>NC_080080.1:81055452-81371644 GCF_949987535.1 Balaenoptera acutorostrata
TAATGAGATCAATTTATGAGAGATGTATCCACCTTCGTACCCTGGAAACTAAAATTCATTTTACCTTCAAATATTCCTGGAGACTTTTCAAAAGTTGGTTATATGCTATATCACAAGGAAAACTAAAATTCTCAAGAACAAACTTCACATGGGCAATACTCTTCAATTCAACTAATCTAAAATTAAATGATTCAATTGAAAATAAAATTCTTATTTAGAAATTTTAAATCATTTGAGCAAATAAATAGTTTGTCAAGAAGGTTAACGAAAGTTAAGTGGAAATAGTTAAAAAATAGTAATGATAACATTATGTATCAAAATATGTATCAGAATTTAAAATTTATGAATTGAAGACATTCACAGCAATTATCTTCCTTGAGACTCTGAGGATTATGAATGCTTTTTAGTTGTTTTCTTTTTTGTACCTTATTTTCTAAAGTTGATACAAAGAGCTTTTATTAATTTTTTTAATACTCCCTCCAAAATTGGTAATAAAGACTTTATAATTTTTAAAGAGCTATAATTACAGGAAAAGGATAGAATTTGTGGTGTGTTACGTATTGACAGTACAGTATTTTTTTATTGTGAGAAAAGTCCTCTTGACTCATGTAAAGAAGTCGAGTGCGGTGCACAGGGTGAATGCCTGTTGGGGCAGAGACAGGCCCCCAGGTCGCCCCAGCGAGTCACACACTTCTGCGTTCCCGCCCTCAGTGTAGACAGAACCCGGTCCTGCTTCTAACCAATAGAATATGGCAAAGGGGATGGCAAGTCACCCCTACGATTACGTGACATCACATAAAGCTCCATCTAACCAGAGTGAGAGGACTTCCCCCGCTGGTCTTGAGGAAGCAAACAGCCATGTTGTGGGCTGTCAGTGCAGAGGGCCACGTGGTGGGGAACGTGGGGAACGCCGGTGGCCTCTGGGCCCTGCAGGTGGCCCTCGGTCATATATTCGGGGCAGATGAGTTCCGCCCACAACCTGAATGAGCTCGGAAGCGATTCTTTCCCAGTAAGTCTCCAGGCGAGAATGCAGCCCAGCTGACTTCTTGGTTGCAGCCTGACGAGACTCAGAGCAGAGGACCCAGCTAACCGGTGCCTGATTCTGACCCATGAAACTGAGAGACCATCCGTGTGCTAGTTTCCTAGGGCTGCCATAACAACGTCCTACGGGCCGGGTGGCTTAGACAGCAGACCGTCCTTATCTCATTGTCCTGGAGGCCAGAAGTCCGAGATCAAGGTGCTGCAGGGTTGGTGCCGACTGAGGCTGTCGGGAGACTCTGTCCCCTGCTCTCGCCCAGCTCCTGGGGTTGCTGGCACCGTTGGCATCCTCAGCTTGTCCTGAATCACCCCAGTCTCTGCTTCGTTCTTTACATGATGTTCAACCCCTGTGCCTCTGAGTCCGAGGTCCCTCTGTTTATAAGGACACCAGCTGCAGTGGATCAGGAACCCCTCACCCCAGTGCGACCTCTTCTTAATTAATTACATCTGCAATGACCCTATTTCCAAATAAGGTTACATCCTGAGGTCCTGGGGTTAGGACTTAAACATATGAATTTAGGAGGACACAATTCAATCCATGAGCGTGCATTTGTATTCTTTTAAGCCACTTTGTTTGTGGTAACTTGTTACACTGCAGTAGATAACGAAAACAATTGTAAAGTAAAAAGAAAATGAAATGCCAGTAAGAGTGTGAAGAAATATCAATGGTTTCCTGCTGTGAACCCTTCACTTCAAAACAATCATGGAGGAAGTTCAGTATGTCTCACTAGTTCAGATGAAACATCGTCTAAAGATATGAAATGTTTATATACTTCATTCCTTCATAGGAAGTAGGAATTACATTTTGCTATTATAGCATATATACACAACATAAAGCCACAGCATTAGATAATCTTGTTCTCAAACACCCCCCAAAATTGTCATTTTTAGTTTTTCTTTAAATTGTTATTTGTACTTTTTTCCATTCAAACAAGTGAGAAGTGCTAAAATGTAAGAAACAAGTGTTGAAGATAAAATCAGAAAGTGTCGTATATTTTTGTGAATTTTTAAAGTCTGTCATTATTGGTATATTTTTAATATGTGGAGTGCAGTGTTGGGACACTACATAGTTGCAGAGATTTGATCAATTCATGGAAAAATGTGTGAGCTACTGAAGCTCACCCTTCCCACCGTGAACTTGTATCCCCATGAAGTGATGTCAATCCCCTCCAACAATCGGAGCGTCCAGACATATTCCTAAAGCAGCCCGCCGTTTTCAGAATCTTCTGATTTCGTTAAATTAATCATTAATGTCCATAACCTTTGTCCTGAAGTATCTACTTACATATCTCCATCTCTGGGCCAGACCTGATGTGGTCTGAGTTTTGATGTGACTCTTTGGGACACGGTTGAAACCTACACACACACTGAACTAAACTTTCCTTTTTTCAGCACTCACCATCAAGCCCGATTTAATTTGGTTTCTACTGGTTTAATTTTAAACAGCAAATTGCTGCACTTTAAAAAGCTCTGCAAAATTTTCTGTGCTATTTTTCACTATAAAGAAATGTGAATTTTTAAAAAAATCCTAAAATGCATACACCCAATTGTTTTGGGGGAAAATGTTTTTTAAACTCACTTGGAATTACCTCGCAAAAGAGTTTGCAAACATAATCTCTTAAGTTCTAATTCATTCAACAGCCTTGTTTGAATGGCAGTTGTGGGTTACGAACAAGAATATATTTATAACTGCGGCATTATGCAAAAGTTATTTATGAACTAAGTAAGTCAGTTATCTTGTTCTCTAAAGTTTATTCCAAAACTAAGAGCCACATTTGAGCTTACTCTGTGTAGGGCATTCTTGCAAGGTGCTTTACTTGCATTAACTCCTTTAATACTCTCAACAGCCCCATGAAATAGATTATATTATCCTCCTCATTTACAAATGAGAGGACAGAGTCAAAAATGTTTAAATGGCTTCTCCAATATAATATATTTTAAATGTGGAAGACAGGATACAAACCCAGACAGTCTGATTCCTGACATCATAGTCTTAAACTCAGAAGATAACAAAGAACTGGTTATTTAAAAATAATGATTTGGCCTCTTTGATTTCATTCATTCATTCATTTAAATATTTATTGAGTGTGTAGGGGAAAATCTTTTTCTTTCTTTTCTTCTAGGTTCTTTGATTGGCCTGTAAATTAACGTAAGACAGGTTAACAGGAACAAATTTAATTTTGTATGTATGGGAGCCTCAAAGATATGGGGCTCAAAAAAGTGACCAAAGCAGGCAGCTTTTATACTTAGACAAAGAAACAATAAATTTATGAAGAATTGGCAAAACAGAGGGGTTTGGGCTTGGGGAGCAAATTCATACAGAATTCCCAGGGTCTGTTTGTACAGCCTCTGGGCCCTGAGTTCCCTGCCTCTGGTGATAAGGTTGCCTTGAACCCTCCTGGTACCGGGAGAGCATCTTCACATGAGAGGTTTATCTCCTGCTTTCAGGGGGACGAAGGAGAGTCAGAGTGCCCTTCTTGCACTGGCTGTTTCTCAAGTAGCTTTAACTCAAAATAATCAATATGCCAAAGGGCATATTCGGGGGCGGCCTGCCCTGAACCCCATCAAGTGTGTGTCGTGCAGACGCTGTGTGATGTGGTGAGGATACACTTAGGTAGATCAGAGCCCTCCTCTTCCGTACCTTCTTGGCCCACAGCGGGTGGTGGGGCAGGTGTGAGTAGAAGGTGCTGAGGAGGTGTGATGAACTTCCACCTGGCCCAGCCTTGGCGGTTCAGGAAAGGCTCCCTAGAGAAGGTGACCTGACACCCATGGCACTTGTACTCAGGTGAGATCAAATGAAGTTGAGCTGGATCATGGCTGTGACTGGTGCATCTGAGAGAAGTGAGGATGGCAAGGTAAACAGGTGTGTACGGGGGGGACTTTGACCCAGGAAGGACCTAGGGCTCCATCCACAGAGCGACGGCTGGGGGTCAGCGAGGCTGCCCGGGGGGTTGGGGGGCGGTACCCAGGCTCACGCACGGCGTCCTCTTCCCAAAGATGAGCCCGGTGCTGTCTCTCTATCCACACCTCCTACTGGTGTCTTGAAACACCCTGTCTGCTGTGTCTCGTGCGCCTCACGTCATACGTAGACCTGATATCTGACAACACTTCTGAGGCAATCTGAAGTCAAGTCATCTCTTTTCTATCTCC
The DNA here is from genome assembly GCF_949987535.1 of Balaenoptera acutorostrata. Taxonomy (NCBI): domain Eukaryota; kingdom Metazoa; phylum Chordata; class Mammalia; order Artiodactyla; family Balaenopteridae; genus Balaenoptera; species Balaenoptera acutorostrata. The sequence goes on from NC_080080.1 coordinate 81,059,641, forward strand.
CGCTCTAGACCCATTCATTCATTCATCCATTCATTCATTCATTCAGTTAACAGTACCATTATTCCCACATTGCACAAGCCAGAGATCTAGGCGTTAATCTTGCTATTTCTATTATCCTCATTCTGTGCTGTGGTGTAGTGGTTAAGAGGTTGGACTTTTGAGTCAGTCTGACTGGATTCAAATCCTGGCTCTTCTATTAAAAAGCTGTACTACTTTGGAGAAGGTAATGTAACCCCTGTGTGCTTTAGTTTTCTCAAGTTAACAATAGGGTTAATAATGTGCAACACAATGTATTGTAAAGTTTCAAATTGAAGTTTCGTATTAAGCCTAAGAACAGAGTTTGAACACTTGTGCGGGTGTGTGTGTGTGTGTGTGTGTATGTATATATACATGCACACATACAGATGTATACATACGGATATATGTATATAAGATATATATGCATGTATATATGATCAAAGCATCTACCAAATTAACATACTGTTTAAATTCAGATGTTGTGTATGTAGAAGCCAAACAGTCAGCAATCAAGGATGCTTTGCCTCTTCAGTAATAATTAGGGATAAATGCCAAGGTAAATTAAAAAAGTAGACGTCAGGAATAAAACATTTCAGCTGTCACATTAAGTGAGCTGGTCCTACAGGGTTGCTAGCCTGAGTTCCCCGCCACAGAAGGACCCCCAGCGCTCATTCTGTGACAGGACAGCGCCGGGTGCTGTGCAGGGTGCTTCCCTGTGTGCCTGTCACCTGACAGAGGCCACTCTTTGCTGTGGCTTTTATGTAAATGACCTTCATATTCCATTGGTGCTTTGAAATAAATTCTCAAGTTCTACCTTTCTAAAAAAATACACGAGAGAAAATAGATAATGAGAGATGGCCAGCAGCACCTTTTCTCTGTATTTTTTTCCTTTTTATATGAGGATTAGAAGGGGGGTTATCTGGCTTCACTGGAAATGCTGTGTTTACCCACTGGCCAACTCTTCAAAATCAGGAACCACGCCTCATTCATTTTTATTTCCCCTGCAGTGCTTAGTCTAATACCTTAACTTAGAAAGTTCTACATAAATATTTATTGACAAAAATTATATACTGTTCAGAAATAGAAAAACTGAGTTTCATTACATGATTGAAACTTATTTTTTAGCTGTATTCTTTTGGTTTTCATTTCTGTTTCTTTTTTTCCTCACCCAGATCTGCAAATATTTATGGTTTATTGATTGTTGATAAGACAGTAGGTTGAGGTAACAGTGTAAAAGTAGGTACCTGTAGATCCGTTAGTATATATACATATATATGTATGTCGTTATTTTTCAAATTCTTTTTTTTTCCTAACAAAAAATATTTTAATGTGGGAATCAACATGTGAACATTGTATTTAGGTGGTAAAATTCAGGTTACAAATATAATATAAATATCAAATAATATCATACTTTTGGTTTAATGGAGAACAGCTGTGACAGTCATACTTAACACGTTGGTTAAGTAATGAGAGAAATGGGTTGAGGTGTCATAGAGGTATGCAAAAATTTAACAGTTCAAATAATCCTGAGCCCTTCTGAGAAAATGTAGATGGCAAATATGTGGCAAATATTTCTGTAATACGGTGGTTTCAATCCATTAGTGAGCATTCTGTTCATGCATTTAAAGTAACGGCAGATGTTTCTGAGCACTGAAAATTAGATTCAAAGTAAGTCTTTGCTCAACAGGTTAGTGATACTATGAATCCCTTATATTTAAAAATATAGTTTATGGAATCCCCCCCTCCCCAAAAATATGGTTCTGAAGAACCTAGGGGCAGGACAGGAATAAAGACGCAGACGTAGAGAACGGACTTGAGGACACGGGGAGGGGGAGGGGGAAGGGCAAGCTGGGACGAAGTGAGACAGTGGCATGGACTTATATACCCTACCAAATGTAAAACTGGTAGCTAGTGGGAAGCAGCTGCATAGCACAGGGAGATCACCTCGGTGCTTTGTATCCACCTAGAGGGGTGGGATAGGAAAGGTGGGAGGGAGACGCAAGAGGGAGGAGATGTGGGGATATATGTCCATGTATAGCTGATTCACTTTGTTATAAAGCAGAAACTAACACACCATCGTAAAGTAATTACACTCCAATAAAGATGTTAAAAAACAACAACAAAACAAAACAAAAATATATAGTTTAAATTTGTAAAGTTTAAGGTAAAGCATACTTGTTTTCAGTTATTTTTAGATATAATTGAGAGTACACTACCGTATATAATCAGCTATACTGCTGTGCACAGTTAATTCCAGTTACTGTATTTTATATTTGCTGGTCATCAACAGCACAAAACTTATGCTCCAAAAGAAATATATCAATCCAGCAAAATGGTTACATTTAATTTTCTTTTAAAGACAGATTAACTAAATTTATGGAAGAATTGGCTTTTCTTGATATCTCATTTTCAAATTACTGATGCAAACTTACCAGAGAGTAATTATTTATTTTGCCTAACATCAAACAATCTGCAAAAAGCTTCCAAGATAGAGGCATTCCTTGTTCCATTTCCAAAAATAAATAAAGGCTTTCTAACTGAAAGCATTTACATTCTTAGCTCTCTAAATAAAAAAACAAAGTACAAAAAATGATCTCTTGGCTTCTGAATAGCCCACTTAGTTACATAAAGTATTTTCTGTCCCAACACTTTCTCAAATTCAAAAGATATTTACTTCCTAAGAGCAAGACAGTCTTCGTTTCAAACCATTCAGTCCGTTTCCATGGCAACACTGCGGGATTCCTTGGCCACCATAAGTCGCATTAGTTTACTGTGGAATTTCTCAATCTTCTGTACATCTTGAGCTTGGTCAGTTCTCTGCACCAACCAAACTAAATCATCTGTTACTTTAATACACAAACTCCCATCAGAATGCCTATATTTGAGAACCACACGTGACTTCATAGGGTCTGCGAGGCAGAGTTTCTCTGCTGCGCGACTGAACTCCCCCGGGTCTGGTACTGCGGCATCGTGGGCCCGCGGCAGAAGAGCAGAGTCAGATTCTTTAGGAGAACATGAAACTCAGCTTATTGTTTGCAAGAAAGGGAATCATGTTTATCAAGTTAAGTTGTTTTTTTTTTGTTTGTTTGGTCGTGCTGCGCAGCATGAGGGATCTTAGTTCCCTGAACAGGTTTTGAACCCGGGCCCGCGGCAGTGAAAGCACCCGGTCCTAACCACTGGACCACCAGGGAATTCCCAAGTTAAGTTGATTTTAATTCATGTATAAGGTATTACAAGAAAGGCTTAATTTGCGACCAACATGGAATATTTTTGAAGTCTTAGAAAATTGAGAAATGTCCATCTTACTCCTTTGAAATCTCTCAGGACCTCTCTTGTGACACCTAGATGCTCGCTTATAGTTACTTCTCTACAAAGTGTCTCCTCACCATCTCCTCGGAAGCTTCTGAAAACAGGAGCAGTGGCTTGTGCCTGGATGTATCCGTTTCACTGAGTAAACACTCAACAGATCCCTGAGTAATTAAATTCCCCAAAGGATGTTGCAGTCCCAGCCCCCCCAGCTGAGGCAGACAGAAGGCACACTCTGTAGGAACTTTGTCCTTCACATCCTGGAGCCTTCCTTTCCATACACTATTCATGAGTTAAAATCCATTTGATTTAATCAATATCATTACTTTTTCTTACAAACTCTATGCTAAGTTTCACGTTTTCAATAAGAATCTGAAATATAGCAGCATCCATAATGCCCATCCTTTTCCCCCAATAATCTCCCTAACTGGTATCCATGTCTGTCTTCTCTCCTTCCACCTTGTCTAAAACACACATCTGATCAGGCGTCACATGACCCTCGGCTCTCCATGGGCGGAGAGCAGTCTGTGTAGTGGTGAGAGGGGCTTCAGAAATTTTTAAAATCCTGGTTTGCATCTCAGCTGTGTCAGTTAATAGCAATATAATATGGACATGCTGACAACTTTCTAAGCTGCAGTATCTCATCTGAAAACAGGGCTATGTGAAGTGTCTCAGCCCTGGAAGGTGGATCTAGGGACGCAGCGGGGTCCCCAACACTTAGACTACAGCCTGGGGTAGAGCAGACACCATGACATGGTCCCCAAATTGGATGGAGAGCTTTAGTCCCCTTTATGTAGCTTCCCTGACCCCCCCTTCCGCCCCCAGGCAGAGGTCATTGCCTCCTTCTTTGTCCTCCTGGAACAAATGCTTCATCCCCCGCTTGCTTGCCAACCCGTCTTTTCTGGGAGAATGCGAGCCGCCTGCTGGAAGCGCCCGCGTATCTGTCTCAGCAGAACTCCTGGCATGTGGCAGCGCCCAGTGCATCCTTGTTGGGTGGGAGCCCCTCTTGCACGTTCGGTCAAGCGGCATCAGCCGCTCCCCACGTTCCTACACTCAGTGCTTTTAGTCTTGGTTATACCTTTATAGGATTATCCAGACTTCTTTGTGCTTAAATCCTCTTTGATGAGACACTGAGGGTTTACAGGAGAGAGCGCTAAGAAAACAAAAGTGTCACATTATTTTACTTAAAATTACCTGTTTTTATTGATATTATCCATATCAATACTTGTAAACTGGAATCGATTTTCACCCAGTGCCATAGTAAAAGCTGTGATTCATGGTGCCTGTAATTCACAGTGTCTTTTTTTTTTTTTTTTTTAAAGGATTTTCTTATTTATTTATTTATTTATTTATTTATTTTTGGCTGTGTTGGGTCTTCGGTTCGTGCGAGGGCTTTCTCCAGTTGCGGCAAGCGGGGGCCACTCTTCATCGCGGTGCGGGGACCGCTCTTCATCGCGGTGCGCGGGCCTTTCTCTTTCGCGGCCCCTCCCGTCGCGGGGCACAGGCTCCAGACGCGCAGGCTCAGCAATTGTGGCTCACGGGCCCAGCTGCTCCGTGGCATGTGGGATCTTCCCAGACCAGGGCTCGAACCCGTGTCCCCTGCATTAGCAGGCAGATTCTCAACCACTGCGCCACCAGGGAAGCCCCACAGTGTCTTAAGGAACTGAGTTTGTCTAGTGGCTAAGAGGCTGGCCTTGGTAACTTCGGCTCTTTTTCAGTGCTTCCCTTTTCTAAATGCCCTCTCTGATGTCAGCTCTGTAACATGTCCCTGATTCACAAATTGTTTTACAAGCTCATAGGATGTGGTGTTTCTGGTAAGCCATTCTTTACTAAGCAATAGATGACACATATCAAGCAGAGCAAAGCAGAGCCATTTTGAAAGTTACAATGGCTTCTTCACAAGGAACACCTTTTAACAAAATTTGGACAAAAAGCTGAAAACTTGAGGCACAGATAACATGTCAACTAAATCAAATCTATATAAATTTTTTTGAAACAATACATCATAATCGTAGATGGATGGAACTTTCATTTCAATCTCCCTCTGTCTCTTGAGAACGTCAGTTAAGCTCTAAGAAACATATCTTAAACTCAACCCAAGACTTTTATTTCCTTTTATTATCAACAATACTGAGCTATTTTGCATGTGGTACAAGATTAGATTTTTGTTAGTCGTGGTGTCCTTAATTTAGTTCTTGCCATGAATTTATAATAGAGCAGGCGTCTTTCCCACCTGGTGCTACATAATATGTAATATTTAATTTGTCATCGCTCTTTCACTGTGTGAAGTGAAATGAACAATTCATTGAGATCTGAATGATATGTCAAATATGTATGTAATACTACATGACGTTCCCTTTATTTCACAATAAATACTTCGTTATCATTTTAAATAAGCTATGTGAAGCAGGTGTGACTCTGGATTATCTTCTCACATGGCATTTAATTTTAATTTCTAATCCCAGTCACATATTTTTCTTTCTGTGATCACACAGAGCAGCAATCACAATGCCTTGTATGTTCCAAATGCCTAGGGAATATTAGTTGATTTTCTTTTTATCCTCATGCCACTTCCATTTTTCAGCATTTCATTTACTTCTTGTATAAACGGGCAGCAAGATAACTTGAATGTGGATGAAGATGGTAGGAATGCAAGGCCTCTGGCAAAAGCAAAATTTGCTCAGGATTTCAGCAATTTTGCAGCAGAAATTCAAAAAACTGTTAAAGCTCTCAAAGAGCAAGTTTGTTTTTTCCCTAAGTACCATGCCTTGTCGTATAGATCGGAATAACTAAACTTTAAAGAAACATGTCCAATAACTCTCCGGAGATACAGCACAATAGCAGAATAATAATCACATATAGGGGATATTTCCTTGTAATAAGGAGTTGAATTAGTTCAAAAATCCTCATGTGCAAATGGCTTCACTAAAGAATTGTACTAAATGTTTAAGGAAAAATTAACACTAATTTCCCAGAAATAGCAGAGGAAAGAATGCTTCTCAATTCATTTTTGAAGGTAGTATTTACTCTGTTACCAAAACCAGACAAAGAGAGCACAAAGAAAGAAAACCACTAACCAATATTCCTCATGAAAATGGATGCAAAAACCCTTAACATAATATTAGCAAATAGCATATAGCAATATATCAAAAGAATAATATAGCATAATTAAGAGGGTTTAGCCCAGGAATTCAAGGCTTGTTTAATATTCAAAAATCATCAGTGTAATCCACTGTATTAACAGGTTAAAGGGTGAACGGTCAAATGCTTTCACCCAAATATTGCAAACAAAGTAAGTATGTCCATTTTCACCAGTCTTATTAAACACGGTGCTGGAAGTTCTTGCCAGTGCAATAAGGCAAGAAAAGGAAAAGGTCTATAGACTGAAAAGGAAAACAAAGCTATTTTCAGATGATACAGTTACTTCTGTAGAGAATCACAAGGAACCTACCAAACAACTTCTAGACATAGTAAGCAAGTTCACCAAAGTCACAGGATACAAGATACACAAGATAAGTAAACAAAAATGAATTGTATTTCTGTATCCTGGCAGTGAACACATGGAGGATGGGGAAAGGGAAGTATAGTCCAGCATGTTCTGACTCCCCCCAGACATCTTTTTACTCTCAAGATGTTGTAACTTAGCCCAAAACAAAACTTCATCATGTACTATGTCTCATATTTATGGCTCACAGAAGATTTTCAGACTGTCTCCCTTCTTTAAAAAGTTTCTTTGTCAGTTCTTTAAAATTTGAAAATATTTTGTTCCTCAAAGTGCCTGAAGTTTACAATGGGTATGTTGCTGTCGTTTGTTTATTTTCATTTTCTCTACTTTTCCTCTTGAGGACAGAAGTTACCACCTGAATTTCTTTTCCATGTTTTAGAACTAGTTCTATTCTTTTAAATTTTTTTGGAATTTACTCAACTTGACTAATGTTATTTCATTTCCCCAGTATTTTTAGAAATAAAAGTTGTGTTTTGTTTTTTTTTTTTTTTTTTTGTCTTAGTCTTCTAGGCTATAATCACAGATATTTCTAGAGATTTTTGAGATTTTCATTCTTCACACCCTGGATCCACTTAGGCAATGGATAATTCAATCTACACCTACTCATGGTAAAATCCTACCCTTCCTGCCTCCATCATAATTTTTAATTTACCCCATCATCCCCTCCATTCTCACTGATCACATAGAGCCAAGGAGTGGTCTTTTTAGCTCATTGGTGTTTAGCTGGCACATACTTGGTACTTAATATTCTATTGGGTAATGAATAAATTAATGAAAAATGAATGCCACTTCCCAAGCATAGGCACTGTAATACTAACTGACCTCAAAGGTAATTTCGTAATGCTGTCCTGCTTCAATCGCATGTGGTAAAATACTTTACAGAATCAAATTGGTTTGTTTTTTATTTACATCAAGACTTTTTGCTTCCTCGGTGAAGTCCAATTTCGTGGATTTCATGGCTCTTTAAAAGGTAGACCTAACCCATCTTTTATAAGTGTTTCACATATTTTATGTTCTTTTCAAACTGAAATACTCACTGTTTCCCCTCCCTTCTTTTTAAGTTTATTCACACATTTTCCCTGTAGCTGAAATGCTCTAGACCCTCCACCCACATGCCTGCATGCATAAATACTCCTGTAGCCAAATGCCACCTTTATTCAAGGACTAGCCGAGTACCAATTAAATCATAAATTCTCCCCTGGTTACTCCCTTTCCCACTCCATTTTTCTAAGAATAATTGTTTTTCCTTGAACTCCCATTGTGTGTGTCCTCCTATAGCATGCAACATCTGGGCTTCTATCACATTTAGTTTTGTACAAATTCTCTCTCCCTACCCGACTGCAGATACCTTAATAATAGAAACCCAGGATTGTTTATCCTTACAATGTCCTCTAGACAGAGCTGACAAATAGTAGGTGCTCAACAACTATTTAAAAATAAATCATCACTTTGATGATCCTCAAGACATCCAGTCTGGTCAATGGTTTGTCTCAGATGTTTTCTTGGGCACAGTAATTTCTGTTACATATAAACAACCTTGGTCAAGTATTAGAAATTAGTTTATAATTTACAACCAAAAAACAGAGTTTGGAAGAATCTGAAAGGAATGCTCACCGGAGGATGGGAACATACTGATGCATGGGTAGAGTGTGAGACACTAGAAAGGTTGTTTGAGAGTATGGGCTCTAGGCTTAGTGACTCATGTACTAGTAAGCTAGGGCTCCCATCACACACACCACGGTCTGGGCTGCTTAAACAACAGAAATGTACTTTCTCATAGTTCTGGAGGCTGGAAGCCCAGGGTCAAGGTGTTGATAGGGTTGAGTTTTTCCGAGGTGTGTCCTTGGCTTGCAGATGACTGTCTTCTCTCTGTATCTTCACATGGTCTTTCCACTGTGGGTGTCTGTGTCCTAATCTCCGCTTCTTGTAAGGACACCAGTCCTATTGGGATTAGGCACCATCTCTGTGACCACATTTTAACTTAATTACTTCTTTAAGGCCCTTAACTCCAAATACAGTCTCATGCCGAGGTGCTGGGGGTTGAGACTTCAACACATGGGTTTTTGGAGGACACACGTCAGCCTGTAACAATGCAGCTGCCACCTTCACCCATCACAGGACTCTTGGACTTGGCCTCTTCTTTTGTAAAACTATTCTTTTCATCATTTCTAAAATCTGTCTCAACTAGACATTTTTAATTTCTCCTTGGATTATTACTCCATGGATTATTACGTAAGAGTAGCCGTCATTTATGCACCTATGAGAAGTGGAGCTTTGGTATCGTCTCCCCCAGAGCCAGCCAAGCGCTTCTGTCACTAATGGCTCTGCTGACGCCTTCTTCCTTCCTCACCTGAGCCCAGGGGCATTGCCCTGCCAGTTTCTCTGCTTTCTGTCCCAGCTCTCACAAGGCTGCCCCTCACATTTGCATGTAGTGATCACTGGAATTTCCCCCATGGTCTAGACACTAACTTAAATATCTAAATTAATTTATACAACTGGTAAGGTCCTGATTTTCTCTGCTGCCCACTCCCCAGCCTTAGGGCCCACCAACACCCCACTGTGCCTTTACCCTCCACCGCAGCTTACGTTACTGAAATACCCACCTGCTCTGGGTCCCCATGGTTTGGCCAAAACTCGTTTCCATTTGTCTGAAGTGCCTTTTCCCTGCTTGTTCTCCTGAAGGGCTTCGTCTTTGTTCCACTTACAGCTCAAGTGCTTTTCCCCCTGTGAGCCCCCCATGCCCTGAGGCAGCATTGGGAGTGGCTAGTCTTCTGTTCCTCCCAGACATCTGTAGACCCTCATTATCCAACTGGCTTATAGCTGTGGTTTACTGGTCTGTCTCCTACCAAATTTCAGCTCCTCGAGACCCTGCAGTGTTTGCTTTATCTATGAAACTTAATAAATACTTGTTACAAGAATGCTGTTTTTGATAACCTAGGTACAAAAAATAAACGGTTGGTTAGTTGAATTCGTATTTGTGCTCACTGAGAAGATTTTTCCAAAGAGGTCATTTTATTCATTTGATTTTTAATTTACTTTATAAATTCAGTTTCAGATATTAGATCCATATACAATATTTTGCCACACACAAGCAGCTGTTTCTTAGCTTAGACACTGGATGATTCAGATTCATTACGTTTTGGGTAAAAATGCAGAGACATCGTGTTGACTTTGAAGTGTCTTTTGCCTTCTGGGTGTGTGCCTACAAAACAGAGCATTTCGTCAGACTGTGTTATTTATCGGCTCTGCTGCTGCTATTACAATTTCCGTTTTCCTTTCCTTCTCCTCTTTAGATAAACAAGCTCGAGGCAGGACTTGGGCGGCAGGATGCGTGGGTGATGGGAGATTCAGAGGGAGGAAGGAGACTGCGCTTCCTGGGTCTGCGAGGGGTGGGCCAGCGCCAGTGGAGAAATACCCGAACAACTCAAAAAGAGAAAAAAAAAAGTTGTTTTGGTGAACAGACTCTAGGCATATTCGTAAGGTCAGGGTAGTGGTGTGAGACTTTGAGGTTTCTGATTTTCCATATAAATACGACTACTCTCTATGCGTACTTGACCGATGCTACATGCTTTTCACATTCTCACCAACAAATGAGAGGTCTGTGTTCTGGAAGCTTACGGAACGTAGTCCAAGGTCACACACGTAAACTGAGGCAGAGCTGGGGCTGGAACTCATCTCCTGGTTCTCTGGGCAGGCTCACTGCAAAGGCTGCCTGAAAGCGCTGGGTGAACGACCCAATTCTACGTGAATATAGAAGGTGTTGTCACGGTATCATCCACCTGATGATGTCTTTTGTATAAAGACAAAAGCTCTGTGTTAATTTAGTGGCTTTTTACATCTACCCCCGCCCGTGGATCCCACACCCCACGCCATGCGGTTTGGGAGGTGACATGTTATAGGCCAGCGCTTCTAGCCACGTTCTTCACGCTGCAAATGTGTAGAGAGGAAGAATTCATAGGAACTAATGTAAGAATGAACTCATCCCGTGGGTAACTTTCATTGTATTGAGGCAGTCAGCCTATCAGATTATGTATTATAAACAACTTTTTTAAAGTAATTTCACCAGAATTTACCCCACGGGGATAATTTTTGGATGTTGCCTTTCAGAGTGGCCAGGTCACCCGTTGAGGGGGGGGGGATTTGCCCCCCGGCTCCATGTCTCAGCCCTGAATTGGTGAAGGGAACCCGCTATCTGGTTTGCAGAGACCCTGGGATGCCCGCTGATTTCCCAGAGAAACGCGGGCAGTGTCACCCGCCCCTGAACCCTGGGCGGGGATTTCTACTATTTAACCTGTAGTCACACATTTGACATGGAAACCGCTGATTTAAGAGCAAGTGAGTTCATTTAAGCCTTCAACACACTGAAGATCTTTTCTCTTTTCATTTTCTAACACTCCTTGAAATAATGCACAATTAAAGGCTGTAACGTGCATAGGGACTCTTCTAGCTTAAGAAATATTTCTTGTTGTAACCTATCAGCTTCCTATACCATAAGTCCAAATAAAAAGAATGGCATGTCATATTTTTTAGAACTCTGAGTGTTGCAGAAAATCTCTCATTGCAAAATCCAGAGAGATTTGATCATTTCCAATACGTGACACTGTTCTGATCATAATAAATCTGGGGCCCCCTCTCTGATGGGGCGGTACACACCAAGAAGACGAAACCACTCTGGGGCTCACTGTTTCCCTGATTTCCTTTGATCAAGAAAAGCCAAGTTTTTAACTGGGCAGTATGATTGTGGGAAAAGGGAGAAAACAACTCCCTTTCCTGCAGGGGCGCTGTCATCTCTGTCCTAGCCCCCTGTGCACAAATGGCCTCAGGCACGAGGAACCACACGCCTGCAGTTGGAGGGTGTAGACACTGTGGTTTGGGACTGAAAACAGCATTTATCCGACAGTCAGTCTAACATGCGTGTCAGGCAAGGAACAGTGTCTGAGAAGATGTGTCTCAATGCGACTTGTTTATCTCCTAGATTGAACATTACAGGGCAGAGGGAGGGCCGACTGTTTGGTGCTCTGGTAAGGATCTTTTGTTTTTAGTTTGTGAGACGATGTTAACACAGACTTACTGGACGGCAATTTCTGCAAATGTCCCTTGACCAACGTCAGGTATAATACATTTTTATTTTCAAATGAAATATCTTCCATCAGTAAGTTAAGTTTGTGAATAGCTCACCCAGAAATCCCGCCTTCCACTTCAGGAGGGATGTGCACCAGAACAGCCATGTTTAGTTGACTGTCCTCAACACTGATTGGCCTGATGGAGTTTGTCAAAAACAATGTAAAATCTACTTGTTCCTCATGAATATACAAAATGAGTGATGATGTACTATGTATAAATAGTGCTAAAATCTGTAGTTTAAATATAACTCCGTAGGCTGTATTTTTATCCCTTGTGTCAGATAATTTGCTGACTTTTGTTTGAAGCATCAGAAATGAATTGATGCTTAAATTTGCATTTCAAACATAAACTAAGAGAGAGAAAATATATAATTTCTCCCAAATTTATGAAGCTCATTTTCTGTTCTATTAATATACTTTGTAAAACAAATGAAGAGAATTTCTTTAAACTAATTATTAGTCAAAATGGTTCAACTCTAAGACTCAGCACATGTATATAAAACAATGTATATATAAATACATATATATTTATTATCTAAATAATAAATACTGTATACATTTATATATAATATGTATAATATATGTAAACAAAAGTTAAAATATCTTCTCTTATACCTTGTACCTAAATATTGTTGTACATTTAGAATTTTTACATGTGAGAAAGATCCAATGAAAAACTTTTAAATTATATTTTTATCTTTGGAAGGGAAATATACTATCTAATTATTTATTCTTCATTTATCCAGCCATCCATCATTCATATTTTTGTCAACGAAGTCTTGAGACTACTCTTAATTCCATGTACATGAATATATCCTAAAATATGAGGAATAAATGGAGATCATTTAAGGAAGGATCTCTGATTCAACACTTAAAATAAATTGCCTTGTGTATTTCCATCTCTATATATCACATTATTTAATGAAAAGCAATTGCTAACTAAAAATACATACACGGCATGTGCAGGCTGAGAGGGCCTAGAATGAGAATGTTTGCTCTTTGACTTATTGAGAATTACTAGTGAATTTTGAATGGGTGGAGATTCCAGTTGTTCAGATTTTAAAGGAAAATACCGTGTCAGATACACAGCTGAATAAAGGCTCCATAAGCCGATCTAAGTTTCCCACATTAAGTAGTTACACTACTTTGGGAGCACAGGAACTAAGTTTAGTTAGAAGAAAACTTGGATTTTTGGAGACTCAGAAGCCTCTAAAAAGTAGAAAGAATCAAGCAATCTGTTTAGCGAGAAGCATGCAAAGCACACAAGATAATTTGCTGGCAGGACGTGCTTGAGATGGGAAGCAAATGCATAGACGCTGTTTGCTCCCCACCCTGCCACCAAAAAAAAAAAAAAGGAAGGAAGAAAGGAAAACAACTGATAAGGGTAAAGCACCTAAGCTAGGTGTATGAGTAACTATGACAACAACAGTTAGGAAACAGGCGGGACCCACACAGAATATTGGGTCTGGAGAACGTTCCAGTTGGGTTGAAGACCCTTTGAAGAAGTGGAGTTCAGTTCCCACGGCTGTTGGGCTGTAGACACCCCAGGCCAAGACGTGAATGAAAACCTTTGGCCTTGCCAATAAAGATATCACAAACCGTGTGACGAAACAGTTCATCACAGAACAGGGTCACGGCAAACTCGAGGATGTGAGCTGATGGAAACTTCTGAAAGAGAATGAACGACTCCACCTTTAGAGGTTTAAAGAAAGAAGAGAAGGACTAGAGCTGTGGTAAAATAGGATCCAGCAAATTTAAGAGAGTCAGGTTTGGAAAGAAACAAATATGATGTCTAAAAATGAAAATACAACAATCAAAATAAATACCAGTTAGCTTAACCAGAAGATTTAGGCAATGTTTAAGAGAATTTTTAACTGTAATATAGATGTAAGGGAATTGTGCAGAATGCAATGTGGTATGACAGAGTTAGAAAATGTTAAACAGGTTTTACAAGGTAACAATAATAATAACTAATTTTGGACTACTCTTAAATGGGATAAAACTAAAGAATTAAAGAATATGACATAACAATGTGAGAGGCATTGAGAGTTGAAGAATTCTAAAGTTCTTATATTTTTTGTAAAGTGTATAGAGGTATTGATTAACAGTATATTCTAAATTGAGCATGCATTCAAAAATTTAAGTGTAATGACTGGAATAATAGAAATGTATGATTTTCATTCAGAAAAGCATGATCAATTCCAAAGAAGGCAGGAAAGGAGAAATAAAGAACTCTATTACAACTGCCCTTGAAGAATAATACAAAGCGAATATGGTCATTTAGTAGTGAAGCAAAAACAATTTATCAGAAATATACAGCAATCCTGCACCTGTATACACATAAAACATCATAATGTTCACATTAAAAACTGCCAGATTCACAGGGTGAAATTTACAAATCTATAATTCTCCCTTCTTCAGATTTGCATTCACTTCTCTCAGAAACTGGCATATATCAAGCAGACAAAAGTTAGTCAAGATTTGAGCAATACTGGTGGGGAGAGGAGTACGCTTAAGTACAGTTTTCTAATTGCTAACTGTCTTGGAATCACCTGTTTGTGGAGGTATTACTGCTATTGTGAATGACAAGGAACTTGAAATGGTATCTTTAAAAATCAGAGGAGAGAATGAATGATGGCCAAGCTGTGAGTGCCTGTTTTATACCTTGTGTATACAGTCATGGCCTAATGTCGTGGAACCAGTAGGTTAAAAGTCTTAGAAAAATAGCCAATGCTGCTTCTTAGAGTCTCCCAGCCTCAAGTTGTCTCAAATGTTAAACAACACCGAAAGTAGCACTTTCAGGTGTCTGTACTGGTCTTACGAGTATAGATGCAAAAATCCTCAAGCAGATTCTAGCAAATAGAATCCAGTAACATATATAAAATATCATATATCACAGCCAAGTGGGATTTATCCCAAGAATGCAAGTTTGGTCTAACATCTGAAAATCACTTAATGTAATACACTATATAAATAGGATAAAAGACCAAAAAATACAATTACCTCAACATACGCAGAAATAGCATTTGGCAAAATCCAACACCATTTCAGGATAAAAAACCCTCAACAAATTAGGACTAGAAGAAAACTTTCTCAGCTGATAAAGGGCATCTATGAAAAGCCCAGAACTAACATCATACTTAATGGGGAAAGACTGAATGCTTTCCCCTGAAGATTGGGAAAGGCTGTCCACTCATCACTTCTATTCATTTATGTGCTGGGATTTCTAGCCAGAGCAATAAGTCAAGAAAATAAATACATAAAAGGCATTAGCTTGGAAAGGAAGTAAAGCTATCGCTATTTGAAGAAGATGTGATCTTGTTTGTAGAAAATCTTAAGGAATCCACTAACAACTACTAGAAATAATAAAGAAATTCATCAAGGTTGCAGGAATACTAGATCACTGTATAAAAATCAATAGTATTTCTATAGTCTAGCAAGAAGCACAGTGAAAATGAATGAAGGAAATGATTTTATTTTTTAGCATCAAAAAAGAATAAAATACTGAGGAATGCATTTAAAAAAGGAACTTAAGTTTTTTTCTTTTAAGTTCTGGAAACAATGGTATGTTTAAAAAAATTAAAGAAGACCAAAATAAATGGAAAGACATGCCATATTTATGAGGTGAAGAATTAATATTAAGATGGCAGTACTTGCCAATTTGATCTCCAGATGTATGGAGGCCATCTCAGGTGAGAAAACCACAATGAGCAGAGAAGAACATCATGAATGTGTTCCAAGCACAGTGAACAGACCACTTTGGCAAGAATAATCACATGGCTAGAGGAACCTCAGGAGACCAAGAAGGTCTAAGTTTTGAGGAACCTTGAATGCCAGTCTTAGAAGCTGGAATTCAGTTCTGTAGGACATGAGAATCCTACATAGACTTTTGAGAAAGTAGGTGAAATTATCCAGTGCCTAAGGAATTTAATTCTGGAGAACACATGCATGTTGGATGAGAGAATGAAGGATTGGAGGCAATTAAGTATAAAGTTTAGTTTGAAAGCCATGGTACCAGTGAATTTAGTTGTTCTAGGCTCTGCTGTCTAATATGGTAGCCCCTAGCCACATGTGGATATATACATTTAAATTAGTTAAATGATGCGAAAGTTTCCCTTCCGCAGTTGCACTAGTCACGTTTCCGGCGCTTGCCAGCCAGCTGTGGCAAGTGGCTCCTACATTATACAGCCCAGATAAACGACAGTCTGTCACAAGAGAGTTCTATCAAACAGAACTACTAAGACACGTGTCCTTTGATCCTATGGACCCAAGTTTTACACTTGGGGTGTATTATATAAAGACAGGATGGGTGAGACCCAGAAAACAGAGGGCCATGGATCCACAATCAGCCCAACGCGCTCTTTTACAAGTGGTCCAATGACAAATAAACGGTGATAACTGGATTTTTGGCATGAGATGGTAACTTAAACTAGAGCCATAAAGAAAAAATGAAAAATCGTATGTCATCGCAAGAGATATTTGAAAGGAAAATAATAGAAACTAATCCTTTATAAATCAACTAGCCAGATCGATGGCAGAATTATTTGCTCTTTAAGTTAGAAATACCTTGGTTTGTGAGCAGCATTTAGCCTTGATTATAAAGCCTTAAAAATAAGGACTGTGGACGTGGTGGCTGCTTGCACCGGTGTAGGGACAGGGCCCCCCTCTTGGGGCCCCCCACGTCCGCTGCCCTGGGTCTTAGTAAGACTGTGCTGATACCAGGAGATATCTATGCTCAAAGCTTTCTGTCCCTTTCAGTAGAGAATCAGGACCCGGACAGAGTCCCCTGCTCCCAGCAGATTTCTGGCTACCTTGGCTGGCACCGTGTCACCTGACCACCCACCTGCAGAGGAGCCTTGGGCCATGCTGGTCAGCCTTCTTGGTTTCTGTGGTGGGAGGGTGCCCGGGAGAAGGAAGCTGGGGGTGAGAGCCGGTCAGAGGACCTTCAGCGTCTGTCACGGACACATCAGTTTCTTCCATGGCTCAGAATTATTATAAAATCGGTGAAGAAATCATTCAAGAGATCGGGTTCTTACCATACGACCCAGCAATCGCACTGCTGGGCATATACCCCAAGAAAACCATAATTCAAAAAGAGTCATGGACCACAATGTTCATTGCAGCTGTATTTACAATAGCCAGGACATGGAAACAACCTAAGTGTCCATCGACAGATGAATGGATAAAGGAGATGTGGCACATATATACAATGGAATATTACTCGGCCATAAAAAGAAACGAAATTGAGTTATTTGTAGTGAGGTGGGTGGACCTAGAGTCTGTCATACAGAGTGAAGCAAGTCAGAAAGAGAAAAACAAATGCCGTATGCTAACACATATATATGGAATCTAAAAAAAAAAAAAAAAAAAAGGTTCTGAAGAACCTAGGGGCAGGACAGGAATAAAGATGCAGACATAGAGAATGGACTTGAGGACACGGGGAGGGGGTAGGGTAAGCTGGGACGAAGTGAGAGAGTGGCATGGACATATATACACTACCAAATGTAAAATAGATAGCTAGTGGGAAGCAGCCGCATAACACAGGGAGATCAGCTCGGTGATTTGTGACCACCTAGAGGGTTGGGATAGGGAGGGTGGGAGGGAGATGCAAGAGGGAGGGGATATAGGGATATATGTATACGTATAGCTGATTCGCTTTGTTATACAGCAGAGACTAACACAACAATGTAAAGCAACTATACACCAAAAAAGATGTTAAAACAAAAAAAAAGAGATTGGGTTCTACTGTATATTTCCAGCCAAGAATCAATAAGGTGTACAAGTTAGACCAATTATTCTGGCTTTTGAGTGTCCCTTCATTATATTGAGATGTTTTCTGACAGATCTATGTGTATTTCATGTCTTTATTATAGAAATAATGGTACATTTCAGCTGCCTTGGTTGGTTTTTTTTCCTCAAGAATGTCAAATGAGAAGATATTGATAGGCAGTAAGCTGGAATTGAATGCCAAAAAAGGAGCAATTGATTTTTATATAAAAGTAGATTAGTGCTATTGAGCTGAACTTTGTTTGATGCATTATTCATGTCTGAAAGTTATTTATGCTTCTGTATCCTGCAAAAGTGAGTGGGAAAACCACTGAAAATAACTACTTGGTACAAACACATAACGTATGGTAGGATTGAATCTCCTCTGATAATACATCACAACACTTAATGGTTGAGCAGGATGCAATTAAATATTTGGAAACTTAGATCGAAAATTGATTAGGCCAAAGTAAATGCAAAAGGATAGTTAGAAAAAATTAGAAAACTAAATATAATCTCATTTTTTTCCCATAAATTTATTTATTTATTTTGGGCTGCGTTGGGTCTTCCTTCTACTCATGGGCTACTCTTCATTGTGGTGCGCGGGCTTCTCATTGCGGTGGCTTCTCTTGCTGCGGAGCACGGGCTCTAGGTGCGCGGGCTTCAGTAGTTGTGGCACGTGGGCTCAGTAGTTGTGGCTCATGGGCTCTAGGCACGCGGGCTTCAGTAGTTGTGGCACACAGGCTTAGTTGCTCCGCGGCATGTGAGATCTTCCTGGACCAGGGCTCTAACTCACGTCCCCTGCATTGGCAGGCGGATTCTTAACCACTGCGCCACCAGGGAAGTCCTGGTTTTTTTTTTAATCTTATTGTTTTATATATATATGTGTCTGTGTGTGTGTATATATATATATATATATATATATATATATATATATATATATATATATATATTTGTATTTGTTAATCACTTGCTCCCAATTCACTTTGGAAATATGTAACTCTCTTTTTTATTGAAAATACCCAGACTCTCTAAAGGACAGTAATAAAAAAACTCTCAATGAGAGTAATGCTGCAGCCTTTAGTCTTTGCAAGCACTGTAAACCTCACTGAAAGCATAGAAGCCATATGTGTGCTTCGTCTTAATCACTGGGCTCATCGCTTTAACCTTTACTGCACACTCTCATCAAATAGGAACTTCAGTATCTGGCATCTGCAGCACATGTACCATTAAGATTTTGAACAGCACGTTCAATTTTGCTTCTTATGCATATTATTTGAGAGGTCAGATGTTACTTTTCATTTCCTAAAAGATACAAGAAATACCTACTGTTTGTGCCTCGAGCCAATAAGTAATTTTTAGCATTTCTGAAATCCAGTATACTCCAGCACGTCCTTAGACATTTGCAATTAAATGGAATTGAATTTGGTATATGTTTTTCTTGGGCACTATAGAAACCATAACTCACCAAGATGGTGTTTGTGGAACCAAAATTGTTGGTATCTGTGCTCATCACACTATACACATCTGCGTGAAAAATACTTTTTAAAATAACGCCTTACTTGTTTGAATGATAATTTATTGAATGACTCGTCATATTAAAAAATTAATGCAGAAATGATTAAACATACTTACTAATTAATTGTGATTTATCGCATATGGCTTACATTGAATCATTTACTGTAAAAAGAAACTTCAAATGGTAAGAGGTAAGGGAAGCCATTTGACTTTCATAAGGTTCTTTCTTTAAAATATATTTTGATGAAAATTCTTTTACTTTTAAATTACATTTAGTTTTATGTAGTTGAGGGAACAACATTGTTTTTTGTTTCTGTTTCGTGAGACACTAAAAATAAGTTATCAGGGTACAGAGTGTATTCTTCATGGAATTTAGAAGCTAATTAGTCAAGAGGCAAGAGGTAGTATCTACATAAATAAGTTAATAAATCTGCACAAATATTTTTAAAAAAATTTTTGTTGGAGTATAGTTGCTTTACAACGTTGTGTTAGTTTCTACTTACAGCAAAGTGAATCAGCTATACATATATTAGGTTGGCCAAAAAGTTTGTTTGGGTTTTTCCATAACATCTTACAGAAAAACCCGAATGAACTTTTTGGCCGACCCAATACATATATCCCCTCTTTTTTGGATTTCCTTCCCATTTAGGTCACCAGAGAGCATTGAGTAGGGTTCCTTGTGCTATACAGTAGGTGCACAAATATTGTATCTTAAAATATATATGATCAAAGAAGAACAAGTTTCTATCTATGAGTTCCAAAGTCAGTGTTTCTAGGACCATTTGGAGCAAAGGTCTGTAAACTGTTTCTATAATAAGCCAGGTAGTTAATAGTTTAGGCTTTGTAGATCATGTGGTCTTTGTCACAACTTCTCAGCTCTGTCCCCATGAGACAGTCAAGAAGACCACCACATTGTGTAAACACATGGGCGTGGTGTGTTTCATTAAAACTTTATTCACAAAAAAGCTGTTCTCTAAATCTCCCAATACTGATCTATCCTTGTCTTCTCTTTTCTTTTACCATAAGACTTCTCAAGAGATATCATTTTTACTGCCACTATTTTAGTTTTTTTTTTAAGCTCATTATCATCTGGGTTTCACCATCACTACTTGGAGGAGAGATAATTTTTCAGCCCATTCCACACTTTACCAGTGTTCCAGTTATTGGAACTTTCTTCAGAGTCTGGCAAGGGTCACAATTCCTTCCTACTGGACTTACCCCCATCTTGTTCTCAGAGTTTTCTGATGCTGGGTCCTCTTCCTCCACTTTCCTCTCAAATGTGGGAGTTGTCCTAGGTTCAGCCTCACATCCTTCTCTCCTTACTTGTCACTTTCTCCTCGGGTAACTTTATTCAGTGTTACATCCTTACCGACAGCCACACTGGTCTCTCCTCAATGTTCATCTGGACTTAGAAGTATTAAATGAACAAATCCACTACTTCTCCTGTTGTTATGGCTACAGCTGCCGTTTCCACCAGGCTTTGCCTATCCTGCTGTGACAGTGTCTGACTGTCTTTAACATTCACCTCCCAGGGAGGTGAGAACTAATCGTGCACCTGGTTTACAAAAGGGGTCTTTTACTTAAGAGAGCTTACTTTTACTTAAGAGACTTAGACAAGTTTATAGCTAAAACGTGGTACAGCCAATGCGTCAAGTCAGCTAATTCTAGGGATCATGTTTATAGATTATTGATAAGTGGTTCAAATATCTCACTTAATATTCATCTCCATTTGTAAAAATTTTCTAAGAAGAAATCCCATCTCAGTTGGTGAAATTCATAACTGAGAAGGGAATAATTTAATGTTTTTAATTTAGTTTTCAGTAGTATGTGAATTATTGCAATCTCTGGGAAGATTACAAATTATCCTAGATTATGAATTAGCCTAAAATGTGTGTATGCCTATGTGTGAAAGGAGAGCCAGAAATCCTGATTATGCTAGAATATTTAATGCAGAATTCTGGGTTATTTGGAAGAAAAGGACAAAAACTCTTTGGGCCAGTAGACAAGAGAGAAAAATGCCATATATACATGTTGGAAAACTGTTATAAAATTGGATGAAATAAACTTTCAAAGAAACTTCAGTCACCCAGAGGGATATGAGGAATGAAATGATGAAGCTACTGAAATAATGATTCTACCAAAATAATGAATCCAGTACATTTACTAAAAAGAAGTTTGTTTTTGTTTTTTTAATGGCAGTGGAGATATGTTTTTACCGATTCAGTCTCAATCCCATATTTGTCTCTGCTTCAGTTCAAACAGAACAGTTTTTGAGAGAGTGGAGGTCAGACCAACATACGCACTCATTTTCTAGTGGAGTCACACATACAATCTTGGTGTCATTTAGCAACGTTATCTCACATCCTGGGTAACAGGGTCACGGATGTGGAATCAGCAAGGCTGTTAATGAAATCCACTCGTTGGAATAGATATTAAGAGACAGAGGTAATGACAAATTGTGTGCAGCTCTGTTGACACACACATTTATTGAATATCCTCTTCAAAATAAGAGCAGAAAACTAACAGGCTAGCAAGTTCGAGAGCACAAAGGCAGTTTAAGACTTGAAAAATCACAGACGGTTTCAGTAGCAGCTCGGAGTTTCATAGGCAGCACAAGTTAGACGGTGTTTCAGATTCTGGCCTTGCTTCCTCTACCCAGATGGGCTGCGGGGCCACCCCAGGCTGCCCAGAGGCCACACTGGTCCCCACGCCGTCCACATCTGCGGACCCGAGTCACCTCCATGTCCAGGGTCAGGTGCGAGGGTCCACGGGGGCGGGGGGAGTGAACGTTGCACAGCACCGCGGGGCTGGGGACACAACCTGAATTCACCCCCACAAGGAAGACGTGACTGACGGGGCATGGGGTGCAGGGGGCCAGGCAGATGCATCGCCCTCCTTCGTGGGCTGCCCTGTGGTCCGGCCGGCCGCAGCCTCTGCTGAGAAACGCGCTGCATCCCTCGGTGCGTATCCTGAGCGCCAGCCAACCTGCATCTTTGTCTCACCTCCCGTCTCTATCCCTGTCACAATCGTGAGCTTACACCTTCCACGTAAACTGTCCGCAGGCTCTAGGTCCTTGAGGACCTGACCCCGGGGGGTGGGTAGGCTTTGGATCTGTGGCCCCCAATTGATTCTGTAAGCCAGGAGCCCAAGCCAGAGCTCTCTTGTGGAATTAGTTCTTACGTCTGGTTAAGCATTTCTGTCCATTTGAGGATGGGTAGCGTGTGGTTCTCTGCATATATTTGGTTTAGGGGAGTAGGTAAGGGCTGCATCCCCTGCTGTTTACCTTCAGAAGCATGTACCTTTTCCAACCATTGCAAATACCCAATTTCTGATCTTACTTGTTTTCCTTCCATTTCTGCTTGTAATTTGGCTAATTCTTATCTGGAATCATCTCAGATTCCTCTAATTATTTCCTCTCATGGACATAATCTGTTGCATTTGGAGCGTTTCATTCCTTATGGAAATTAAATGGACTGTAAAAAACAGCATATACTTGGTAGACAGATCTGAATTTAAATTCTAACTTCTTCTCTTGTCAAAGTCTCATTTTTATTTTTAAATGTCGGTTGTGCATTTTACATCTTATATGATGAAGTTGAGTTAATAATGGCTGTGAGTATCCAGTAAATGAGAGGCATTTAGCAAACATAATAGTGATTATTGTTGCGAGGTCTCAAAACGTATAACAGGTCATATGGTTTTCAGTAAATAAGTACCTTGAAGAAGTATGGTAAGAAAGACTTGATATGTATAATCAATAAATTTAACTACCAATATATATTTTAAGTCTCTATCACTTATTCAATCTCTATCCAAATAGTCATTTTCTCCAATGGATATGAAATGCTTGTATGAAGTAAAAACAAGGTGTGCATTAAAGGAAGAAGATTAAAGGTCCGTGATAAAAAGGCTAAAAGTTGTAAAGTAAGGGGTCTTAGAAGGGAGAACCATTTTGATTAGGAGGTAATAGACAAGATGCAGAGGAATAAGGAGAATATTATTTATAATTCAGTGAAAGAGAGGTACCATGAAAACAGAAAAAAAAATAGCCAATTCTTGCAACAGACTTTGCTTTAAAAATGTTTATATTTTTCACTCAAAGACTTCTAAGTAGTTAAATTGGGTAGAACTTAATTTTGAAGCCCCCTATTAATCCTTATTCTAGGAGACCTTTGGTTTATGGCTTCTGTGGGTTGTTGAATTTTTTTCTAATGTCGCTGCTGCCCTGGCAGGGCTGATGTTTTCTCTGCTCCTGGTAGAGATGTTCTTTGCCTTTCCTTCAGTCTCATTACAGAACTTTCACTCTGGCGTGCTTTGTGCTTATTTGACAGCAAAGATAAAATGTGTCCTATGAATGCCGGAAGTGAACAGTTTTCCGCGAGTTACCATAAAGGCTCATCGGTGGCCATTATAATGGCTTTAATACAAAGTAGAAAGAAAAGGAAGAGAGATTTTAAACACGTATCAGCTGAAATTCCTCCAGTTCTACCTCTTAAGGTAAAAGTTGAATAAACATTAATTAGATACTATACTATCAAAAGGCCAATTAAAATCCGCCCTGGACAAGTATGTCTTTCTCACCTTGATTGCATTCACATGCTCAGGTGAGATGCACAGATGGGTATTAATATGGACATCACTGCTCCTAATATGGACGTCAGTTCTAACAAGTCTATTATCTTGTAATCGTTTCTCCACACCTGTCACCTGCAAGAGACTTATCGTCTTTGTGCTAATAAACAATCCCTTTTATCTTTATCTACCTTCAGTCTAACCTACTACCCATTTCCTTAGTAGGCATCTCACAAATCTTGATACTTGCTGACTGAGTTATAAACTGACTGAATTAAAAAGTCTAAAACATGTTCATCTGCAGTTTACGAAATGAGGCCGTCGACGGTGGGTTTTCTTCTGTAAGAGGAGCCCAAGTTGCCTGAAATTTGTATATTCTGTAAGAATAAGGAAAACATATAAAATGCCTTTTTCCTGAAATTTTTAAGTGTTTTTTTAAATGCATAAAGTTTTTTAAATTAAAAATCTTACAATAGAGTTTTTAGACTTTTAATAATATAGTGGTTCCTAGATGAGCACGTAATCTATATTATAGCTGCTGTGCTTACTTATATCTAAATAGATGCTCATACCTTAGAACTGGATTATTTATTTTCAAATAAACACACCAAGAATGTTTTTGGTGTGTTCATTTATTTGTATTCCTCCTTCTTATCAGTATGGATTTCTATCAGAGTCTCGTTACATTTACTTGGGATGGGCGAAATGGCTGGACCAGCTGACTTCCTGCACCTGTGGGTTTTGAATGCTTCTTTGCTGCCCGCTCTGTACTCACCTGGCAGAAAAAGACGCTCCACAGAGAGTAGGCCATTGCTTTATTCACGAGGAAGAGCAGATTCGTTACATGTGGCTGATTGGAATTCTATAGAAAAATGCCCTGCACACCTATGAATATTAACATTACTAATATCTCGGATAAAACTTTATTATTTTCTAAATGGAATATTTCAAACCAGCAGCGGTTTAGTATCAGATTTAGGTGTTCAGTGGTGAGTCCCATGAGTGACAAATTAGTCGCTGAAAAAATAAATCACTGAATTTTAGGGAGGGTGAATATCTACTTTGTAAACTGCAGAGAAGAGGTCAGGTCTGTATGGAAGCGACGTGCTGTATAGTCCCTTCACTGAGCCAAAACCCACACTGAAACCAGTCCTAACCTAACCTAACCTAACCTAACCTAACCTAATCTAACATAAACTAACCTAACCCAACCTAACTTAACCCAACCTAACCTAACCAATCCTAACTCAGCCTAAACTAACTAATCCTAACCTAACCTAACCAATCCTAACCTAACCTAACTGATCCTAATCTAAACTAACCTAAGCTAACTGATCCTAACCTAATGTAACCTAACCTAACCTAATCTCACCTCACCAATCCTAACCTGACCTAACCTAACCAATCCTAACCTAACCTAACCTGACCTAACCTAACCTAACCTAACCAATCCTAACCTAACCTAACCTGACCTAACCTAACCTAACCAATCCTAACCTAACCTAACCTAACCTGACCTAACCTAACCAATCCTAACCAAAGTGCTGACCACAAGCAGAGGGACTAAGGATGCCAAGGTGAGGCAGCAGCGCAAACTGCAGGCAACAAACTGAGAGCATCAGGAATTTCAAGTGCCGCCTAGAAAAATCTTGAGGACCCAAAGGCTGTTTAAGGATTTGACTTCAACAAATAGAAATTCTCAATAGACACTAAGAGAGGACACAGAGAAAATGTGTTTCTTCAGAAAGTACAAGTGAGTGTTTAGTTTTGTATTCTGGCTATTAATTATTCTATATATAGAATAATGTCAAAGTTTATTCCTAACCTTGTATATTTCATATCGTGAATGCTAACATATTCCTCGATACAACAAAGTGAATTGTTTGGATACACTGGTCAGTAGCACAGTGCAAGTGGAGATTCTTCTTTTGAAAATGACAAAAGAGAATTTTGGCTGCTTTAAATTGTAGATTGTCATCAGGCCAAGGATATAAAGGACTCCGTCAAAATAACAGCTCTCACCTAAAGCAAAAATTCCAAAAAATGCTGTAAAAAAACCACAGATGAGCTTGGCATCTTCAAAAATACTGACATATAAAAAAAGTCAGAGACAAAGAAAGCAGGTGATTGGTTTGTGAAAGCCCATGTTTAAAGCACTTCCAGATAACAAAATTTAGATTTGCCACCTTGAGGAATATATGCTGCATTTACTAATTCATCACATAACTCTTTTTCATTGGAAATGGTTTTCAAAATAACAGATTCATGTGAATAAAATATATATACATGTATGAATCGGTAAGTGGATGGAATGGACAGACAGAGTAGTGATTGGAATAGTCTCAGTTTGAAACAGGTGGCATATATCCCATAACATTAAAAACGTTAACATGGGAGGAGAAGGTGGATTTTCTTTAAGTTTTAAGACAACAGAACAGAGTCTAGGATGACGATGGGGTGGGGTGTGTATGCCTGGATTTGCTCATGCACGCTTTGCGCTGAGTATCTTTGAGAACCAACACCGCTGTGTACTCATTTCTGATGGTCCTAAGCCCACCATGTAGCTATGAAAAGCCAATTTGAGATCATCAAGGAATAGTAATTTGCTTGTTTAATTAAACATCTATTTAATTTCTTTACACATGTACACACCTAAACAGACTTTTACGTTAATCACACATATGAGAATATGAATTCTTTTTAGTGTATTTAAATATTTTTTTCCGTTTCTGCGTGGATCTTTTATCCCCTCCCCGTCCCTATGCCATCTGTTGTCTGCCTTTTGGTGATCTATACAGCCTTGTGTGTGTCCTCCAACATTGTGTTGTAAGCATATACATATTTATAAACGCTGATTTTTTTTCAGCGTTAACTTTTTAAAAATAACATCACAGGAGGCATCCTTTTCCACATTCTGTTTTTCTTCTTCATCCTTCTGGTGAGAAACTTTGTGGAAATAATTCTGACTCATTGATTCTAACTCATCCTTGTGAATGGGTGCTTGATTTATCTTGAGGTGAGTGTATCCGTGTATCCTGATCAAATTTCCAGTTTATGAAAATTCACTCTAAAGTCTGCTGTAGTAAACATTATTTTCCGTATGTTCATTGTCTTGCCTACAAGGTTGAATCTAGGAGTCAACTGCAGGATTTATTTATTTATTTATATTTTATTTTATAAATTTGTTATTTTATTTATTTATTTTTGGCTGCATTGGGTCTTCGTTGCTGCACGCAGGCTTCCATTGCGGTGGCTTCTCTTGTTGCGGAGCACGGGCTCTAGGCACGTGGGCTTCAGTAGTTGTGGCACGTGGGCTCAGTAGTTGTGGCTCGTGGGCTCTAGAGCGCAGGCTCAGTAGTTGTGGCGCACGGGCTTAGTTGCTCCACAGCATGTGGGATCTTCCCGGACCAGGGGGTGAACCCATGTCCCCTGCATTGGCAGGCGGATTCTTAACCACTGCGCCACCAGGGAAGCCCAGAATTTATTTTTATATTTTGTGGGTGTGAAGTTTATTTGCAACAAGGCTTTACCTTTTGGGCAGGTGGACCAGGTCTGGAGTAGCCGGCATGGGACACAACCAGGAGCCATAGCTGCTGGATGTGCAGTTCAGATAAGAAACTCTTTGTGGCTCCGACATCCTCCCTTTGCACCCTCCCTGTCTCCGTGGTAGCGATCAAAGCGGGCAGATCCTGAAACGGGTGAGGTTTTACAAAATGAGTGTGCTATTTATCCTCTCTATATTTTATAGGCAATCTCAATGATCAGAGACAAGGGAATTTAAGAAGTGTGTAGAGATCTGGGTGAGCTTCCCAGAATTTATAGAATTTAAGCTGAATTTTATCAGAAAGCAGGATTAGGGAGACACCTATTGGAAGACATTCCAGTGGAGACCCACAGGAGCTCAGGGCAAACAGGTGCGTGTGGACAGGTGAAAGCGGGCAGAACCTGGGGTCACTGGGGAAATGATCTGGAGGAGAGAAATGGTCTGGAACAATGGAGAGGAGGCTTTAGTATCCAGTTTTGTAATTGGGACTTTCCTCCCATCTGGGTGTGGACTTGGTGAGTTTCCTCATTTGTGAGATGGAAGGACTGCGGTGAAGAAAAACGAAGGCTCTTACAGCAGGAGGCCGGGAGAAGGCAGGATGGGGGGAGGTCTTATCCTAAATGATTTGAATAATCTCAGGAAGGGTGATTAAAAAAATTGTTTTAGGCAGAATGTTTTAAAAGTCATTATCAGTATATCTCTTAAATGTGGATCATTTGAAACTTCTTTAACATTTGTTATTTGAAAACAAAATTTCTTCATCTCTAATTTTCACCTTTCTATCATAATATATATACTGGCTTCCGCATTTTACTCTCTTGCGGTGGCTTTGCTGGTGTATCAAATTCCGTATCTTGTTCTTTCCTGGTGGCTTGGCTGGTATGTCAAATTTAAGGACCAGCTACACTTTGGGAAACCAGCTGTCAATTCCGGGGAGAAAATAGCTACTTTCATAGTATGAAAACTTGTTAAAACATAAGTCGACACAGACAGCTTTTAGTCAGAATTCTAAATGACATGGAATGACGTCTGTTTGATGCTCGATAATAAAATACTAACTGCTTTATGGTTATTGGGTAAGTAGTTGTTAGATGAAACAAATGCATTCCAGATTTTCTTTGCTGCTTTTGATAATCAGTTTACTTTTTCTAGTATTGCTTATAATTATTTAGAAGTGATATTCATCATATTAATGAACTATCTCAAATACTGATAGACATGCTTTTATGAATTGACAGCACCTAGAGTTATGATGAAGCTATTGGCATTGAAAAATAACATAGTATGTGTTCATGAATATTAAATTAATATTCATGAATATTAAAGAATGAATGAATGAATGTAAAAAAATAGTATTCAGAAAGAGAAAGAGAAAAACAAATATCGTATATTAACACATATATGTGGAACCAAGAAAAATGGTACAGATGAACCGGTTTGCAGGGCAGAAATAGAGACACAGATGTAGAGAACAAATGTATGGACACCAAGGGGGGAAAGTGGCAGGGGGTGGTGGTGTGATGAATTGGGAGATTGGGATTGACATATATACGCTAATAGGTATAAAATGGATAACTAATAAGAACCTGCTGTATAAAAAAAATAAATAAAATTCTAAAATTAAAAGAATAATATTCTATGATTAATTATTTAATCAATTATTATATAATTGGTTTGTCTAATAATAAATATTTATCAATTTGTTTGCTTAATTTATTATTAAGTACCCTAGTACTATTTTTATGTAACCTTGAATAGACAAACCAGTGTGTCGTTTTATGAAAAATACAATGTTTCATTATATTGTATTTGCTTATCATAGATGCATGTGAATCAAATAAACGTCTGGGCCACCTTCTTAGCAAGGCCTGATGTGTACTCAGAGGTTCAGGATTCCGCAGGTGGTGGATGAATGAAGGATAGAAATGACCCACCTGTGGACTCACAAATTAGGAACTTCTTTTTCTAGAGCTCTGTGTTTTGGAAGTCTGATGGATACAGTGGGTGTTTCCCCAAAACGCTTTTCTCTGCCCGTCTCTGGCAGCTTGTGTTTTGTGGGAAGATTGATCCTTTTTCCTGCCTCAGGACGGGCTTTCTGCCTCCAGACAGTGGTTTCCTCCGGTGGTATAAATCGTTCCCATTTTCTTAGCCAAGAGGATTAGTTCAGGAATGAACACTTGGCCAGAAGCCAGGAGGACCCGGCGGTGGTCGTGAGGGTTTTGGGGGGATCAAGCGTCTGACTCTCCAGAAGGAGCTGCAGAGGTGGATTCTCTCTTCCTCTGAGCCCGACCTGGTGCGAAACCTGAAGGATAAAAGCCACACATAGGTGGGGAGGGGACAGAACCGTGGATGCTGAGCTGGAGTCCATTCGAAGGATATCGGACCAACGCCTGCTACTTTATATCTTTTTTTTTTTTTTTTTTTTAGAAATTCACGTTCTTTTATTTATTTATTTATGACTGTGTTGAGTCTTCGTTTCTGTGCGAGGGCTTTCTCCAGTTGCGGCGAGTGGGGACCACTCTTCATCGCGGTGCGCGGGCCTCTCACTGTCGCGGCCTCTCTTGCTGCGGAGCACAGGCTCCAGACGCGCAGGCTCAGTAGTTGTGGCTCACGGGCCCAGTTGCTCCGTGGCATGTGGGATCTTCCCAGACCGGGGCTCGAACCCGTGTCCCCTGCATTGGCAGGCAGATTCTCAACCACTGCGCCACCAGGGAAGCCCCTTTATATCTTAACATATTTGGAATTGGGTTCTTTTACTTGTAGCTTAAAGGATTTTAAATGATTCAGAAATCTCTCTCTCTCATTTTTCTCTCTGTCTTCTGCTATCTTGCCACCAAGCTTAGAGTCTTTAATTTTTCTTGTTCCTTCTTTTTCATCCTGGGTGAGAGAATTCTGCAACATAGACGTCTGTTATATAGCCCCAAATACCAAGCTCATCATTTTCAGTCATGTACTTCATATATCTTGATGGAACCATAATACTAGGAAGTAAGGCAGTTTATTATAATTTTTATGCAAAAGAGGCATAAGATTAAATTTTTAAAAATGCATCATATCAAATTTAAGTTATAAAAATTTTAGGTGAATTTTATATAGTATTTTTAATTTCTGTGAACTTCTTAGTGGGTATTTATCAATCAGAAATAGAAACATAGATGACCTAACCAAGTATCTGAAAACCTAGTCTAGATAATGGCCTTTGGTATTCTATAAAGTGTTAACTCATTTTGCCTTCCTGGTTTAAGGAGAAAGGCAAGGTGAACCATGGACGGGAAGTGCCGTATAGTGGGCACGGTCTCTTAATTTTTGCATCTACTGCTTCGTTCAGGTGTCTCAGTTAACTACCAAAGTTTGCCAATATGTGCTCTACCTGGATTAATCTCCATTTCTTAGATGTCTATTTCCTATTCCACTTCCTGTTATTAGACTAGGGAGATGACTCTATTACTGAAATAGCTACCTACAAATTAATCAGCAAAAATAAGAAAGGTCCCTAGTTTTATTCCTGAAACTTATTCCTTAGTTTTTTTTCCCTGAAAAATTTTATTATACTACTCATTCTTTGTTTTGATGTTCAAACCAAATGTATTTTTTAATAGAAAATATTCTTATTCTTTATATGTAATTTAGTAGCTTATACCCTTGGTTTTATTCTTTCCAATTGTTTTGCGTTGACATTGTACTCTTTCTCGCTGATCTGCCTACAGCTTAGGTTGCTCTGGAGTACACATTTCTCATTTGTTAATTTGGGTGGAGTCTTAGAGTCCCTCTTGAACCTATGAGTGATCTCCTAGACAAACACCAGCGGAACCGCTCTCTCCCTTGCCCTAGGTTTTGGTGGGAGTTGACCTTCCTCCTCCTCCACCCCTGCCACCCTGAAGAAAGCAGCGCTCCACTGATGGGTAGAATGTACCTCCCACTGACTGGGGTCAGTAGTAGAGTGGACATGACAGAGAGTAGATCTGCAACATGAAGGACAGATTGATAGAATTTACCTAATCTGAACAACATAAAGAAAATAGAATGAAAAAAAATGAGCAGAGTCTCAGGGATCTGTGAGTCAGTAACAAAATAGCTAATGTTCACAGGATTGAAGTCCAAGAAAGAAAGATAGTAGAACTCAAAAAGTATTCAAAGAAAAACTGGCTGAAAACTTCTCCAATAGGGTAAAAGACAAATATACAAAACTGTAGGGGTGGGAAAATTTTTTCCTCAATCCTCTTATGTTCTTTGGCAGAGCCCTGCAAATTAGACTGACAAAAGACAGATTAACAGGAGGAAAAGGAGTACAAATTTTACTTGATGTAAATTTTTACGTGACACAGGCACCTTCCTAGAAAAGGTCTAAGAGCTTAGATTCCATTTTTAACATAGGGTGATAAACTTTAAAGATGTGACTTCACAAACAAAAAGGGTTTTTAGGCTTCTAAGGGCTGCAAACTGTGGGTAGGTAGATGTGTTAGAGAGACTAATGCAAGGTAAGGGCTATCTTAGCAAAAAGGCTTCTTTGTGAAGGTTCATTCTGGTGCCAACTTTCTGTCTTCTTCATTATCGTAAAAATTCCCTGAGGGGGGATTTATGGTGGTCCTCCTTTATCAGAAGTTTCTGCTTTCAGTCAGATAAAGGAAACTCTGGGAAGGCTTCTTTCTACATTCATCATTGAATCTCAAAAATATTCAGGTCAAAATAATCCTTATCCCAAAGTGGCATATTTTGGGGTGGCATATTCTGATCCTTTTCACAGTTAAGTAGCTGAGTAAACCCCAAAAAGGATGAACACGAAGACTTCTGTGCTGATAGATCGTAACTAAAACTTCTGAAAAATAAAGACAAAAAACAAAACAAACAAACAAAAAACCTTGGATGCGTCTTAGGAGAAATGACACTTTACCTGCAGGGAAACAGCAATTTGAATGTTAACAGATGATTCATCTGAACCATGAAGGCCATAAAAGTAGCAGCTCACGTGTTAAATCCTGAAAGAGAGGAACTGCCAGCCATGATTTCTATCCAGTAAAAATATCTCTAAGTATAAAGGGAAATCAGGACATTCTCAGTAGAAACAAAACTCAGAGAATTTGTTACTAACAAACCTACCCTTAAAGAATGGCTAAAGAAGGTCTATAAAGAGAAAGGAAATGATGACAGAGGAAAGGTTAAAACTTCAGAAATGGAAGAAAACATGGGAATGAGTAAAAATAAGAATAACTATGATAGACTACTCTTTTTCTTAGAAGTTCTTAAATGGTATTTTATAGCTGAAGCAAAAAATGATAACCACCAAGTGATAGGATGTTCACTGGATGCAAAAGAGATACTTAAGAAAAGTATATTTAAGGAGTGGGGAGCATGCAGAGACCTAAGTGGAAGTAGGATTTCCTCCTGAAATGATAAAACATCGATAGCAGTAGGCAGTGATTACGTACTGTATGTTCTAATACCCAGAGTGACAACTAAAAGGATTATATAAAGCAAAACATTAAAAAGACAACATAAATAAATCAAGATGCAACCCTAAGTAATATTCAAGTAACCCAAAAAAAGGTAAAAAAAGAGAAACAGAAAGTCAAGAAATGGAGGGATGCAAGCAAAAAGTATATATTAATATGGCAGATTAGAGCTCTCACACATCAATAAGTACCATTAATGTAAATGGTCTAAATACACCAATTATAAGGTAGAGATTGGCACAGTGGATCAAACAAAACAAAACACCATCATTTATATGCCATATACAAGAACATTACTTAAAAGACAGTTATATAGTTAGGTTGAAAGTACATGAATAGAAAATATACCATGAAAACACTAATTTAAAAAAGCATAAATGGCTATATTAAAATCAGGTAAAGTAGACTTCAGATCAAAGAAAATTACTAGAGACAAAGAGGACAATTAAATAATGATTAAAGGGTCAATTAACAAAGAAGACATAGTAATGCTAAATGTGCATGTGTTGAGCAAAAAAGCTATAAAATTTGTGAAGCAAAAATAGTGACAGAACAGGCAGGAGAAAAATTCACAGTTACAATTGAGAACGCCAATAACCCACTCAACAATTGGAAGAACTACCAGACAGAAAACCAGCAAGGGTAAGGAAAGACTAATCCCATCACCCAACAGAATCTAACTCACATATGTGTGTAAACACCACACTCGACAATAGTAAAATACACATTTTTTCTCAAGTACCCATGGAACATTCACCAAGATAGAGACCATATGATTGTTCATAAGACAATCTCAATTAATTTTTTTAAATATTTGAATTATACAGAGTATGTTCTTCAACAATAATGGAATCAAACTAAAAATCAGTAAGCGAGGACTTCCCTGGCAGTCCAGTGGTTGAGACTTCACACTTCCAATGCAAGGGGTGCAGGCTTGATCCCTCATCGGGGAGCTAAGATCCCACGTGCCGTGTGGCATAGCCCAAAAATAAATTAAATAAATTTTTTTAAAAATGAGAACTTAAAAAAAAAGAAATCAATAGGAAAAAGATAAGAGGAAAAATCTCCAATCACTTTAAAATAAACTACACACTTCTAAATAATCCATGGATCAAAGAGTAAATTTCAAAGGAAATATTAAAAGTAATTAGAAGTGAATGAAAATGCATATACAACATATCAAAAGATGAGGATTCAGCTAAAATAGTGCTGATAGGGAAATTTATAGCATTAAACACTCACATTAGAAAAAGAAAATGTTTTGAATTAATAGTCTAAATTCTTCCATCCATAAATTCTAGTAAGAAGAGAAAATTAATTCAAGTTAACAGGAAGAAGGAAATAATAAAGGTAAAAGCAAAAATGAATAAAATTGAAAACAGGAAAACTACAGAGACAATGAGTGTAATAAAGAGTTATTTCTTAGAGAAAATCAAAATGGAAAACTCTAGCAAGATTCGCAAAGATAAGAGATAAGACAAATGCCACCAGTATCAAGAATGAAACCAGAATATCTCTACAGGTTCTGTAGCCATTAAAAAGATAATAAAGAAATACTACAAAAAAAAAAAAAAAGAAATACTACAGACAACTTTGCTTTCATAAATTTGCTACCTTAGCTGAAACGGACCAATTCCTCAAAAACCATAAACTACCAAAACTCAACCAAGGTAAAATAGAAAAGCTGAATCTTGCTGTAACTATAAAAGAAATTGAATTTGTAATTTAAAAGCTCCTGAAAAAGAAGTCTTCAGGCCCAGATGGCTTTACTGAAGAATTCTACCAAAATTTTAAAGAATTGAGACCAATTTTACAAACACAAAATAGAAGAAAAAGAAAGATTTACCAACTCATTTTATGAGGCTAATATTACCCTGATATGCAAACTAGACAGAGTATCCCAAAACCGCCCCAAAACTACGGATCAATATCTATAATGAAGTAAGATACAAAAATCCTCAACAAAGTATTAGCAAATCAAATCTAGCTGTTCATTAGTATGTTATCTTGTTTTGTCCTTGAAATAGTCATATGGGAGGTATGATCATTATTTCCATTTCACAGTTGGAAAGGGGGCCTGGGAGCTGACATAACTAGCCCTGATCTGTAACCTTGGAATTCGCATAACCTGGATTTCAGTCTAGGATGTCTAACTCCAAACAAAACTGGTCTCTTAACAATTACAATAATAACATACATTCCTTATTTTCCTTTTTCCGGCTGAAACTGCCAATTGCCAAAAAAATTATCTATTTTTCCTCCTCCTTCTTTAGTTGAAAAACCCTAATGTTAACATTTTGCTATTTTATTAAAAGATTGCATCCTTGCTCCTAGGTGTGGCCTTGTTACTAAGTGATGCTATCGAAGCGACATTATTCCGTGGGATTTCAGTCTAGTTTCCTGAGGTCGTTTGGACTGAGCTGCACCTTCTCTCCTCCTTTTGACTGCCCGTTGGGCTGACAGGAGGACGGAGTCCCAGGGACCCCTGTTGGAGCATGCGGTGAATTGAGTATGCTGTTTTGTGCTGAGGTAGGGAGAACAGAGGTTTGCAGGCTGCTTCTCAGACGATAGTCAGGAGCTGCCATAGATATTATTGGATGTCCTGCTTTCCAATTCTTCTACGAGAGAAAGAAATCACTATCTTGTTTAAACCATGGTTATTTTGGTTCCCAGATATATGGAATCTAACTTGATCTCACTGATGCTTCTTCCATATTCTTCTAATTAATCCTAATACAGATCATAAAAAGCCATACTAATCTTATTTATATTCAGTTCTGCTGATGTTGGAAATTTAGACATAATCCTTGTGCAATTTATTTATATCCAATTGGGCATTTTTATTTGCTCTGGAAGGAATGATGTATTTTTGAGATTATTTCACAAATCTATCATCTTTTTCCTATTATTTTTAAAAATTGACATGCATAGACGTTTTTAATTAAATTCTGTGGAATTCGTACTCGTTGGGCTTTAGACAGAAATGGTTCCTTCAGGCTTCTCACAGTATATCGGCATTGCCAAGGAAGTTGCTTTGCCTGCAGCCTGCCTCTGCGGACTGATTCATGACGGCCGGCACTCGCTGAGCTCGGAGAGCAAAGGCTGAATCTGTCAGTGTCATATCAGCTCATCTCTGACTTGGGAGATATGTCACTTGATATTAGTATTCTGCAGGATTCTTTTGCCACCTCATAATTTTTTCTCTTATTGCATTAATATTGATGCTTCATTGGTATTTCTTTTTTTTTTTTTTACCTAATTTTCATTCCTTTAAAAGGGGCAACTTATATGTTTCCTCATGTTAATTTCCTTGGAATATTTTCATAAGACTCCATATTTAGGTGAGATGTATCAGGATAATTTAATGGAGTACTTTATTAAAAGTATCTTAGGGTGAGCTACGTAATGTAACCAGATGCTTTAGATCCTTTAAAGGGAAGTAATATTTTGTAAAAACAAAGAAGCAACCAAAAATTTTTTTTAAAAACCAAATATTAAATCACAGGTCTCTAGGGCATGACTTATGTCTTTGATCATTGATGTTAAACTAGAAATGCTTTTCTCTATAGGCAGAGAGTTTGAATATTGTAACAATTTTGAAGTAAAAGTACCTATACTTCTGCTGGTTAGTGAGTTATTAAAATTTTTTTAGGGATATTACATTAATCTGTGGCACTAATGACTATCGTGTTAATAACTGAGACATTGTAAGTTTGTCTTCTGGTTACATCCAGATATCAAACATACACTGTCAGGAAAATACAGGCAGAAAGGAGCACTCCCCATGATTGTCCCCTGTGTGTAAACGTCGATGACATTTCAATTGGATCATGTAGTTGTCCACCCTCCCTGCCCCCCGCCCCCATAAAAAGCTGTTACCAGCTCAGAGGGTATTGCAATGCGAAGGAAGGTGCCTTAGCCTGTTTCTTAGCCGAGCTCGTGAAATATGTAGGCAGGCACTTAGGCCACTCACCCCGCGTGGAGAGATGGCTCATTCCTCGCGTCAGAGGTGCTAAGGTGTGAATGTCTGCGTCCCTCCAAAATCTGTATGTTGAAATCCTAACCCTCAAGGATGATGGTGTTGGGAGGTGGGGCCCTTGGGGGGGGTCATGAGGACCTGAGGGTGGAGCCCCCATGAACGGGATTAGCGTTCTTATAAAAAGACCCGAGAGAGGCCCTGTGACGACACAGTGAGAAGGATTGGCTGTGAAGCTGGGAGAGGGCCCTCACCAGACCTAACCAAGCTGGTGCCTTGAACTTGCACTTGGCCTCCAGAAGTGTGAGAAAACAATTTCTGATGTTTACGAGCCCCCCAATCTACGGTGTTGTGTCGTAGCCAAGTGAACTCGGGCAAGAGGAAACCACTGACGTGATAAGAAATAGCATCCATCGCCAATAGGAAACGAACACTTGAAAACAGCTGCTGATGGAACTCCCGAGAAAAAGGTGTGAGTGCATTGCTGGCCTTTTGACTCCTTTGGGGGATGACAAATGGGTGTTGACTGAAACGCACGCTTATTCTAACCTATTCTTTCCCCATCTTGTAGCACAAGCATCTCTGGAAAAAACAATGAAAGGTTTGAAAACAGCAAGTTCTCTATTTAGCCTGTGGTTGTCTCTCTAAGACAAAAAGACATAATTCCATGAACAGACCACATTCCCCATTACCCTCAGAGCAGCTGTCACATTGAAAATTGCAATGACCCCTGTGAACACTTGTTACGTAAACAGGGTGAAAAATGGTTTGAAGGGCTGGCTGACTCACAGCTGACCCTGCCTTTATGATGAACATGAAGGGGAGAGAAGCACGCACTTCATGTTCTGGCCGGAGAAGCGGGGAAGGATGCAATGATATAAATTTATATTTGACCCTCACGAAATGTTTCTTTCATTTTGCCCAATTCAGTGGTCCCAGGTCCATGTTTAAACTTGCTCGTATGTGTGGGAGGTGCTGGAAGCTGCCACATGGTGACACTCATCCCTTTATACTTGGCATTGAATGGCTTCCTTTGGTTTTTTCTGGCTGTGCCACGCGGCATGTGGGATCTTAGTTCCCCGATCAGGGATCGAACCGGCGCGCCTTGCGTTGGCAGCGTGGAGTCTCAACACCTGGACCGCCAGGGGAGTCCTTAAATGGCTTCCATTGAATTTCCTAAAGGTACATCAGAGTGGGTCAGAGCTTTGCCAATGTACAGATAATTGTGAAAACAGCTCCAATAGTAAGTGGCTACCTAGGCAGCACTGTGATCCTTTACCTGCCAAGTCCCACGACCTCTCCTTGGCGGGGGGCGGCCAAGACACATTACAAGGTCCCCGCTATTGCAGGCGCCGTGGGTAAGCTCTACGTCAGAAGTGGATAACTTGACCACCGGGCAAGGATGGGGGTGAGACAGGCAGTTAGTCCACGTGGGGAGACCATGGACCTCAGTCACACACGGGCCACAGGCCCAGGAGGACGCGACAGCACGTTGCCATGAGGGTAACTCAGCACCAGGGAGCGATACACTGAGCTACCTTTCTTGGGTGTGGTGCTGACCGAAAGCCAGTACAGGGAGACACCTCTGTTTCGTCCATAGGAGAGGATATTTTTAGCTCTGCCTAAATATCCCACCTGGATAATTTGGTGAAAAGAAGTGATGCAATGCTCCTGATTCATCCTCTAGGTAAATGACCACATTGCTTCTCAGTTTGTGGTTTCAAGGGCATGTGTACAATCTTAGTTTCTTCCAATGACTTTGAGAAATACCACGACCATCTAGCGTAGAAAATGCCAAACGGCATAGCTGTCATAATTCTGTGTGGCCGTAAATCAAGATGGTCTGTTGCTAAGGCATCTGCTGTGTATAACGGGACGCAGATTGTGGTTGCCTGTGGCACGTAAGGACTAGATTTGCTCTTCTGAATATAAGACTGTGTCTGGGGATGAAACACATGTAAGGAAATCAGAAATGGAAACTTGCCAGCCTAAGGGAGGTGAGTTTGGGATGCTTCTGTTAGCCTGATAATTCCTCTCCGGAGTTTTCAGTCTGTGGCCTGGTGACCCAATATTAGTATAAGTCCTCTCCTAAAGCACGCAAAGAATGTTCACAGGTGGTTTCATGGCATTCCCAAGTGGAGACACATTTGGGAGGTAAATACACCTAATCGCCAGTCTAGTGGAAAACACGATAGCTTAGGGCTCAGACCGTTTCTCCAGTAGCACCGAGGAAGTGAATGCCCAGGGGCGCGGCACACGTGATCACCTGGTCAGTGTGGGCCGGGCTACGCCATGTTCTCTAGGGATTTTAGACGCTGGTCTTGGTTCCTAAATCAGGTCAAAATCTAGGAGACACATCACCCTGATGGAAAAGACTGCTTTGGGGCACTTAACGAGCACTCTTCTAGGACCCTGGGCCCAGCTGGAAATCAGAGAGGTGTCAACGGCGCTTTAGGTGAATAGCCGAATTACGTAATTACCCAAATAGAACACTAAACCTTCAGCCTCGGGAGATGCCCTGTGCTTTCACCAAGTGGGGAAGCGTGGATATTCTAATCACTATATCAGTAGATGTCTTAAGAGTCTGCGTCCAGGCTAAGAAGGTGTGTATGTGGGACAGTATATACGGAGAGACTATGTTACAGCAGAACATCATGACATGTGCCCTAAATCACTGTTTCTTATGATCAACATATGGTTGGGTTTGTCTTTCCATCCACTCGACAGTCTGAGTCTTTTAATTAGTGAGTTTAGACCACTGACATTTAAAATGATATATGATTCCAATGACTCCAT
This sequence comes from Balaenoptera acutorostrata, assembly GCF_949987535.1. Taxonomy (NCBI): domain Eukaryota; kingdom Metazoa; phylum Chordata; class Mammalia; order Artiodactyla; family Balaenopteridae; genus Balaenoptera; species Balaenoptera acutorostrata. Next base: position 81,099,215 of record NC_080080.1, read on the forward strand.
TTATTTCTTCTCTCTTGGCATATCAATTTTTTTTTAGTATTGCCCTTGAGTTTATTGTATACATTTAAACTAATCCAAGTTTTCTTCCAAACAACACAAATCACTTTTTCATGGGTAGTGAAGATATTTTATTACAGAGGGTTCATAATTCCTCCTTCCCTTTCCTATAACATTTCTGTTGTTCATTTCATATACTTCTAAGCTATAACCATCAAATGTTTTGTTATTATTTTAAACAAACTCTTATCTATTAGGTCAGTTAAGAATAAGAAAAGTAGATTTTATTTTACCATTTATTCATTTTCTAATGTCTTTCCTTTCTTTATGTAGAGCTTAGTTTCTGACCACTCTCATTTTCCTTCTTTCTGAAGAATTTCTTTTAACGTTTCTTGCAAAGCAGGCAGATCTACTGGCAACAAAATCTCTCAGTTTTTGTTTGTCTGAGAAAGTCTTTATTTCTCCTTCACTTTTGAAAGATAATTTCACAGGGTACAGAAATCTGGGTGGTTGTTTTTTTCTTGCAATATTTTAAGTATTTTGTCCCACTCTTCTCTTGCTTTCATGGTTTCTGAAGAGATGCCCGATGTAATTCTTACTCCTGCTCCTCTGTAAGTAAAGTTTTTTTTCTCCTCTGGCTTCTTTCAAGATCATCTCTTGGTCTTTCAGTTCTGCAGTTTGATTATGATAAGCCTAGGTGTAGATTTCAACTTGTCTGCACTGAGCTTCTAGCTGTTTGTCAGTTTTAGCTAGGTTTTCCTGTCCTCGTACTGGTTCCAGCAGCACGTCTGCCCCTGAGCTTCTGCTGGTGAGTGTGATTCTCTGTATCTGCCTGTTCTCTCTAACTTCGGGGGCAGCCATGTGCCGTTTGACCTCACCTGTCTGATGGATCTAATAAGAGTTTTGATTTTCAGTTGGTTTAGTTTTTTCTTGTTGTAGGTGCCATGACTTCCCAACTCCTTAAATGCCCGACTGGAAATTGGAAGTTACCTAAACCACTTTGAATATCTTATTCTCTTGTTATTCCATCCTTTAAATCATGAATAGCTGTTGTAAGTTTCTATTTTAGGGAATTTATTTGAATGAACTCCTCTAAGTTCATTTTGATGATAAATTCTCCCCCCAAAGGGGGGAAATATGTATGTCTTAGAAAGGCATACATGTGTGTAAAGTTGATAATAAGTATGTTGATACTGGGTATGTCTATATGCTGTGTCTTTAGAAGGACAATCAACTGTGAATAACTCAGTCATATTTAGTTGCTACAATTTCAAATATTTGTAAAGTCAAATATTCATATGTATAAAACCTGATTTTGCATATTCCCTCCCCCATTTCCATGTCACACCTCTCACGCCATCACCACCAGTAAAGCCACTGCCTCTTTTTCTCACTATTTTGTTGTCAAATCCTCCCTACTCAGCTTGGATGTCATGGTAAGTTGCTATAATTTCTCTTTTGCAGGCATTCTTACCCCATCATCTCTTTCTCCTGTTAAATTCCTGAGAGAAAGCTAACGTTGGCAGAATGCCTCAAGCCCTCCTCTGCCTGGGAACATGGCAAACGGACACCATCAGATCAAGCCAACTGTCCATACTTTCTCACTGTGTCTTTTGCTTTTGCTAAATGTCTGTTTGACAACTTCTATCTCTTCATAAGTTTTGAATCTAGCCCCCTTCCACGTTCTGTTGATGGTCTTCCTTTACGTATCATTGAGAAAAATGGAAATCCTCTTCACCTTTTCTGTTTCCTAACCAGCACATCAGCCAGGTGCGTGCCCCTCCTCCCTCTTCTCCACCTCCTTCCCCGTGACGGGGAATCGCTGTCTCCGCTCCCGTCAGAGACCTGCCCTTACCTGAGAGCTGGCCTCGCTTCTCAAAGCCTGGCTCCTGCTGGGACCGCTCCTCTCCCCTGCACCATCAGTACAGCTATTTTTATTATTTAAGTTCTTTCATCCTAAAACCACGTTTTCTCCTGATGAAAACATCTGCACTTGCCTCCTTGCCCACACGGTTTCCAGCTGTCCCCTCATCTCTCCGCTCCACTGAGTAGAAGCACGAGATCGCCTGTGTTTACCCAGAGGACTTGCTGAGCCGCTGTCCTCTTTCTCTCCGCACGCGCTCCCCACCGCGACCCTCCTTGGTCAGGCTCTGGCCTCACGTCCGTGTCCTCACATCCAGCACTTGCTTCTCTGTTTATTCCTCACCCAGATGCTTTTCAGTATTTGACACCATTCACCGTGTTTTCCATCTTGAACACTTTTTCTCTCCCCTGAGCTTCTATCCAAACAAAAGTTCAGTTTTTCCTTCTATACCATATTCCCCATGAGCTCCCTTTCTTTTCTTTTCCCTTGTTTGTCTTCCTTTTCTTCTTGTCTTTAAAATGTTGCAGACCTGGCTCCCGGGCACTTTAACCTTGGCCGTCTACCTGCTCTGTCTGTGATCTCAACTCTTTCATGGCTTAAATACACCTATAGGTCATGACTCTCAAATATATTCCTAAGTCCTGACTCGTCTCCGTATAACTCAGGCCTGTATGTCAGGGTGTGCCCTTGACTTTTCCAGTTGGGTGTTAAATAAGCATTTCAAACTCAACATGCCCCCAGTAGAGCTCCCACAACCATGGTTCTCAAAGCCCAAGTTTTGAAGTTAATCCATCATCAGTGATTGATTGTCTCCACACACAGTGCCCAGAGTCACTCCATCCGCAAGTCTTACTTATTCTGTGCCTGGAAAACATCCTGAGCCCGACCTCTTCTCACCACCTCCACCTTTATTTCACCGCCATCCGTCACCTGATTCACTACATCCTTGTCCCACTACTTTCATTCTAAATCCTTGATACCAGTTTTTCACACAGTAATCAATAGAAAGGTTTTCTAAAATGTGACCATGCCGCACCCTTGCTTACATCTCTGATGGCTTTTTACCCCAAATTTATCTTTGCCTAAAAGTGTCTGCAAGATCTGGCTGTGGTTTTCTCTCTAGCCTTTCTCTCCCTAACTTACTGTGTTCCGGCCTGACTGACGTTCAGACGCTGAAGTACATTGTGTTCAATCCCAACTCACTAGCGCTTCCTTCTCTCCTCTTCTTCTCTGATTTTTACACATCTTGTTTATTTTCTTTTGAAAAGGGCTTACCTGACCAACTAAGGAAGGAGTCATTCAGTTACTCTTCCACGATCTCATTTAATGCCCTAACTACTAGTGGGACACTAATTCATTAGCATGGAAACCTCATGAAAGAATGAGTCTCCCGTGTGTTGGTTGCAGCGCCCGGCACTGACTACACATCAGTGATGTGCGTGAGGTGACAGACCCTCCGGGGATGAAGGGGGCCCAGTGGGGCGTCAGGGAAATATCTAAAGAAACTGGTCCTACCAGATGCGAAGAAGAGGAATATTACTTCAGAACAGAATTAAGCGGTAAATAAATGTGTTTAATTCAATCAGTGGGTGGAGAGCTTTGGTTGGTAGGCTTCAGATTTAACTCAGATAAGTCTGTAGACCCTGTAGTCCTCAGTAGTTGTGGAGTTCTGTTCTTGTGACTATAGGGCTTCTTGCTCTCAAACAGTGTCTGGGGTACAAATCAGGCCATCATCCTGGCCAAGTATCTCTATGGGTGATATAAAAATACTGAAAAGGGAATCTCGATTTGTTTGGAATGATAATAATTGTCAGTGGGTAAGCATATTGAATATGAATTCCAGAAAAACTGGAACTAAATATGAAACATTATGAAGAAAATCAAGCCCATTTTCTGAATATTCTTGTGTTCCATTGAGAACAACTGCAAACATTTAGTATTGTTTTATTTATTATGCTTAAAAGAACTTGGCAGGTTAGAGGCTTAACAGATAAAACTTATTTTTCTTTTTGAAATGTGTAAAGAGACTCATTACCTTAACATTTATGATTGAAAGTTATAAAGGAATTTTCACTAAGATTTTAAGCAGTATTGTAATATTTAGAACTTATAATAATCAACTTTATGAGCATAACTCATTAGATTTATAAGACTTATTTAATAACTAGAAATACTTTGCTTGTTAGATAGACAATTAGGTACTTACGAAACTGCATATATTAAATTTATAATGTTTACAATGTATAAAGGATTTTAATCATCTAAGATATAAAAACCTTGTAAATACTTGATAAGTGGTACTATACTTATAAATAGAGTAATATGTATAAAGTAGATTTAATAACAAATTATTTTTACTTGTACTTCAATAAATTAAGTAAATTGAATAGTAATTTAAAAATAAGTCTTTACTGTAAATATAAGCCACCCTAGTGAAGTTAGAAAGGCCCATATTCTCATGCACATTCACACTTTCACCTCATTTGAGCTTTACAAATAAACCCTTGTGAGATGGATATACATGTCTTACCTCTGCTGCTTTAAGATGGGACACATACATTCCCATGAGCTTAATCAATAAACGATAGCCCTTGCCATCGGGACCTTCCCAGTTTATTCCACCTGAAACACTTTGCTTATCCTTTACCTTCCTCCTCTTGGCTAATTTCTCCCTATCTTTTTCCAAAGAATCCTGCAAAATAGAATAGATGTGCTTCCCATGTATTTCCTTTGCTTTCTGTACAAACCTCAAGACTGTCCTTAATGGTTGTTGTAATGGTTTATTTAGCTGTTCCTAGACCCTAAGTGCATTGACAAGGATCCCATATTTTTCACAATGAAAACCTCAGTGTCTTGCATATTTTTTTCAATTTTGATGAATAATTTCTTTCTTTGGTTTCCCCAGCTTTATCGGAGGATGATTGATGTGTTAAACTTGCACATATTTAAGGTATCCAGCAAGAAGAGAACATAGGGAGACAGCTCACTGACACTGATCTTAGCGATGATTTTTTGGATGTGACACCAAAAGCACAGGCAAAGAAAGCAAAAATAAACAAGTGAGACTACATCAAACTAAAAAGTTTCTCCATAGCAATGGAAACAATCAGCACCTATAGAAAGTGAGAGAATATTTACAAGCCCTATATCCAATAAGGGGTTAATATTCAAAATATATAAGGGACTCCTACAACTTAATAGCAAAAGAACCAAATAACCCAACTGAAAAAGTGGGCAAAAAACCTGAATAGACATTTTTCCAAAAAAGACATATAAAGGATCAACAAGTACATAAAAATGCTCAACATCACTAATTTTCAGAGAAATGCAAATCGAAACTACAATGAGATAACACCTTGCACATCTTTTTAGCACATAGTAGGTACTAAGTGAACACTGTTGTTAATGGAAGCTATTTTGTGGGAAAAGCCATGTAGCTAGAGCTTAAATGCAATAGAGATTCTACTCCTAAATTCACCTTTCCTCCCCCAAATCAATATCTTAAAAGTCTCTGAAATAAATATATTATGAAAATTGTCCCTCAAGATTGGAATTGGAAAACCGGATTTTGAAATATTGCCCTATATTTTTTTAGTCTATCGGGATATTCTGAAATCAGTTCAAATTGTCAGTGGGTAGTAAGCCAGTCAGCCCAAACAGGGCATTAGGAAATAGAGCATGTGAGTTGGAAGCTAAAGAATATACATGTATACAACACATTTTTAACTTCTAGGCTACCAGCATCTCCAGCACCATTACAATCAGACGCTGGTCAGTGCTGTGTATGGAATAAGACCACCACCCTCCAGGATCTGACGGTCCAGGTAGAGGAAGCAGAAGTCACAAGGGATATGGGTCAGTGCAGGCTAAGTGACCGTACGTTGTGGGACTACAGGAGAACTAAGGGTGCCCCGTGGGGTGGAGCAAAGGAAGATGTGCTCATGGAGAATGTGCTTCAACAGTTTCTGTACCAAGGGCAGTGCCTGGTCCATGGCAGGAAATAAGTATTTATGGAGTGAAGGAATAAGTGAACGTGGGATTAAGTGGGGTCTTAAGGAAATGATTAGTCAAATACATTTGGCCAAACTTTATGAATAAAAATTATCCATAAACCCTACGATCCTTTTAAAATATCTTGGGACTGTTGAATTAATCTAGTCTTCCCTGGGTTTCCCTCTCCAACATGTGTGTTTTAACAGGCTCATTTAAAAGCCTTCGCCTAAAGAGTGATTATTATGCAATGTTAGAGGTGAGTGTTGGGGAAGTGTCTGTAAAGAATAGGTTTCAGAACTAGTCACAGCTCAGCACAGGAACAACTACCTGCTCTAGTCTGAATGAAACATTTAAAAAGAGGCATGAAAGAGGTTTAGTGGCAGACGACTATGGTTTCACATTTGCATTTCCATTTGGAGAAAAGGCCAGGGTGGTAAGAAAATAAGATAAAGGGATTTGGCAAACACATCCTTGTGTTTATTTTCAATGTTTTCATTTGTGGTTATTGCATTTTTGCTACTTTTACCTTTAAATATATTTGCGATATCTTAGACTATGTATTTGCAAATGAGAGTTTGAGGAAATTTTTCAAGATAACATATCTCAAGTAAAATTATCATAAGTTCAAATCAGCTCTTGAACTCTTAAAGTAATTAAAATGGAATGCAAAGTCAAGATGAACTTTATCGTGTAAAAAAACTAATGAATTAATTAGAGTCCTCAAATATACAATGGTTTGAAGGAGAATTAGAATTTTGATGCTGTGTCTTCAGGGCTTATTTCATTTGTAGAGGTCAAAAGATTTAATGATTTTGAATTCGCAAATACTTTTAATAACATTTTGCAGCGATAATGGAAAACAGGATTCAACAGCAATACTCACATTGCGCTTGACAAAATATCATGAAGCAATTCATCCTCTATGTTTAATCTACAGATACTCCGGTTTTCATTAACTTTACAAGTGTTGTTTGATTGAGTCAGATCAATATATTCCCACAAGTAGCATTAATTTATATGAGAGGGAAAAAAGTTTAAAAGATAATTTACTTTTCAGATTAATTCAGGTTAATACATTATTCACAAAAATTCCAGCTAGTCTTTGAAAATAATTATAAGAATTTTGTTGTAATGAACAACACTCTGTCAACCCCTTTCCATGTCTTAAGCCATGATACTTTCAAAACAGTGCCATTTAAATGTGTGGAGAATGTATATTCCAAAGCAGTTCGAATATATGGTGCAAATTTAAAAATAATTGAAATTCAACTCTGCTCAAGAATATCAGGTTAAGTTTTAACTATCTTAGCTATGAAAAGTAATAATAAAAGACAAAATAAAACTTCACACCTATAGTTCTTTGGTGCCCAAGACTAGTATGTATTTTAGATTTCCCATTTTCCCCTGTATCACATATATTCTTAGCTCTGTTTTAGAATTTGAATTTTCAGTTTTCCTTCATCATGTTCAGCCCAGTCCCTCTTTTTAGTGTGAGATACCTGCTTACCGCAGGGCACTTACCTGCTTTCCAGGTTCACCTAATATTAGTCTTGATGGAACCACCAGATTGGCTACCCATGCCCTTCGTCATGTCACTGATTGCAGGCGGTGGTGGTGTCATTATCTTAGCAGTTATTTGGATAATCCTATGTAATTATACAGGATGTGGATTTTATTCAGTTATTACCACACCTTCCAGGGTTATATAAAATGTTAACATAATAAAGAAATAACTGTGTCAGACTAATTCTGCTTTTTAATTATTCATGTTAGCATTGCAAATTTATAGTGTTGATTCTGGGGCATGGTTCATGTTCTTACTGAGCTTGCTATCTCCATGTCTGGATTTACGGGCGAATGCCAGCCTCATCTATAGCTGGAAATCATAGTTTTGCCCAGGTGCATTGAAGATAAACAAAAACAAAAAAGACAAAATGACAATAACATATGTCCAGTGGACCTTAGCTGCATTTCTGTTTGCTCAGCTGAGTCATTTGTCTCTGTTTATCTTCTGTCTCCTGTTGCTTCTAATTTCAATATATTGTACACGTGGATAGGCTATATTCACATGTTGGTGTTTCCTTCTATCTGCGGAGGTTCTGCGGAACATGCTGACCAGCTAGGACAAGTGGGGAGTCATATAACTATTGTCTGAAATTACATGGCCAAAAAGTAGTTGATATCAATATTTATTTGTTTTTATATTTAGATCGCCATGATTAAATAATGGGGCGATCATTAAATCTACAAATGGCCAGGTTAGAAATCAGAACACCTGGATTTATCCTTTTATTCATATCTGTTATTATTTGCTCAGGCGCAGTGCAATGGCCGTGTTTCTGTGTGGCAGGCAGAGCTACTTGCTATGGTGATTCAGGAGCCAGACCCCTTTCTCGGGTTCTGCCGTTGCCGGGGGCTGCAGGTGTACATGTTATGAGAGGGTGCGGATGACACCTTACCGTCTGTGACAGTGGACAGGTAATGTAGAGCCTGGATTTCTACTTCTTCATGTGTAAAACAGAGAAGATAGACGAGCCGATCTTCTAACACTAGTCATTTATGATGATGAGTCATAGAAAGTGGACCACTGCAGGGAATTACATAAGAAAAAAATTAAGGAACATATTTTATATGCAGTTTTTATATTCTAGAAACATGTGCAAAGCTTTCTAAGTTTTAAATCTTGCACAACTCTTATATGGAAACAACACAGGAAAAATAAACTATAGATCTACCAACTTAGAATATAAACTGAAATATTCTACAGTATTTAATGTCAGCGTAAATGAGTATAATTCATTACAATAATAAAAAAGATGAAGTTTAAGATATCTAACAAAATAATAAAATATTTCATATGAGAACAACTGCAAATTAAGACATTCATTTGCATTGAAAATGCGTTTAATAACATTCAAAAATATTTTTCCATATAATCCTTGGGAAACTAGAAATAGAAATATCTTCTTTAACATTTTAAAAAATATTTATACCCTACTATTAGTTAACATTATAAATTAGTAAAACAGTGCCTTTAATTTGGGAAAAGAGAGGTCTAGATTGCCTACTGTCATGACCAAAAGTTGTGTATAGGACAAATAAATGAGAGATATAATTGCTAGAACGGGGAAAGCATGATTGCTATTTGCAAATGATGTGATTACATACTTGGAAAACCAAGAGAAGCAATATAAACATTCAGAGAACCTCAACCCTGACACAGACCCCAATGCTTTGTGTCAGTTTGCAGTGAGAATGCTCAAGAGGAGTTTTCAGTGAAATGTCCAGATATAGGTTAAATTGGAAAAAAATTTTCCAACATATTAACTATGAACAATTGAGATATATAGTGGGGAAAAGGGTTACATTCACATAGCGTCAATTTATTCAGTCAATGCACTTTTATTGCACAGAATGTGAAGGTTCTTGGAGATAATGAGAGTGAGTTTGGATTTGTTCTAAGGCAACAGGAATTTGTTTCTCACAAAAAAAAATACATCCCAATACACATAGGGAATAGTCAATCTCAGTAATAATAAAGAGGTTTTTTAAAAATGCCAAACCCAGCAATCAAAAGAATATCATGTGGGCAAATATTATTTATAAAAGTAATTATTCTTAACACATTATAGGCACAGTGACATAGAAACTTCCATGAAAACATCATGAATGGCTGTTCCTTCCTATAGTTTTAGACATGCTCATACTCTATGAATTTTTGACTTCCTTGAGGATTATATTCTAAGGAAATAATCAGAGATGTTGGCAAAATAAAGATATTCATCAAGATTTTATAGAGAAAAAAAATTTTTTTTTAGTAGTGTTGAACTGACTAATAAACTAGGGGCTGAGTACTACTGCTTCAGAGTAAATAGACCTTAGATGAGAGTCCCACTTCTGCCACCTACTATCTGTGTGATACTGGACAACTTTCTTAACCTCTTTGAGCCTCAATTTTCCCAGCTGTGAAAGAGAAGTGTAATAACATGTGAGTTTAAAAGATCTAATGCTTATGATGAAACTTATGGTATAATGTTGAGTGAACAAGTAAAATACAGAATGTTAACTAATATATAATACAATTTTTAATTACACAATCATGTTCTGTGTGTATAAACTGTATTTGGATATACATACACTATAAGCAAGGCTTGATTTTAGGTATTAACTACATATTGTATATACACATATTACACACAAAGCATTGTTAATTTATTTATTTATTTATTTATTTATTTATTTATTTTTGGCTGTGTTGGGTCTTCGTTTCTGTGCGAGGGCTTTCTCCAGTTGCGGCGAGCGGGGGCCACTCTTCATCGCGGTGCGCGGGCCTCTCACTATCGCGGCCTCTCTTGTTGCGGAGCACAGGCTCCAGAGGCGCAGGCTCAGTAATTGTGGCTCACGGGCCCAGTTGCTCCACGGCATGTGGGATCTTCCCAGACCAGGGCTCGAACCCGTGTCCCCTGCATTGGCAGGCAGATTCTCAACCACTGCGCCACCAGGGAAGCCCAGCATTGTTAATTTTAATAGTTAGAAGAAAACCAGGCACAGTCTTGGCTGTCATAGTGTTTACCATCAAGGAGAGAAAATAGACACACAATTAATTAGATAAAAATAATTAAATAATCACAAAGGAGCACAAGCATGGGATTATGGGTTAAGGTAAATATTTCTTATTTTCTTCATTTTCCAAATTTTATAAATTATGTATTACATATTGGCTTGATTTCCAGAAAAATGAAAATTTGATTTTAATTCATCATTTATGTATACAGTTTTAGCAAATTAATAAGGGGTCTTCAATATAACACACACAGATACACACACATGTACAGAGTCAGGAGAGAGAGAGAATGAGAGAGAGAGAACGAGAGAGAGAACAAACAAGACTTTAAATACTTACATTGTTAAAAGTCTCTTTCTTTTTATGTCAGTCTTTGGGCTTGGGGCAAAGTAGATGCCAGAATTCATGAACCCTCTCAGAAATTTAGAGCATCTGCCTTACAAGTTGGAAGTCAATCTTTGAAAAATCAGGGCAAAGGTAGGAACTGGCAACCTTGATCCAGATAGACAGTGTCCCCTGGGTGCTGGGCATGCTTCCCCTCCCTGTCAATCCTGAGGCTGCGTGCTGGGCCTCCTGTTCCGCGAAAGCCCATGGTTGCTCCCCCGCCTCCAGTCAGAGTCTCTATGCAAGGCTCCAGGGTCTGCCTGGCAGCTTTTCCTGCCCTCGGGCTAGTGCATTAAAACAATTGATTTGCTTTGTGATGAAGAGAAAAATACTTAGAACGGAAAGAAAGTAAAATTGCCGAATGCCTTAAAAAATGGGGAAGTCAAGGTAAAAAGAAACTTGGAAAAGTTATAAATCAGGTGAATGATTCTCGAACTAGGGAGAGAAGAAAAGCTCAGAGCAAAATGCATGTCCTGTGATTCTGTGTGGATGCAGCACACACCACGTGCGAGCTACAGTGTGAAGAAAACTTACGGATGAGGTCAGAGAGTGTAAAGGAAAGGCATGAGCGTGAATGATATCTTCCTACAAAGATAGTCATGAAGAAAAGATAAAAATTAGTTCCCTGACAAGGAGATAAATGCATTCAAAAGACTTCAGAAAGAATGTCAGTGTACTTACACATCATTTTTATAATAATGGAAATAAAGAGATTCTTTTCAGAAACCTATAATTTGGCAGCATTTTTGGGAATAATGGTTAAAAGGAAAATAACTACATAATCCACTTACTTGATTATTTGAAGCACACCTTTTTTACAGAATTATTTGTGAACAAGATGCAAGCATAAATATAAAATACACCAAGGAACTACAACTTAGACCATAAAAGATATGTTGCTCATCTAGAACAGGTTAAAATTGGTAAAATTTTCACTTTTATATCATCTATCTATCTATCTATCTATCTGTCCAATTTGTGCATAGTCAAATTACAGAAATCATTGAAATAGTGTAAAGTTACTGCAGTGGAAAAATTGTGAGACAAAAATCCAAGTCTGTAAGAAGCAACTCAACTGACTGTTTACTGTGATTCACTCATTTCTTCTACAAACATTCATTAAGTGGCTAATCCATGACCTTGGCAAGGCAGTGAGAATTGAACGGTAAAAAGACAGAGTTTTGTGGCTGTAGGTCATAGTCTAGATAGGAACACAGACAAAAACCTAGTAAACACCCATGAACAAATTCACAATATGGTTAAGTTATAAGTGAAACAAACATGGGACTGAGACAGAACATATTTGGAGTGTCAGGACATGGGGCTATGGGTTAAGGTAAATATTTCTTATTTTTACCTTATTCAGTGTCAGTCAGGGAACCAGAAACCATACCAAGGGCATTTACGTCTTGTATTGATAAGGAAGTTTATTAAAACTTTAGCATCCAATCAGGGAACCAGAAACCATACCAAGGACATGTATGTCTTGTATTGATAAGGAAGTTTATTAAAAATAGTTCAACCGTCACTGGATTCAAACTAACAGGTAGGCGAATAATGCTAGTAAAAAATGAGTGACATCAAAGCAGAACATTCTTCATGTTAATTAAGGTTATTGAAATCAAATGCCTCATCTCCTGCACACTGACATGGTGAAAAGAAAGAAGCAGCTTCATTCTAGAAACGTGTTTCCTCGTTGGCATTTACATTTTGGCCAAGATGGAAACTATGCTATTATTAAAAATACTGGATGACTGGGAAGTCTAATTATAGCACAAGAAAAAGAATGTTTGGATTAACAGCTTCCATTCACATACACTACATTTAAAAAATTTCAAAACCATACAAAGAGGTCACCACTGGCAAAAGCCCAAGATTTCAAGAAAGCCAACCACATTAGCAAAATTGAAGCTTGGAGTAAACCGAGAATATTGGCCTGAGACTTTTAGATTTGATAGTTCTTTCTTTAAGCAACCTATTGCTTATTTATGTAGATGTACCAGTTCATTTTAAATGGATAATATTAATAATTTTGCGGTAATTTTAATCCAGGCTCAGGAGCTTATATAAACCTTTTATTTCAGGGGTTTCTCTCTAATACTGCTCCAGCAGGAGAATGTGGGTCCCCCCTTATTACACAGGGGTAGGCAGAGGTCCAAGGTCCCCACTGGGCCTTCGTTGATACATAGTGGGAAGCACCCTTGCTGTTGCTGGGCATGGACGGAGGTTCCCGTTCCCACGGGTACTTCCCTGCCCCGGGGGTCAGGAGGGCTTCATCACTGCTCCCACTGACTGGTCTCCACTGACACCAGCCCAGTACTGAAGGGGAGGGGGACCTCATTACTACCAGGTGGAGGTGGAGGTTGTCTCCCCATCTGGCCTCCAGGACGTCACTGGTGGTGGGGGGAGTCTTAGTCACGTCTGATGGAGATCTCTTTGATTGTTTAGCTCATTTTTTCTATATTGGTTTGCTATTGTTGCTGCAGCAAATTAACACAAACTTAGTGGCTTAAAACAACACACATTTATTCTCTTTCAGTTCTGGAGGTTTGAGATCTAAAATCAACATGGTAGCAGGGCTGTGCTTCTTCTTGAGGCTTCAGGAGAGAATCGTTTCCATGTTTTTTCAGTTTCTAGAGGCTGCCTGCATTCTTGGCTCAGGGCTCCCTCCTCGTATCACTTTAACCCCGTTTCCATGGTCACGTTTCCTACTACTGACTCCGGTCCTGCGGCTTCCCTTTTATCAGGACCCATATGACCACACAGCCCACGGGCGTAATCCCAGGTACTCTCCCCATCTCAAAATCCTCCACTTTATCCTATCTGCAAAGTCTCTCTGAACACACCAGGTAACAAGCCACAACTGCTGGCATTCAGACATGGTCCCCCATCTTTGGGGGGGGTCATTATTCAGCCTACCCCACATCCATCTAAACCATTGTTCATTCTAATGGTTTCCATCACCAAAATGGCAACAATTTTACTCTCAGTCTCCGTCTTTATCACCCTGATGCAGGCCTCCATCTCTTACCTTGACGTTGGCCATCCAGAGGCTTCACACAGCAGCAAGAATTGTGAATTAGAAGCCCAGAAGGCTTTTTGAAAGAGATGGAAGTAGGGCTAGACTTTAAAAGGACGCTGTAACGCTCTGATTACAAAATATGAGTGTGTAAACAGCATTCTAGCCATGGGTACTTTGATATAAACGGGCTCACGTTAATTGAATTTCTTCACATGCGAGACCTTGGCAATAATCTTTGCTTGGATGAGTATACAAGCAGGCAAAAGATCAGTAGAGGCCGAATGTGTTATATTATCTGAGAGGAAACTTGTGTGTCTGTTAGGCTGTGCTGTTGAGACAAGAGGAGTGTTGGAGAAATGGACAGACATTGAAGAACAACTATTGAATGGAGTTAAGAATGTATTTCCATGGAAAAGGAACTTAATTAAATTCAACTAACCTTGATTGAGCATGTTCTGTGCTAGACTTGACTAGGAAAAGTCTAAATATATGAAGAATAAGACATAGCACTTGCCTAAATCAGCTTAAATTGAATAAGTGTAATAAAGCACTCAAATCATGACATTATACATAAGCTTGAAAAATTGTGTAGAGGTTCCTAGAGGATTTGCACACAAATTATTGTATCTGGTGGTTTGGGAAGATTTTATTTTTTTCTGTCAGCAGAGATTAATAAAGTAGAGAATGTATTAGAAGCAATCAAATAGAGCAACTGATTACCACAAAATCATCAGGCACTCACAGTATATACAAGTGGACAGAATGGGCACAATTAAAAACTGTCACCAAGACGATGTGTATGGTAAAGGGGCAGAGAATAAGTTAGAGAAGGTGAAGGGAGTAGTGCAGGCATTTATACCACCCAGTTTTCCATACCATCCTTCCTTCATTCCAGAAAGATATTTTTTATTTCATGGGGAAGATTGATACATGGAAGCACCTTTGTAGGAATCAGGAGTCAGTCTGATTTCCATCAATATTATACTGATATCAGTTGTCACCTTTCCTGAACTTTTCCGGCAGGATATAAGTGTCACACAGAGTGAAGTCAGAAAGTGAAAAGCAAATATCATATAATAACGCATATATGTGGAATCTAGAAAAATGGTATAGGTGATCTTAGTTGCGAAGCAGAAATAGAGACACAGATGTAGAGAACAGATGTATGGATACCAAGGGGGAAAGGGGTGGGGGAGGGAAGGAATTGGGAGACTGGGGTGGACACATATACACTATTGATACTATGTATAAAATGGACAGCTGATGGGAACATGCTGTAGAGCACAGGGAACTCACTCACCTAGTGCTCTGTGATGACCTAAATGGGAGGGAAGTCCAAAAGGGAGGGGATATCTGTATGTGTATGGCTGATTCATTCTGTTGTGCAGTGGAGGCTAACACAACGTTGTAAAGCAACCATACTCCAATAAAAATTAATTAAAAAAAAAAGGAGCTTCCAGCACTATGTTGAATAAAAATGGTGAGAGTGGGGAGAAAAAAGATATAGCTATATAATGTTTCAGTGTCAGAATATCACCCTCAATATCACAGAAAATTTAAAAGATCAAAGTTTAAATCAATTGTCTAGCTACCCTAACACAAATTGTTAGCCTACATTCAGCTAATGTTGTTCTAGAAACCTGAGATAAAATTGTGTGTTTTCCAAAAGAGGGGAAATGTGTTTTCATGTGTGAATTTTATTAAATTGCCATAACCTTCTAAGCCTTTGACAAGTGGCATTAATCAATAACTTCTTATAATCTGGAGATTTGAGTGGTCCTTCTTGATACACTAATCAATGAAGAAAATTTGATCAAATATCTTAGATATTAAACATCTTCTTGTAAAATACACTTCGAAGTTTTAAATGTGTCTGGCTATTCACTGGATTTAGAAGTGAGTCATTTGCACCTGCTGTGGTGTAGGGCAGAGTGGATTGTTACTGGAATGAAACACTCTCAGGAAACTGCAGCCACTTATGTTCTCTCAGCAGGGCATGTACCCTCCCGCCGCAATAAAATGGTTTGACCTTAGCAGGAGAAATATATTAACATGTTTTTACTCAAGAGAACAATCTTGTAATTTCAGTGTTTTAGTAGAGAAAAGGACTTTTAAAAACCCAATTATTTCGGCTCAGAAAAGCATACAGGCTCATTATAGACTATAGCCTGCATCGCAAACGTCACACAATGCGGAGCTGATTGATCATTAGAATTGATTAGTATTGCTTATCTTTTTAAAAGCAATACTTTAATAAATCAATTAGAGTTGTCTATTTAAATATAATATTGTTCCTGTCACACCATCCAGAAAATACATGGCTTAACTCTTAACAAAGATATATATTTAAAACTCTTAATGAAGGTACATATTTAAAACCATAGAACCTTTGGCTAAGAAAAGAACTGAATATTAAAATTGGAGGAGTAAAATTGCCAAAGAGTGTGTTGACAACAAAGTGTATGGTTCAGTGGATTGTGTATGAAACCGTTTAGCTGGCATTAAATAGACCTACCTAAAAAGTGTTGATTCAGTGTCTGGAATAAGAGCTACGGTCAAGGGGTAGTGAAGATACAAAACCCTAAATATTAATCCTTACCAAATTGCTGTACGTGCAGGAGCCCCCTGGTCTAGAAGCTGCAACCCTCCCTGAAAATAATCCGAGTAGTGACTCCAGAACATAGCTTCTGGTGCCCCCCAAAAGGGCCTGCCCAGTCCCAAGGACCCTCACTCTAAAAGCACAAAGATAGAGGACTCCCGTCGTGTATGTACAGCGATCCTTAAACAGAAGTGTTTCATCTCCCAGGGTTACTGTTATCAAAAACACCACCACCTACTCATATGTATCATCAGCTTCCAGGGAAAGAAAGGTAGGAGATTAACCAAAGGTCTGATGCTCATGAAGAAGGGGAAAGTTTTTGCTAAGCCGTACCCATAGTCTTTTATTCTATTTACAAATAATGTACTGAATTACATTAACTGACTTCTTCATATTACACCAAACTTGGACTTCTAGTATACGTCCACTTGTAATAATGTATTATACTTCTTATTTAATGATGGTTTTGATGTATGTATTTTTTATCATTCTCCTATGAAGGATAAATGGTCTACATTTTTTCTTTTTAAAATTATATTAATTACATTTAAAAATTTTTTTGTTTTTAATTGTGGTAAGGACACTACAACAAATTTTTTTAATTAATTTTTATTGGAGTATAGTTGATTTACAATGTTGTGTTCGTTTCTGCTGTACAGCAAAGTGAATCAGTTATATATATACATATATGCACTCTTTTTAAAATTCTTTTCCCATATAGGTCTTTACAGAGCATTGAGTAGAGTTCCCTGTGCGACACAGCAGGTCTCAACAAATTTTGAGGTGCACCACAGTGTATTGGTAGCTCACGGCACTATGTTGCACAGCAAAGCTCTAGAATTTATTCATCTTGCATGATTGAAATTTTGTATCTGTTGAATAACTACCCATTTTGTCTGCCCCTGGTCTCTGGCAACCACCATTCTACCTCTGTGTCTATGAGTTTGACCATTTTCGGTATTCCATATAAGTGAAATCACATATAAGTATGTCCTCCTGTGACTGGTATATTTCACTTAGCATAATGTCTCCCAGGTTCATCCATGTTATTGGAATTGTCAAGTAGAGTTGAGGTGGCTTTCCAAAATAGAGAAAAATATCAAGATTGAAAATATAAATGGAGAGAAAAAGAAGATCGAGACATTCTTGGCAACAAGCATGAAAAGGGAAACGAGATGCCTTAAAACTCTCCACCAGACACAGGGCTACCCAACTCCTTTTGGGGTCTGAAGTTTTCTTGTAGTGTTTTTGTCTGGCTGTTATCAGGGTAACGCTGGCCTCATAGGAGTTTGGAAATACTCTCCCCTCTCCAATATTTTGAGAGTTTGAGGAGGATTTGTGTTGATTAAATTCTGTGAAATTTAATGGTGTGTTTTATGGCCCAGATTGTGGTCTATCTTGGTAAATGTTTCCTGTGAGCTTGAGAACAACGTGTATTCTTCAGTTGTTGAACGTGTCCTATAACTGATAGCGCAGGTTTATGTATCTCCACTGATTTTCCCGGTGCTTCGTCTTTCGATTACTGGTGTGATACGTTGGCATCCCACAAATGTAATAGTGGATCGGTCTATTTCTCCTTTCAGTTCTATCAGTTTTTGCCTCACATATTTTGATGCTCTTTTGTTTATGCATATACATTTAGTGTATGTCTGTTTTCTTGGAAAGTTGACCATTTCATAATTGTGTAATGTTTCTTTCTTCCCCCCAGATAATTTGCCTTGCTCTGAAGGCTGCTTTGTCTGAAATTAATAGACACTCCAGCTTTCCTTTGATTAGCATTAGCGTGGCACATATTTCTTACTTTTTTTTTTTTTTTTGGCTGTGTCTCACGGCTTATAGGATTTCAGTTCCCCTACCAGGGATTAAACCCGGACCATTGCAGTGAAAGCACAGAATCCTAACCACTGGACCACCAGGGAACTCCCATCCATCTCTTTACTTTTAACCTATCTCAGCATTTTAAAGGTGAATTTCTTATAGATAACACATAGTTAATTGTGTATATATATGTGCAAGATATGCATGGTCTAGGTAACAGACTTAAGAAGTTAAATGACTTGACTGAGGTCAGCCAAGGAATGAGTGGTACCGATGGGGTTTGTCTGACCCGGGGCCCATGCTCTTTGCAACTGAGCATGTCACATTCCAGGAACCCGCACTTTATTTCAAAAAAAGTATATGTCATCAGAAATAAACACACACGCAATCATGGCACAACTTTTAAGAAAATACAAAAGTCAGTCTCCCTCTGACCCTTTCCACAGCAGTCACCAGCTCCTTACCCCAAAGGGCCACCCCTGCTGTCATTTTCTCAAATGTCAAAGTCTTTCCACGGATGTGCTATTCAGCTTGCTATTTAAAAAGAACGGTCCTTTAAAAATCTAATCTACCCCTCACATTTTATTTTTGTCAATTGACCCAGTGCTGTTTTCTGTAGCATTATTTTCCTTCAGCACAGATTCTGATCTAGGACTCCAGTGGGTGGGAGCTTGGAGGGCTACTGGAATTGTTGTTGGTTTGTTTCTGCTTAAAGTAATTTGAAGATTTTGTTGTTCTCTATTTCCTGACATTGTGGTTATGTGGGCTTTTGTTGTCCTTAGTGATTTTAAGAGTGTTTTGCCTTGTTGGGACGAAGGGGGTTCAGAATGAAGCAACAGCCCTTGTTCTCCACGCATGTGCAGCTCTTGCCTGGAATGTGATCTCAGCTAGATGCTGTTCTGATGCCCTTCTCTTTTGGACTGGGTCCTGCTGACTGGTAACAAGGCTTCCCAATGACCTGTAATCAATTTTCCATTTCCAGTTATATGTACCTGTTCATTAATCATGGTGAGAGAAACAGTCCAGTGACTCAGCTTTCCCCCTGCTCCAGGTGTGTATGTTCTAAATCACTCACTTGCTGTGCTTGGCTTGACCAGTCTCTTTGATTAACTCCTTTTTCAGACCCTCTCATTTCCTCACTTATCTCAAGGTTAGCCCAAGGGTCATTTGTTCCCTACTCAACCTGAGCTAGGAATGGGACACCTCCGTGTATTGTAATGTAAGTTTCTTACAAGAAGTAGCTGCCACTTCCTGTGTGTCAGGGCTCCTGCTGAAAGCTTTACCTACGTTATCTCACTTAACCCTCACCCACCTACTGAGGTCACCGTCAGCAGTGGATCTTGGGATGTAAGGGCACTGGGGCACAGATCAGAACCCAGGCGTGACTCCAGAACCCAAGCCCTTGACCTCTCTATCGAATGTCTCGACTTGTATCATATACCTCCAGACTTAATTCAGTGGCATTCGGTCTCTTGACCTAATTACTCATAATGCTGTTTTTACCAGAAAAGAAACCAGAAGGTGAAATGAGAAGCATTACCCTTGACTAAAGGTGATCTAGACTCGCTCTGGAAAATGCTGGCTCGGCATTGTGAAATGGAGAGATGGGAACCTGCAGTTCGAGCGTGTCTTCTTTGCCCCCTCAGAGCTGCTCTCCCCTCTCCCCACCTTGCTTTCTGTCCCAGAGGCTGACCACGGGGTGATGGCAGCGGGTTTCTTAGCCTGTGGCTTAGGACTGGATTTGGCCAAAGGGAGAGCATGAGGTGGGGAGGGAGCAGAGGTGGGGTGTTACGTTCTATGAGGTCGTCCCTGGGTGACTACATCCCTCAACCAAAGGTTACAGCTTCTCTCAAAGAACGAATGAACTTGGACAACATGGGTTATTTTCTACGTGGTTTTAAGTAGAAAATTTAAAAAAATATAAGTAGATTCTAATTTCATAAAAACAAAATAACAAAATTTTCTTTCCTCTTGGATAAAAGTATATTTTTCTGTCTTATTTTACAGTTCCAGTAAAATGTCCAAGTTCCTTATTTTTTTTTTAATAAATTTATTTATTTTTTTATTTTATTTTTGGCTGCGTTGGATCTTCGTTGCTGCGCGCGGGCTTTCTCTAGTTGCGGCGAGCGAGGGCTACTCTTCGTTGCTATACGCGGGCTTCTCATTGAGGTGGCTTCTCTTGTTGGGGAGCACGGGCTCTAGGCACGCGGGCTTCAGTAGTTGTGGCACATGGGCTCAGTAGTGGCTTGCAGGCTCTAGAGTGCAGGCTCAGTAGTTGTGGCGCACGGGCTTAGTTGCTCCACGGCATGTGGGATCTTCCCGGACCAGGGCTTGAACCTGTGTCCCCTGCGTTGGCAGGTGGATTCTTAACCACTGCACCACCAGGGGAGTCCCAAGTTCCTTATTATAATGAGATATAAAGCTATATACCATTTGGTCAATTTTATCAAGGATGAGTAGACATATTTTCTCCCTTATTTTATAGTAGCATTCTTGCATCAGAATATGATGGGCATGAAGTCTGGAAACTTTGATTTTCATTGAGGAGGTTCTTTGTTGTTTATTTTATAACTGGTATTACTCATCATCATTAACATATGATGTAATGTACCTGACTCTTGTGTGCGAGTGTTGGCCCAGTAAAGATAAATATCAGAACAAGGTTCGTGGGTAAAATAGTAGGATTAAAAGTTTTATATCGAATTTCGAGGCAATATGGGTTTATGTGTCGGTACTGTTTTATAAGGATTGGAATTGTGTCTAAATAGTACTGCTGATTTTCCTACCAACACAGGTAGCAAACAGAGTGCTCTTCACAGAATAGACACAAAGTAAATATTTAATGAATTACTAAATACTCGCTGCTCTCATTTCAGTAATAAATTCAGTAAGGGTATACTGAGCAAGTGTTACACATTTATCTCTGTATAAAATGTCACGCTGGACCAAAAAGAATGATAATTTTTGCATATTTAAATAAAATTTTAATATTTAAATGAAAAGCCATTCACTCTGGAGAAGTCCATCACTTTCTTCGTCACGCAAGGTGGCCCATTTGATGCACTGGTTCACTGTTAGCCTCCAGAAATCCATTAATTTATTCTCTTTCCATGAGGCATGCACAAACAATATCCAAACTTCATTGCCATTGAAAACCTGTCTATCTTTCTGATATTAAATTCTGCAGAACATCTGGCCGTTAGAGATTTTTCTTTTCTTATACTGAGGCAAAACTCATACACAGTAACGTACACAGATCCAGAGCGTGTATCTCTGTAAATTCTGACATACGTGAACACCTATGCAGTCGCCACACAGATCAGATGTAGAACATCACCAGACGCCAGAAGGAGCTCTCGTGACACCCTGAGTCAGCCCCCAGTGCTCTGCAGACCCCAGCACCGTAGGCTAGTTATGCCCGATTTTGAACTTCAGATAAATGAAATTATTCCATATATACTTTTTTGGTGCAGTAAAATTTATTTATATGCTTGTTTGTATCAGTAATTAGCTCTGTTTTTTGCTGTGTAGAATGCACTTTTAAGAATATGCCTGAATATGTTTATTTATTTTGGTGCTTATAGACATGGGAACTGTTCCCAAGTTTTGGCAATTATGAACTATACTCACATGAAAACTCTTTTATGTATTGTTTGGTGAACGTAAGCATTCATTGTCAGGAATGGAAATGCTGGGTCATAACATGTACATAGGATTCACTCTTGTAAATGCTGTCAAACTATAGATGCCAAAATATAGATGATCAATTTACACTCCTGTCGAACAACATATGAGAGTTTCCACTGCTCCACATCCCTGTTACACTGGTTTCTCATTTTTGTTTTATCCATTCTGGTATGTTTATAGTGATATTTCATTCTTTTTTTTAATTAAAAAAATTTTTTTAATTAAAAAAAAAATTATTGGAGTAGAGTTGATTTACAATGTTGTGTTCATTTCTGCTGTACAGCACAGTGAATCAGTTATACATGTACATATATCCACTCTTTTTTAGATGCAGCAACGTGGATGGACCTAGAGATTGTCATACTGATTGAAGTAACTCAGACAGAGACAGACAACTATCATATGATATCGCTTATGTGTGACATTTCATTCTTACTTTAATTTTTAATTTTCTTATGTTTGGCTTTCTGTAATCGTGCGGTTGACTTTTCGGCGTTCTTTATGTACCCTGGATATGAGTCTTCAGGTGAATATGTATTGGAACCCATTTCCTCCCAGTGTGTCTCATCTATTGATTCTTGTAATGAGTCTTACTGACTTGTATTCATCTTTCTTTTATGGTTCATGCTTTTTTTGGCTTCTGTTTAAGAAACCTCTGTCTATTCCAAGGTGAAGAAAGCGTTCTTCTTCTTTTGTTTATTCTCGAGATTTGATAGTTTTGTCTTTAGGTTTATGTCTACTTCTGTGTGGCCATCCATGGAAGGCGCTCCCCACAGGGATTCGATGTCAGAGAATTTGTCGTCCTACCTCAAAGAAACTGGCTCAGGACTGTCTCTGTAGCTCTGAGGACACTAGCCCCCTCTCTGCAGCGTGAAAGAGAGAATTCATTTAAGTAAACAAAGAGGAATTGTGCAATTGTGTTAATGCAAATTGCCTTGTGCAGTAGGGATTGCTAATAGAAGAGCCTATCTATGACCAATGACTCTCCTGTATCATTATGGTGATCTCCTCCAGCTGTGCTACCCAACAAGAGAAGTGGATGGCATTTCCCATCAGAGAGAGGGCAGGCTTAGATCATCAGTGATCATTTACATACATCTGGATTTTCTATTGACTCTTCAAATACGTGTTTCCTATTGATTATTGATTTGTTTTCTCATCCTTGTTCACATCTTTGTTGACATCACTTGGATGCTAATAATGATTGCAAAGCAAGTTAGAATATGCTGTTAATTCTCCAAAGAGTTGACCACAATAAATACAACTATTAGATGTTCTCAAAGGAAGGTAGACAGGCAGTTGCCAGGAAAATAGCAATATGTTTAAGCACTTCATTCAAACATTTCTGGTAGTCTGTTAGTCATGGAATTGTTTTTTTGTGGAAAAGTAAAATTATAAACTAAATTAGTAATGAAGAGGTTGACGTGTTCTTTTTACCCATATCATGGTCCATCAATATCAATATCAAACTAGGATTTTTTAAAAATTTGACTCATTAGAGCATCAATAAAATTAAATTAAGCTGAGAGAGTCTATAAAATAGATGTGAACAAATAAATGTTACATACAGAATGTCCCACACTCTTAAAAAATAAACACTTAAATCACTTAAATTCTCTTTTCTCAGTTTTATCAAAGGATTTAAGTTAAAGACACGTTACATCAGCATTGTTTACCCTAGTTCTTCTGTCCATTGTTAACAGAGGAAAAATGTGCTTGACATAAATTACTTTTATTTATATGTAAGTAAAACAGCGTCCGCCAGGTTGTGTGGAGAGAGTCGCAATTAAAAGCACAGGTTGAATGATGGGTAGTAATTAATAAGGCCACGTGTCCTCTGTGATCAACTTCATGAAGGTTTCTGAAAGTTCCTCTTCCTGACTACTGCTCATCCAAGTGGACATTCAATCCACGTAGGCTGAAAGCATAAAACAGAGACTTAGGGGCCCTAAACTTTTATATCCACCTTGTTAGAAGGCTGGATAAAGGGGGGGAAAGGCCTAATTAAACAAAGGCCTTGATAGAGGCAAAGACAAAAAAAAAAGAAAACAAGAAAATGTTGACAACTCATCACAAAAGCTAATTAATTAACATTAAGGAACTCCTACCAACCAAAGAAAAAGATCAAGAATCCATTGGAGAAATGGGCAAATGCCAAGAATAAATAATTCTCAGAAATTACAGAATACTCTCAACACAAGACATGATTCCAATTTCACCCATCAAAAGGAAAATATAAAGTAAAACTTTGAGATTTCTTAAAAAAAAAAACCCACAAAGGCCTTGCACTATGCACTGAATATCACCTGACTACATTTATTACCTGTTTACCCCACGAGAAAGGAGCCCATAAGATATAAAAGTAGGGCTTCTGTCTTCCTCCTTCACTGTTGAATTCCCAGCACTTAGAAAGTCTGGGATTAGCAGAGGCAAACTAGTATATACAGGATGGATAAACAACAAGGTCCTACTGTAGAGCACAGGGAACTCTATTCAATGTCCTGTGATAAACCATAATGGAAAAGAATATGAAAAAGAATTATATATGTGTATAACTGAGTCACTTTGCTGTACAGAAGAAATTAACACAACATTGTAAATCAACTATACTTTAATAAAATTTTTTTTTAAAAGTGCCTTTCATATAGTATATAGAAGCCCATGATATCAAAGGATAGAAACTAAAGATTTTAGTTACAACCTTAAGATCCTCTATCTGGCAAGGATTATAAATTATTGTATAGATCATTGAAATAAATGATTATGCATCAAACTGAACTATTTTGTTAAACCAGTTTGTCTTTAATTGAATATGAGAAGTTATACATCGTGAATAAGATCACTAGGATAGATTGCCTCCTCTAAATTCACAGAACCTACTATCTAATTCTAATTCCCCATGAGATTAAGATTTCCCACAAAATGCTAGATGGAAGTGGCCAGTTGGAAATGATTAAAATTTGTGAAATTTCTAGCTTAGTGCCTGGCATACAGAAGGCATTCTCTACACTTTATTTTTCTTCCTCCTGAGCCTTCCAGGTTGTATTCGATATAGAGTAATTAGAAGCAGAACAGTGCATTTTTGGAGTTGGTGACTTTAAAAGTAAAGAGGAATTGTACTTCTATGTGCAAATGTAAAACATATAATTTATTAATTTTATAATCAGGTTATCAGTAGAAGACAGACAGGCTTAGGAAGCTGGCTGACCTGGATTTAAATATGGGTCACGGGAGCTTTGGTCGTGGCAGGTGCAGGACTTGCGTGGCCTGAAGCTTCGCTGAGAGCGGCGTTCTTGTGGCGGGGGCAGAAGCGGGACGTCGCGGGACGTCTCGGGCCGTCCTCTGGCCCAGGCGGGACTGCAGTGCCCGGGTCTGGCCTGGACCTCCGCCCTGGGAAGCTGAATCTTCAGTCCTCTGCACCTTCCTAAACGCTACAGAAGATGAACATATCTGAGATTCTTCTCAAAATATATTGGCTACTTGAGAGATGTCATTACACTCCTGTGATTTATACAGAAGGTTCTGGGAGAAGATGGCGGAAGAGTAAGACGCGGAGATCACCTTCCTTCCCACAGATACAGTAGAAATACACCTACACGTGGAACTGCTCCTACAGAACACCCACTGAACGCTGGCAGAAAACGTCCGACCTCCAAAAAGGCAAGAAACTCCCCCCGTACTTGGGTAGAGCAAAAGAAAAAAGAAATAACAGAGACAAAAGAATAGGGACGGCACCTGCACCAGTGGGAGGGAGCTGTGAAGGAGGAAAGGTTTCCACGCACTAGGAAGCCCCTTCGCGGGCGGAGACTGCGGGTGGCGGAGGGGGGAAGCTTTGGAGCCACGGAGGAGAGCGCAGCCACAGAGGTGCGGAGGGCAAAGCGGAGAGGTTCCCGCACAGAGGCTCGGCGCCGAGCAGCGCTCACCAGCCCGAGAGGCTTGTCTGCTCCCCCGCCGGGGCGGGCGGGGCTGGGAGCTGAGGCTCGGGCTTCGGTCGGATCGCAGGGAGAGGACTGGGGCTGGCGGCGTGAACACAGCCTGAAGGGGTTAGCGCACCACAGCTAGCCGGGAGGGAGTCCGGGGAAAAAGTCTGCAGCTGCCGAAGAGGCAAGAGACTTTTTCTTCCCTCTGTGTTTCCTGGTGCGCGAGGAGAGGGGATTCAGAGCGCCGCCTAAACGAACTTCAGAGACTGGCGCGAGCCGCAGCTATCAGCGCGGACCCCACAGCAACAGGGGCGCAGAGGGAAAAACGGAGAGACTCCCGCACAGAGGCTCGGCGCCGAGCAGCGCTCACCAGCCCGAGAGGCTTGTCTGCTCCCCCGCCGGGGCGGGCAGGGCTGGGAGCTGAGGCTCGGCTTCGGTCGGATCGCAGGGAGAGGACTGGGGTTGGCAGCGTGAACACAGCCTGAAGGGGTTGGCGCACCACAGCTAGCCGGGAGGGAGACCGGGAAAAGGTCTGCAGCTGCCGAAGAGGCAAGAGACTTTTTCTTGCCTCTTAGTTTCGCTGCGCGCAAGGAGAGGGGATTCAGAGCGCCGCCTAAACGAACTCCAGAGAAGGGCGCGAGCCGCGGCGATCAGCGCGGACCCCAGAGACGGGCGTGAGACGCTGGGGCTGCTGCTGCCGCCTCCAAAAAGCCTGTGTGCGAGCACAGGTCACTCTCCACACCGCCCCTCCCGGGAGCCTGTGCAGCCCGCCACTGCCAGGGTCCCGGGATCCGGGGACAACATCCCCGGGAGAACGCACTGCGCGCCTCGAGCTGGTGCAACGTCAAGCCGGCCTCTGACGCTGCAGGCTCGCCCCGCCTCCTCCGTACCGCTCCCTCCCCGCGGCCTGGGTGAGCCAGAGCCCCCGAAGCAGCTGCTCCTTTAACCCCGTCCTGTCTGGGCGGGGAACAGACGCCCTCAGGCGACCTACATGCAGAGGCGGGTCCAAATCCAAAGCTGAACCCCGGGAGCTGTGCAAACAGGGAAGAGAAGGGGAAATCTCTCCCAGCAGCCTCAGAAGCAGCGGATTAAAACTCCACAAACAACGTGATGTACCTGCATCTACTGAATACCTGAATAGACAACGAATCATCCCAAATCCAGGAGGTGGACTCTGGGAGCAGGAGATATTAATTTTTCCCCTTTTCCTTTTTTTTGTGAGTGTATATGTATATGCTTCTGGGTGAGATTTTGTCTGTATAGCTTTGCTTTACAATAGCTTTATTTTACTTCACTATATTATAGCCTCTTTCTTTCTTTCTTTCTATTTTTTCTCCCTTTTACTCTGAGCTGTGTGGACGAAAGGCTCTTGGTGCTCCAGCCAGGCATCAGGGCCGTGCCTCTGAGGTGGGAGAGCCAACTTCAGAACACTGGTCCACAAGAGACCTCCCAGCTCCACGTAATACCAAACGGCAAAAATCTCCCAGAGATCTCCATCTCAACATCAAGACCCAGCTTCACCCAACGACCAGCAAGATACAGTGCTGGACACCCTATGCCAAACAACTAGCTAGACAGGAACACAACCCCATCCATTAGCAGAGAGGCTGCCTAAAATCATAATAAGGCCACAGACACACCAAAATACACCACCAGACGTGGACGTGCCCACCAGAAAGACAAGATCTAGCCTCATCCACCAGAACTCAGGCACTAGTTCCCTCCACCAGGAAGCCTACACAACCCACTGAACCAACCTTAGCCACTGGGGACAGATACCAAAAACAACGGGAACTACGAACCTGCAGCCTGTGAAAAGGAGACCCCAAACACAGTAAGATAGGCAAAATGAGACGACAGAAAAACACACAGCAGATGAAGGAGCAGGCTCAAAACACACTGGACTTAACAAATGAAGAGGAAATAGGTAGTCTACCTGAAAAAGAATTCAGAATAATGATAGTAAGGATGATCCAAAATCTTGGAAATAGAATAGACAAAATGCAAGAAACATTTAACAAGGATGTAGAAGAACTAAAGAGGAACCAAGCAATGATGAAGAACACAATAAATGAAATTAAAAATACTCTAGATGGGATCAATAGTAGAATAACTGAGGCAGAAGAAAGGATAAGTGACCTGGAAGATAAAATGGTGGAAATAACTACTACAGAGCAGGATAAAGAAAAAAGAATGAAAAGAACTGAGGACAGTCTCAGGGACCTCTGGGACAACATTAAACGCTCCAACATTCAAATTATAGGGGTACCAGAAGAAGAAGAGAAAAAGAAAGGGAC
This sequence comes from Balaenoptera acutorostrata, assembly GCF_949987535.1. Lineage (NCBI taxonomy): Eukaryota > Metazoa > Chordata > Mammalia > Artiodactyla > Balaenopteridae > Balaenoptera > Balaenoptera acutorostrata. The sequence goes on from NC_080080.1 coordinate 81,127,360, forward strand.
TGAGAAAATTTTTGAAGAGATTATAGTTGAAAACTTCCCTAATATGGGAAAGGAAATAGTTAATCAAGTCCTGGAAGCACAGAGAGTCCCATACAGGATAAACCCAAGGAGGAACACGCCAAGACACATATTAATCAAACTGTCAAAAATTAAATATAAGGAAAACATATTAAAGGCAGCAAGGGAAAAAAAACAAATAACACACAAGGGAATCCCCATAAGGTTAACATCTGATCTATCAGCAGAAACTCTGCAAGCCAGAAGGGAGTGGCAGGATATACTTAAAGTGATGAAGGAGAAAAACCTACAACCAAGATTACTCTACCCAGCAAGGATCTCATTCAGATTTGATGGAGAAATTAAAACCTTTACAGACAAGCAAAAGCTGAGAGAGTTCAGCACCACCAAACCAGCTTTACAACAAATGCTAAAGGAACTTCTCTAGGCAAGAAACACAAGAGAAGGAAAACACCTACAATAACAAACCCAATACATTTAAGAAAATGGGAATAGGAACATACATATCGATAATTACCTTGAATGTAAATGGATTAAATGCTCCCACCAAAAGACACAGGCTGGCTGAATGGATACAAAAACAAGACCCATATATATGCTGTCTACAAGAGACCCACTTCAGACCTAGAGACACATACAGATTGAAAGTGAGGGGATGGAAAAAGATATTCCATGCAAATGGAAATCAAAAGAAAGCTGGAGTAGCAATTCTCATATCAGACAAAATAGACTTTAAAATAAAGACTATTACAAGAGACAAAGAAGGACACTATATAATGATCAAGGGATCGATCCAAGAGGAAGGTATAACAATTGTGAATATTTATGCACCCAACATAGGAGCACCTCAATACATAAGGCAAATACTAACAGCCATAAAAGGGGAAATTGACAGCAACACAATCATAGTAGGGGACTTTAACACCCCACTTTCACCAATGGACAGATCATCCAAAATGAAAATAAATAAGGAAACACAAGCTTTAAATGATACATTAAACAAGATGGACTTAATTGATATTTATAGGACATTCCACCCAAAAACAACAGAATACACATTTTTCTCAAGTGCTCATGGAACATTCTCCAGGATAGATCATATCTTGGGTCACAAATCAAGCCTTGGTAAATTTAAGAAAATTGAAATCGTATCAAGTATCTTTTCCGACCACAACGCTATGAGACTAGATATCAATTACAGGAAAAGATCTGTAAAAAATACAAACACATGGAGGCTACACAATACATTACTTAATAACGAAGTGATTACTGAAGAAATCAAAGGGGAAATCAAAAAATACCTAGAAACAAATGACAACGGAGACACGACGACCCAAAACCTATGGGACGCAGCAAAAGCAGTGCTAAGAGGGAAGTTTATAGCAATACAAGCCTACCTCAAGAAACAGGAAACATCTCGAATAAACAACCTAACCTTGCACCTAAAGCAATTAGAGAAAGAAGAACAAAAAAACCCCAAAGCCAGCAGAAGGAAAGAAATTATAAAGATCAGGTCAGAAATAAATGAAAAAGAAATGAAGGAAACAATAGCAAAAATCAATGAAACTAAAAGCTGGTTCTTTGAAAAGATAAACAAAATTGATAAACCATTAGCCAGACTCATCAAGAAAAAAAGGGAGAAGACCCAGATCAATAGAATTAGAAATGAAAAAGGAGAAGTAACCACTGACACTGCAGAAATACAAAAGATCATGAGAGATTACTACAAGCAACTCTATGCCAATAAAATGGACAACCTGGAAGAAATGGACAGATTCTTAGAAATGCACAAACTGCCAAGACTGAACCAGGAAGAAATAGAAAATATGAACAGACCAATCACAAGCACTGAAATTGAAACTGTGATTAAAAACCTTCCAACAAACAAAAGCCCAGGACCAGATGGCTTCACAGGTGAATTCTATCAAACATTTAGAGAAGAGCTAACACCTATCCTTCTCAAACTCTTCCAAAATATTGCAGAGGGAGGAACACTCCCAAACTCATTCTACGAGGCCACCATCACCCTGATACCAAAACCAGACAAAGATGTCACAAAGAAAGAAAACTACAGGCCAATATCACTGATGAACATAGATGCAAAAATCCTCAACAAAATACTAGCAAACAGAATCCAACAGCACATTAAAAAGATCATACACCATGATCAAGTGGGGTTTATCCCAGGAATGCAAGGATTCTTCAATATACGCAAATCAATCAATGTGATACACCATATTAACAAATTGAAGGAGAAAAACCATATGATCATCTCAATAGATGCAGAGAAAGCTTTCGACAAAATTCAACACCCATTTATGATAAAAGCCCTGCAGAAAGTAGGCATAGAGGGAACTTTCCTCAACATAATAAAGGCCATATATGACAAACCCACAGCCAACATTGTCCTCAATGGTGAAAAACTGAAACCATTTCCACTAAGATCAGGAACAAGACAAGGTTGCCCACTCTCACCACTATTATTCAACATAGTTCTGGAAGTCCTAGCCACAGCAATCAGAGAAGACAAAGAAATAAAAGGAATCCAAATCGGAAAAGAAGAAGTAAAGCTGTCACTATTTGCAGATGACATGATACTATACATAGAGAATCCTAAAGATGCTACCAGAAAACTCCTAGAGCTAATCAATGAATTTGGTAAAGTAGCAGGATACAAAATTAATGCACAGAAATCTCTTGCATTTCTATACACTAATGACGAAAAATCTGAAAGTGAAATTAAGAAAACACTCCCATTTACCATTGCAACAAAAAGAATAAAATATCTAGGAATAAACCTACCTAAGGAGACAAAAGACCTGTATGCAGAAAATTATAAGACACTGATGAAAGAAATTAAAGATGATACAAATAGATGGAGAGATATACCATGTTCCTGGATTGGAAGAATCAACATTGTGAAAATGACTCTACTACCCAAAGCAATCTACAGATTCAATGCAATCCCTATCAAACTACCACTGGCATTTTTCACAGAACTAGAACAAAAAATTTCACAATTTGTATGGAAACACAAAAGACCCCGAATAGCCAAAGCCATCTTGAGAACGAAAAATGGAGCTGGGGGAATCAGGCTCCCTGACTTCAGACTATATTACAAAGCTTCAGTAATCAAGACAGTTTGGTACTGGCACAAAAACAGAAATATAGATCAATGGAACAGGATAGAAAGCCCAGAGATAAACCCACACACATATGGTCAACTTATCTTTGATAAAGGAGGCAAGCATATACAGTGGAGAAAAGACAGCCTCTTCAATAAGTGGTGCTGGGAAAATTGGACAGGAACATGTAAAAGTATGAAATTAGAACACTCCCTGACACCATGCTCAAAAATAAACTCAAAATGGATTAAAGACCTAAGTGTAAGGGCAGACACTATCAAACTCTTAGAGGAAAACATAGGCAGAACACTCTATGACATACATCACAGCAAGATTCTTTTTGACCCAGCTCCCAGAGAAATGGAAATAAGAACACAAATAAACAAATGGGACCTAATGAAACTTAAAAGCTTTTGCACAGCAAAGGAAACCATAAACAAGACCAAAAGACAACCCTCAGAATGGGAGAAAATATTTGCAAATGAAGCAACTGACAAAGGATTAATCTCCAAGATTTACAAGCAGCTCATGCAGCTCAATAACAAAAAAACGAACAACCCAATCCAAAAATGGGCAGAAGATCTAAATAGACATTTCTCCAAAGAAGATATACAGATGGCCTACAGACACATGAAAGAATGCTCAACATCATTAATCATTAGAGAAATGCAAATCAAAACTACAATGAGATATCATCTCACACCGGTCAGAATGGCCATCATCAAAAAATCTAGAAACAATAAATGCTGGAGAGGGTGTGGAGGAAAGGGAACACTCTTGCACTGTTGGTGGGAATGTAAATTGATACAGCCACTATGGAGAATAGTATGGAGGTTCCTTAAAAAACTACAAATAGAACTACCATATGACCCAGCAATCCCACTACTGGGCATATACCCTGAGAAAACCATAGGTCAAAAAGAGTCATGTACCAAAATGTTCATTGCAGCTCTATTTACAATAGCCAGGACATGGAAGCAACCTAAATGTCCATCGACAGATGAATGGATGAAGAAGATGTGGCACATATATACAATGGAATATTACTCAGCCATAAAAAGAAATGAAATGGAGGTATTGGTAATGAGGTGGATGGAGTTAGAGTCTGTCATACAGAGTGAAGTAAGTCAGAAAGAGAAAAACAAATACAGTATGCTAACACATATATACGGAATCTAAGGGAAAAAAAAAAGGCCATGAAGAACCTAGTGGCAAGACGGGAATAAAGACACAGACCTACTAGAGAATGGACTTGAGGATATGGGGAGGGGGTGGGGTGAGATGTGACAGGGTAAGAGAGTGTCATGGACATATATACACTACCAAATGTAAAATAGATAACTAGTGGGAAGCAGCCGCACAGCACAGGGAGATCAGTTCGGTGCTTTGTGACCACCTAGAGGGGTGGGATGGGGAGGGTGGGAGGGAGGGAGATGCAAGAGGGAAGAGAAATGGGAACATATTGTATATGTATAACTGATTCACTTTGTTATAAAGCAGAAGCTAACACACTATTGTAAGGCAATTATACTTCAATAAAGATGTTTAAAAAATAAAATAAAATAAATATGGGTCACATATTTGTTAGTTGATTAACCTAGGGTAATTGTGTTTTTTGCTTAGTTGTAGTTTATCTATATGCAGATATTGGTGATGTTATCAACATCACAGAAGAGCCATTGGGTGAATGCTCCCCAAGGGGTCCAGTTTGACTCATTTCTGTTGGTTATCCTGATGCAGTCAAGGTTTAACAGGAGCCTAGTACAACTGTCGAAAAGCAAGATGAAATAGACAGACCGCAAACAAGTTTACAGAACACAGAGCAGGCATGCCAAAGGGAAAGTTCAGGTTAGAAAGTTTAGCTCCAAACCACTGAGTAGGGTCTGACTTGAAATAGAACTCTTTCACTTTTGTAGAAAAGTGCTGTGTCTCATGTTCTATATTAGAATTACCCAATTTGGTGATACATTTTTGTCAACCAAAATAGTAGTACACCCCTCGCTAGACACATGACTGATTTGGCAAACATTTCCGTAGGTTGTTGTCACTGAAAGTGGTGTCACCCTCAATGTGAAAAGATCATTTTTTAGGATTTCAGTGTCTTGAATGAAGCGATAACATGAGCGCTGTGTGTAGAAGGGAAATCAGCATTCCAAATGGTAACGTGTCAATGGAGTCATCTTTCATGGAAAAAGAATGAAATACACATCGTATTTTCACATCTGGAGAAACTGCGCATCAAGAAAACTCATGACTTCAACATGTAAAGGCTCGCTTTTCTCTTACAAAATAAGGAGTCCTGAGTAGGTTATAAAAGGCTGGTGTGATAGCTGTGTAGACACAGAGACCCAGGCTCTTAGCGTCATTCTTTATACAGCAGCCAGAGTGATCTTTGTTTTTTAAACTAAAATAAACTTTATTAAGATGCATTCGTTTTTCTCTAATGTCCTTTTTCTGCTTCAGGATCCCTTCCATAATGTTATATTTATTTAGTCACTGTATCTACTTAGGCTACTCTGGCCTTTGCCAGTTTCTCAGGTATTTGGTAAAATGTCCCTCATTTGGGTTTGTCCAAGGTTTTCTTAAGGTTAGGCTGAGGTTTTGTGTTCTGGGGAGGAAGCCGACAGAGGTAAGTGCAATTCTCAACACGTCATGTCAAAGTTACGTTCTACCAACATGATTTATCGTGAATAATGTTGGCCTTGATCTCCTGACTAAGGTATAGTTTACCGGTTTCTCCACTGAAACATTAACTCCCCTCCCCCCTCTTCCACACTGTATTTTTGGGAAACAAGTCACTACATGTAGAGGACACTTCAAGGGTGTCCCACCTCTCTGAGGGGAGAGTATCTGCATACATTTTTTGGTGTTCTCTATGGGATGCTTTTGCTTCTAAGCTCTTTTAGTGGGCAGGGCTAGGATACACATGCATGCATACTAATTGTGTGTGTATATATACATCTCCCATCAGTACCTATGTCAAGCTAACAGTTCACCTATGTCCTGACTCTAATCCAGGCATCTATGGTACGTTCTATCCGTCACCCTTGTTTATCTCTACAGAGAGATCTTCTAAATACATAATTCAGAAAATTCCTCATCTCTGCTTGAAACCTACGAGCCTTCTCACCTCAGGATAAAAATTCAGACTTATAGCTCTGGCCTACAACGTCTTATGCTGTACTAAATGAGCTGAATTCATCATTTATTTTCTTAGCAATTAAGGACTATCCGTGGGAGAGTAAGGAAGCTCTCTGTAGCTGTTTCTTCATGCTTGTGATGAGAAAACAATCATAAAATAAATACCATTTCATTTGTTTGAACTGCAGATTTAAAGCCAAATACATTTTGTTAATATTTAATCAATTAACAATTAATTAACATTTAGTCAGTTATTGTCAATCACATTGGTATTGTATTGAAGTAAAAATAAAATGATATTAAATTTGAAGTAAAGTTTCTCAAACATTTGGAATCAGTTAGTCATGGTTGTTCCACACAAGAGACAAGAAATTTAAGAAAAATCAAATAAAACTGTAATAATATGCATTTCAATTGTGTGTGTGTGTGCATACTCTCATTTCAGGAAGCTATACTGATTGCAATTCTTGACACACGTATTAAACTCAAGAGAGGGCTTGAGCAATAAATAAGGTTTAACGTGCCATTACGTTCTGTAACAAATCTTTATTAGGGTGGACATTTCTAATTCATACTTATACTTTTAGGAACAGTGTTGGGACCTTTGTTAAACAGTTAACAGGAAACTGGAAACTCAGAATTAATTGCCTTTGACAGTTTTAAAAACTTCAGAGACATTTTTCAGATTAGATGAATAAACAAAACCTAAAAGTTGGAAGTTTAAAATTTAAGCTTGGAGGAAAGCAAAGAAAGGATTTCCTTTCACTTCTTTGGTTTCAGTCACACCTGGAATAGATTTCTGAATGTTCTGTTGTTGAATTTCGATATGGTTTTAAAAAGACTTAAGAAGTGGGTAAAAATTACTCAATGATCAAGATTTTCCACCGTTTGTTTAAGAAATGATGATAGCTTTTTCTCAACGTTGAAAAAGAAATTGTTAACTCAGGACTGAAGTGAGAGGGTCAGGCTTTTCAGTGTAACATAATATGTTAAAATATGCCTTTCTGAAGAATTTAAGAAATCATATCGCTCATTTTGACAAAGGAAGTGCGCATCTGTGCCCTGGGCAGAGAACATACTTAACTGTTTAGGGCAGGCTTGACCCTACGGCCCATTTCTGGACGTGGCGTGATGGACAGCTGATGGGTGTGTCTGTGATTTGCGAACGTCATACACTTCACTGTTTCTTTTAACCATAAAGTATATTGTTTATGACCAATTGTCTGTGGTTAAACAGTCTGAAGATTGGCATTAAGGCATTTTTTGCTGTACCTATGCTGATTCTAAAACACGATTTCAGTCTCCTCCATGGCTCACAAAAAAAGTTGCTCAATAAATAAAAAACCTTTCCCACTCAGTGAAAAGCAGAATAAGCACTCTCCCCGAAGTGGTTCTCACATGTATGCCGAGAGCTGATCCACGTTCTCGTGATTTCTTCCAGCAGCATGAGTACAGTCATTCTTCTACCGATGTGTAATTTCCACAGTGTCATATGATAAATAGGTTGGTCAACATTCATTCGGTTTTGCCTCAATCATAGGACCTTTCCATTAATTTTGGTACTGGTTTTTAAACTTTTCAGTAATAGAGTTTCTTGGGCACGTTTTTGCCATGACTAGTATTCCTTTAAGTGAAATTTCTCTAGTTTGGGTCTCTTTTGAGTCTTCAGGGCAAAAAACAATCCATTTCTTATTATAAAACATGCTTTGGATCATGTTTTAGAAAGCCAAAATTTTCAGAAAAATGATACACATTTTGCTGGCTTTATGCCATTTTCTGACAAAGTTTATAAAAGGTAATATACAGGGAAGTAGGGATTTTTGGTATCATAAAAAAAAAACCCACTTTTTAGATCATTATAATTGTGTTTCCTATTCAAAATTTACTTCTTCAGAGCCTGGGTGCAACCAAAACATTTAAATATTTACTTCTCGCTGGTATTTCAAATCACACTCTGTGACTCATAGTCTCCATTTATATTGTTATTCTCAGTTTTTATTTTTATACTTTATGTGTTAGTATTTCTTCACTGGTAATTATTACTTTTTGCTTTAATGAGTCCTTTTGAGTCACTGATCCATAAGCAGTATTTTTTTTTTAATTTTATTAATTTTATTTATTTATTTATTTTTGGCTGTGTTGGGTCTTCGTTTCTGTGCGAGGGCTTTCTCTAGTTGCGGCGAGCGGGGGCCACTCTTCATCGCGGTGCGCGGGCCTCTCATTATCACGGCCTCTCTTGTTGCGGAGCACAGGCTCCAGATGCGCAGGCTCAGTAGTTGTGGCTCACGGGCCTAGTTGCTCCGTGGCATGTGGGATCTTCCCAGACCAGGGCTCGAACCCCTGTCCCCTGCATTGGCAGGCAGACTCTCAACCACTGCGCCACCAGGGAAGCCCCATAAGCAGTATTTTAATTACAAATGTTAATGTAACCAAAGAAAGCAATGGTGTGTGAGTGACACGAAGGGGAATGGTGCCCCCGACTCGAGGTTGGCTGGACCAGTTCACTTACTTACTACTCATACTCATTTCTCCCCTCAGGTGCAAAATTTAAGGGTACAAAACACACAATAAAACAGGTCAATAGTACTTTATGCAATAATTTAAAAAATCAAAATTAATGCAGAAATCCATGATAAATATCAACCTTTTAAACTAAGATCAATATTACTGATTTTTATTTTTTTTGCTGAGACACCCATATGGCTCTGCAAAATACAGAAAAATCTCTATGTAAAACTATTAATAGGATATTCATGAAAGTTGAGAAATGTTTACATATCAAATTACCTCTGCCTTTTCTTCCAAAACCACCAGAGCAGTTGTGAACCACTTGATAGACAACTGGGGACTAAAAGCAGATTAAATTCTAAGAAAATTCATCGTGAAAAACCTGTCCATTCCGTGTTTATGTTTTCTGATAGGAGGGACCAGTATTTTGTGTGTATGCCCTTTTGTTTGATGATAGTCACCCTTCATTACTTGTAAAGCTGTACTCACATATCAGCTGCTTCCATTATATGTAGTAAGGAATACTCTGTACTCTATTTTTCTTTCATTCATAAAGATAATAGTTTCCACAATTACATTTTCAAACTCCATCATGATACATGCAGGTTATTCCATTTGCATTATCATACATAAGCATATTAAGTAGAGAATAAAACATCCATGTTTTATATAAATTCTCTTTTACTTGGACTTGTTCGTACATGAAATCATTCATATCAAGGTGAAATATATTTAGTGTTATACATTTTGGTTTGGAATTTTGTTTGAAATATGGGTAAGCATGTTAAAAATGTGCAGTAACGATTCATACATTTTAAATTTAAGCTCTAGGCTTCTTACATCAACGGCAAGCTTCTTTCAATAGCATATAAAATGTGTATGATTCCTGAGCAAATGAAATCAGGTAAGAGATTATGTGTGCAACATAGTTAACGTGCCAGAAAAAGATTAAAGACAAATACAACGTGGCGTGAAATCCCACATCACGGAAAGCACGAGGCCGCATTGCAATCACGCCTTCCATTGATAGCAAGAGCTCCCGGGCTCGCCTGCTGTGACGGGAACACGTGGGCAACTGTCACAGCGATTAAACCGCCTTCCTGCGGCCTCCAACTTCACCTCCTAGGAGTGAAGCCCCCTAAACATGAGACGTCTGCTTGGAGACTCAGATTAGAAATGTGAGGAGTCAGGCCGAGAATACGATGTCCAAGAAGTCTGCTCACCAACAAGTGGGAAATTCATATGTTTTTGGAACAAAAGAATGTAATCAGATGAAATTCAAACTGTTGGTGCGGTAACAGTACTAAAGACAGCTTCTGTTCAAAATATTTGACCTGGTCTTTCCATTGGTTCAATGTCTTGAAGAAATCTCAACTCAAGAAGTAACTCAAAAAGCAATTAACATCATTTAGCGTGTTGAAAAAAAAACTCAAGGCAAGACAGACATAGTAATATCAATTGGAAAAAAATGTACATTAAGACCTGGACATATTTTGTACATATATCATAGTTTAATATTTCAAAGGAAAAGTGGTTTCAAATGTGTGTTTTTAGCAAGCAATCTTAGTGATAAGTAGAGCTAATTCAAAAGAAATTCTTGCCACTGCAAAAAAAAAGAGAGAGAGAGAATATTGATTTGATTCCTTAAAAAGAAACACAGCTTCTGTAGCTGCTTAAATGTTTCCAGGAAGTCAGTGAGGAAGATTGAGTGGGGAGATTCTCTGGCTTCTATTTTGCTGATTTAATTTCAAAACTCTTCTCTCCCAATGGATGATGAATGGGAAACATCTGTCAAGTAGATGGAAAGTAATAGAGCTAGAAATGTTGTTTTCAGCTTTGTTCAGAAAGATACCAATGACTTGAGAGAGTCATTTACACACGAATACGAGTCCTGAAGGAGTCTCTTTTGTCACCACATGCGGGAGATCCAGGGATAGTGAAGAAATATGTCCCTATTACTGAAGCAATGTCACCACAGGAATGAATCACTTCAAATGGATGGAATATAAATTAATGATACGTCTCTTGGGGAAGATACAGTGCTCAGTGCCTCGTAAGTGGGCTTCTGTTTAAATAGCTGCAAGGCTGCTACTCAATGAAACAAAACAAAGATTAAAGAGGGAAGTAATTGATAATCAGTTCAGGATGGTCTTTAAGGAGATGCATGAGCCTGTTGGAAGGAAACTAGACTTGATCCATTCTTTGCTGCAACTTGATGATGAGAGAAAGATGACAACCTTGGATTTCAGAATACAATTGATTAGTAATAATAATAAATTATAATAATAAAGGCTTTATTTTATTTACTTCTTTAATTCAAATTAACCTTTAGAGCAGCTTCAGGTTCACAGCAAAGCTGAGTGGACAGTACAGAGAGCTCCCCTGTACCACCTGCCCTCACAGACTTACAGCCTCTCCACCATCAACACAGAGTGAGATATTTGTCACAATCCATGAATCTACGTTGACACATCACTACTACTCAAATTCTGAGTTTTTGTTCATACTAAAATATGCGTTTGGTCTAAGTGATTTATTTATATTTTTTACACAATTGTAGGTTCACATGCAGTTGTAGGAAATATTACAGAGAGAACCCATATACCTTTCACCCCATCTGACCCGGCGGGGTCACCGTGCTTAACTAGAGTGCAATCATACAATAGGAAATTGGTACTGATACAATCCATTGACTTTATTCAAATGTTGTCATTTTTATAGGCAGTCCAGTGTGAGTGTGGTGTGTGTGTGTGCGTGCACATTTTATTCTATGCAATTTTATCACGTGTGCAGATTCCTGGACCCACCACCGCAGTCAAGGTGGAGAACCGTTCATCACAAGGGTCCTTTGTGCTGCCTTTTTTAAGCCAAGAGCTCCCTCTCCGCTCATCCCTAAAGCCTGGAAACCACTAATGCCTTGTTCATGTTTATAAGTCATGTCATTTCAATAATTTTATATAAGTGGAATGATAAAGTGTGTAATCCTTTTGGATTACTTTTTTTCACTCAACAAAATCCGCTTGAGATCCATCCTGGTTTTTGTGTGTATTAACAGTTTCTTCCCTTTACTGCTACATGGGCTTCCATGGTTGATGGAACACAGTTTGCTTCACCATCCAACTGTTGAAGGACATATGTGTTGTTTCCTGTGCTTGGCTGTTACAAATAAAGCTCTCAGAAGCATTCATGTCTAGGATTTTGTGTGTGAAGATACGTTTTTATTTCTCTGGGATAAATGCCCAGGAGTACAATTGCTGGGTCATGGGGTGAGGACATATTTAGTTTCTCAGAAACTGCCAAACTGTTTTCAGAGAAGTTATACAATCTTACATTCCCAGCAACAATGTATGAGTGACCCAGTTCTTCCACATTTGATGTTGTCAGCATTTGATGTTGTCTTTTTAAAAAAATTTGGCCACTCGGATAGGTGTGTAGTGATAATTTGTCATGGTTTATTTTGCATTTCCCTAATAGTTAATGATGCTGACCAAATTTTCATGTACTTAGATGTCACCTGTAAATCCTCTTCAGGGAAATGTCTGTTCATGCCTTTTAACCATTTTCTAATTTATTTGCTGTTGTTTTTTTCTACTGTTGTTTTGAGATTTCTTTATATAGTCTAGATATGAGTCCTCTGTCAGAAATGTGGTTTGCAAATACTTTCTTCCAGTCTATAAGTTTTTTCATTATCTTAACAGGGTAAAAATTTAATTTCATTGAGGTCCAATTTAACTAATTTTTTATTTTGGTGTCAAGTCTAAGAATTCTTCACCAAGCTCCAGGTCACAATAATTTTCTGTTAGCTTTTTTCTTTGATTTTATTCAAAAATGGGCAGATGACTTGAATAGACATTTCTTCAAAGAAGATACGTGAATGGCCAATGAGTACATGAAAAGATGTTCAATGCCACTAATTGTCAGAGAAATGCAAATGAAAACTGCTCTAAAAATAAAGTCTATGAAAAAATGAGGACAATTTCATATTCATATAGCAAAAACTAGACAAAGATTTTATTCTAATAAATTTGTGTAATAAAGATAATATTGCTATGAATTTGAATGTATCACATAACCTTGCATCTAAATACATAACAGGAATTGAAAGGAAATAATAGTAGCTGACTTGATTCTCCAGGCTCCACCCACGTGATGAGTCCTCTTCAGGCCGAATACTCTCTGTGGCTTGTACAACACAATACAAATGTTTCAGTTTGAATTTAGAGCTAAACCCACTCCTTATTATATTATATCTGTTTGGTCCCTCATGAAATTCATTCAAATCTACAAGAAACAGAAAACTTATTATGCCAATTAAATCATTACATGTCATGAAAAAGAGTAAATCTCCACATTATTTTTAATAATGGGGATGGTTAATTTTATGTCAGCTCTTGGGCTGTGGGTTGCCGAGATATTTGGCCAAACATATTTCTGGGTGCTTCTGGGAGGGTGTTTTGGATGAGATTGACATTTAACCTCATAGACTGAGTAGGGAAGATTGCCCTCCCTCATGTGTTGACTCTGTTTATGTGGGTTTATTTCTAGGCTCTTATTCTATGCTTGTCTAATTTTAATCTTCACTACTCTACCATCTCTTTGTTTGCATTTATCTAACATAACTGCTTATTCTTTTACTTTAAATTTTTCTTATTTTTATCTTATGTATTGTAAGTTTTTAAAAACAAACCTGACAGATATTTTCCTAATATGAGGTTTAGCATTGTTAAATATAATGGATATGTTAATCCTAATTATGTTCTCTAGCTTTATGTTGCAGTTGAGTTTACAACGCTCTTCTGCCATATAGATTTTGTTCTCCTCCTGTATTTGTGTATTTCTCTTTCTCTTCAGTTCCCCTGATCATTACTTTAATAACTCTAGAAGATACAGAGATTTTTATTTTTTGTTCTTTTAGTTTAGAGGGCCAATTTAATTGCTGCTTGAAAATATAAGAAAATTAGGATCTAGCTTATTCTTTATCCATGTATATCATACATAAAGAATACTGCACAGATATAAAGTTGTATGTTAGCGGATTATCACAAAGTGAATGTAAGCATTTAAACAACTCTCATGTCTCCAGCCCCATTCTCCCTAAACATAACTGCTATCCTTCATTTCTAAATCTAAACATGACATTTGTTAGTTGTTGTAGCTCAAATAAATGGAAATATAAGAACATTCTCTCTTTTTGCATCTAACTTCTTTCATTCAACTTTCTTGTCACAGTAAATAATTGATTTTGAGGGCTGCACCATATTCCCTTGTGTAATAGCATTCTCTTAATGTTGTCTGTTGAATAACAGGATTTATTAACTTTAATTTTAATGTGATATGTTAACAATCTTTCCTTTGTGGTTAAAATCTCTCCAATTTCTGTTAAGAAATAGTTCTTCAAGCTACATTTTTATAAATATTACTTGCGATTGCTAATTTTATATGTCAACATGACTAGGCCATGGGTGCCCAGATCAAACACTAGCCTGGGTGTTTCTGTGAAGTTGTTTTCGGGTGAGATTAATATTTAAATCTGTACTAAGCAAAGCAGATTACTCTCCCTAATGTGGGTGGGCCTCATGCAATCAGTGGAAGGCCTGAATAGAACAAAAGTGCGGGCCTCCCCCAAGTAAGAGTGAATTTTCCTGCCTGCAGTCTTCACTCTGGGACATCAGCTCTACCTGGCTCTACAGTAGCCAAACAGCCTTCAGTCTCAAACTGAGACATCAGTTACACAGACTTGGACATGCTTTTATACTCACAGTAGCCAATTTCTCATGAGATAGCTCTTTCTCTCTCCATATATATACTTCCTGTAGGTTCTGTTTCTCTGGAGAATCCTAATATATTACCCATGTTTTATTTGAGAAGCTTTTTTTGTTGTACCCTTTACATTTAGATATACAACCTACCAGTGGCTGATGTTTTGTCTGACATAGAGCAACAATTTTGAGAAGGTTATTTAGATAACTTTGCACAAATTACCATGCAAACATGGGTAAATTTGCATTAGTTAAAATCACTTATATTTTTATAGTTGTAGAAAATTTTTGGAAGGGTATACTGGGAGCTGTTAAAAGTGAATATTTCAGTGGAGTAGAACTGATATCGTCAGGTGTGTGATCACCGTTTTTTCTTTCTACGAATCGAGCAGAATACACAGTGGTAGTTAAAGGGTGCTTAACATCTGTCTCTTGCCAAATAGAGCTCTGAAATCATTATTTCATAGTGCCCAGAAAAGATAACGATGAAATATGCAATAGAAAGATTCTCCCAGGGAAAAAACACTATCTTTGCTCTTTTCCGTTGTGTGCCAAAGATAAGAATTAAATAACATCCCTTCTTTCTGAGAGTCATTACCTCTCCTGAGAAACAGCGTGATCCTTACCAGCTACACTGGGCTTTTTAATAACTTGATACAGGAAAGAAAAAACCATGCTGAGAATAGGCCAAGTAATAAAGCCTAGAGGAATTAAGAAGCTCCTTCAAAATCCTGACTGTAATTTCCAATAGACAAAACTAATTAAATCAAGTCCAGCTCAAGTTCAATTTGATTTTTATGGTTTAACATGATATTGAGGGTGTCTTAGGAACAAACCTATAAACACTTTGCCTGACAGACTTTCAAAGCCAGTACTTTAATGACTCAAAGCGTAACAAGATTTTTACAATATAATCTGAGAATATTATGGCACTTTAGTGCAACACGAGTTAGCACTTTCTTCATTCTGTTATGTAAGAAAAGAATGGAATTATTTAGGGAACTGAAAATGAGGAATGCATCAGTGAGTCAAGACTAGTCAAAATCTAAGTTTTCTGAAGAAAGCTTTACAGCCAACAGTAGAATGAAGAAAACTATAAATAAAGAAGTGATTTTCCCCTAGCCAATGCATAAATGTCCTGTGACACTGTTGAAATGATGTAGTTGGTTGAGTATTGATCTAAAGAAGAATTGTGTCAAGATGCAAATGAAGATATTGATAAGATGTTGGTGTATACTTACTGCTAGCATTCGGGTAAACTTTTGGGTTTACTGTATGTGGAATTGAGGTTCATTCTCTCATGTCATGACTCCAATTTAGAGGAGTTATTGTTGCATGAATTATGGCAATGATATGACTTTCAATAAGTTGAAATTGCAGCTTCCTCCCAGCAAAATCAGCCTGCCGAGTGTGGGTGGTGGTACCCACTCTCGCTGGAAAAGGTAGGTTGTGATCCTTGGTGAGGGCGGTGGTTAGTGTTAGGGTTGAGCGACCTGGAGTGATGGTGTGTCACTGGTGAGAAGATGCCACTCACCTGGGTACAAAGAAAAGCACCTTCGCAGCAAATGGGTCTAGGTTAGGGTCCTAATTTGGAGAAGAACTCTTCTGAATCGTAGCTGATGAGTGTTGGTTTAGCGATGGGTGCCTCTTTCAGGGGGCAGCTCCTGTAGCCGCTGAAGGTGAAGGAAGTGACCCCAGAGGATTCGGTGCTCCCGTGTGAGCAGAGCAATTCAGTGCTTGGGATGCTCTGTACCTCTAACCTCAGAGTGACTGCTGGATTAAAACCCACTAACCCTGAGCTAGACCAGAGCACGATCCAAACCTCTTCTCCCCATACACCGCTTTAAAACATAAGTCAAAGGAGCAAGTCTACAGAAAAATGAAAGATTGTCATTCCTTTCATAGTTTTTAAGTTGGGTTTGCAAAGAAGATTCCTGGTAGCCTTGTGGGGAGAATCATTTTGCCAGAAGACTAAGCAGACTCCTGGATCAGAAATTGCCCTGAAGGTCATGAGATGCACATAAATGGATCTGATAGCAAACCCTCGGCCATCTCAAAGTGGCTCTCGTTGGGATTACTTGTCTGACTCTGGCAATTGAGATAAAAATGTTAACGAAAGTTTTTATATTTTGAGAAGCAAAAGGGTCAAGACAGCTATGCATACAGCAATATCCAGAACCGACTCTGTGACTGATTTTCTTCTCCCCTTGCCCTGATCCACAAGGCACCAGAGATTATAAATTATTCTGAGGCAGTTATAAAAACATGCTCATTTTATGACCATAATTTAAGCCAAAAAAATAAAATCTGACACTGTAATTTTTTATTACAAGTTCTACAATGCAGGTAAAAATGGCCGTCCCATCCCACATTCCTGGCATTTTATCTGCCCATCCTAACAGCTTAGGGAAATAGTCCCACAGTCTAGACAAAGCCTTTGCTGACACTTCATTCTAGTTATCTGTTTCCCTGCTGGTATCCAGAGCTGCCAGATATCCTATAATTTAATGCTAATTCTCACTGGCCTTTAGTCAATCAGAGCAGATATTAAATCCTTGTTTCTAATACCAGTTACTGTAATGGCCAGTAATTATTAGTGGCAGACCACCAAATTCTTTCTTTTTAGCTTAAGCAGGGAGGGATTTAAGTGATGTTTCATATCAAACCTAAATGGAATGAAAAAGTAATATTAAGTTATAGAATTTGGAGAGAGAATGCATGTAGGTATAAGAATTACACGTAAGCAAAAGGATAGTCTAAATATTCCAATGACACCTTTTATAGAGGCACTGTACCTCTATAAAAGGAATATACCTTTGACATAAAATAAGCAGAAACCTGTAGAAGAGCTATTTTATCATTGCATTTCTGTTCTAAATGTTTTTGCGAGGAGCTTTTATCACACAGTTATCCATGGCGCACTTCTGACTGGTCATTTGGGTGAACGGCCAAGCATTTTGGAAACGGTACAAAGGATCCTTTTTGATAGCGAGGCTACCGCACTGAAATCACTTAAGGACTCCAGGGCAGCCAGAACATTGGAGTTTCTAAAGCTTGGTGTTTATTCCAACTGCATTTTCTTCTGGGGTGAAATTACTCAAATGGATGCTTTTTGATGTTATCAAGCAAACCTGTCAATTTCGACCTTAGTAAGTTTCATTTTGTTCTTTTACTACTAACTCAGTGGGTTGTGACCTGGAATCAAATATCTTCTCCCACCCTTTTCTCATCATAGATATGGATCATATAGTCATACACACACCTGAGTGCTGCCTGAAAGTATGGGCAAGGTTTCGTTGGTGGTGGTGAGAGCATCTCCTTAGCTCTCCACATAGAAGATGTCAAAATGCCTTGATAATTAAAGCTTAAGTACGACCCCTCCAGGATGGGAGAAGGATTAGTTTAGAATGTTGTCTCTCTTTTTAAGGATCAACTACTGTGAAGAGCGATAATTATATTTTTAAAGAATTTGAAAGTGAAACGTAAAAGGGGCAGGCAAGGTTCTGGTGCTGGCACTTACATGACAAATGTCATCACTAAATAGCAGAGAAAGGTGTAAGAATTTGATTCGTGAAACATATGGCCTTGTCAGAGCAGAACTGGCAGCCCTCCTAGTGTTTCCAACTGAATAATTCATGAAAATCTGATCAGCTGAGGAGCTTGAAAATATACTGAACATCTGTAAAAGCTCAATGTTAGCTGTGGGCTGTCACCTTTCAAGTTCAGGTGTTAATGTTGGTGTGTGCAGTGTTGCTAGGTGCTGGTAGAAAGGTTTCCTGCCTTTGGTACATGAAGAAACCTCCCCAAACACCACGGGAATGGGAGAGGATTTCACTGCAGTTGGCAGAAGGCTGGTAATGACCCTGCCTGCTGGCAGTCGAGCCCGAAATAAAACTGCTAGCGAACCAGGATCGGCTTTATGAGTTTTGATCAAACATTGGCCTCCCTGTATATCAGAATTAATCTTACCTAGGAGAGCTCTGAATTTGAGATCAATGTAAGGGCACCGTTGGAGTTTCATGTCACTACAGAGCATGTGTCTGACCTACTCAGCTACTGAATGACCGTAATATTCAGATGCTAAAATGTTTGTTCATCCAGGTTTCAAGTGTCCATTTCCATTGTTTGTACTAAAAGAGGTAAGAATAAGAAAATACATTCTGCTCAAATGTAATACTGTGTACATGTAATATAAAGAAAATAGTATTGCTGGGTAATAAAGATTCTCATAAAACATGCTAAATTAGTATTAAGCATCCAAAAGAAAGTAACATAACTTACAGGTTACAGGAAACCAGCTTGGTACAGAACAAAAGCCATAGAAATTAAACTCAGAATATCCTGGATGTGGGTTCTACAAACTTTTTTTGTTATGGAACATTTCTCAATCATTGGTCTCATTCTTCCTCCACTGTTAAGAAGTTTGCATCCTTGCTATTATTTTAGGTCAGAATCAGAAGTACTGATGACATATCACTAAATGCGATTGCCAACATTGGCAAATTGCACTTGGTGCAAGGTGATGACAGTAACACCAGAAAGATCACAGCCCTTGCGGAAGACACAGCCAAAGAAGGTTTTTCTAATGAGTAGAGTGTGATAGTCTCCATAGTTATAAAAACTAACAAATAACTTATCGACTTGGATGAAAGAATCGGATAAATGTTTTAAATCAATAGACTTGTTAAGTTTTTATATGTGTAAGTGTCTTTTAAAATCAAATTCACATTGTTTGTTGCTCTGACTCTAAGACCAAAGTAAAACACACAAAAATGTCATGTGTTGATCAAGACCTCATTTTTTCCAGAAGTGCTTCTCTTATCCGAGTCTTTATAATAAGTATATTCATCTGATGGACTTCAGGTTGCTTGAGCATTCACTTTTATGAGAAATGGAAAATAACCTGGACATCTTCTCCTGTGCTCAGTATGAACACGTGACTTCAGCCTGGGCCCTTCTTCCCTGGATATTTCGGGTTGGGATGGACAGGTGGTCCTTTGCTTGGATGATAGATTGGAAACATGGCTGCTGGGCTCATGTCCCCTCCCTGGGGGAAAGTTGCTTTACAGGGAGGAGAAACATCAGGGGAGACCGACGTCCACCATCGCCTGGGCCCTGGCCCCCAATTTCCTGTCATAATTCCTCCTCCATGCGTCCTCCTGTGTCCATCCTGCTACCTGAGCCCGTAAGCAATCTTCTTGCTTTAAAAAAAGCCCAACTTATAATAGTTTTCTTACAAATTTACAGACACATATTTAAGAGGAAATTCAGAAGTTTATAATAGATTTATATTATTAAAACAGAAACAAAGCTAGGCTGCAAAAAAATAGGGTGGAGGTAAAGGGTCTGGTGTGATAAAAGCTGAGATAGAGGTCATACCAATGTGTAACTGTGTCTTCCCAGGCTTCATCAGCCTGTTTAATAGAACTGCAGCAATACAATCAAAATTAATATAAAACTATACATCCTATGAGTTCTCTGCATCTATATCCCTGAATAAAGTGGTATTCAAGTATTTCTAGAGTTTTTAATGGGGTACTTCCTAAGAGTTCATGAAAAATCTCTTATGATTTCCCATGGATGCCCTGCCAAGACCAGATGTTTCCCACTGGGTAGTGTGAGAACGACCATCTCTACCTACTACCATCACCTGTCCCCTCCGTCCCTACAGTGTGAGAAAGCTCAAGGGCAAAGCTTTGGAGAGTTCTGTTGAGACTCTGTAAGAACTCCCCGCCCCCTTTATGTTACAATCTGATCATTTGATGGAGAGGTGCCTTAGCAGTGCTCCTAGAATCTCAGCGTCTTAGTTTTTACGAAATTGATCTTTCTGTTTTTAGTTACAGTCGCTGAGTGAGTTCCATCCCCGGGACGGGGCTGCATGAACCCTGCGGAGGAAAACGGCAGTGATGGACACCGGCCGGGACAACCTCCCTCCCCGGCGCGGGCTCTCCTCCTGAGCCAGGCTCACTGCTTCCCGAACTTTCTCCCCCGAGGATGAGTTCTCTTCCCAGATGGCCTCAGCTCCTTTGAAAGTAAGTGTAAAGGAGAGGTTGGCCACATGAAGTGGCCAGACATATTTGAGTTCCCTTTAGATTTGAGATGGGTCACCCATTTTGGATGATTTGGCAAAAAAAGAGGTAGAAGAAAAGCACAGCCATAAGATACCTGGACCTACACAATTTTTAAACATCTTAGAAATTTTGCTTCAATTGTTCTTAAAGGAAATAGAACACTTTGGTAAATGATCATTCTACGTTCTTTGTCTGCCAAAAACTTCCCAGTGTCTGTCAGAGCAGATGATGGGACAAGCACTTTCCTGTGGATATCAGCTCAGTGGTTTTCAGCTGAGTTACAACTTCACGCTTTATAATGTTTTGATCCTAGTATTACTTGCAAGAACCATTATAAGAAAAGATGGGAAAATATATTGATGACATTTTTGTAGAAAATAGTCAAAGTTGTTCTGATTTTATTTAGCGCAGTCGCTTCACTTTGTATATTATTCACCTTGAGCTGCATAATGTTGCTTTGCAAAGAAAACTAGATTAATAATAAAATGGTTGCTTCTCATTGCTAGGACACAGTTCGTAATGTGTTGTTAGACACGAGTTTATTTTTCAGCAGTTCATTTGCATTCTTCAGTGATAAATACAGTATGATTTCTTTGTTTAATATGATTTTAGGCAGCTATAGAATCGTATACTGCCAGCTTTAGAACACAAAACCATCCTCGAGAGGCTTAACGTCATATTTTACCTTGAATCTTTGGTCTGTCTCTTCTTGAATCTCTATTGCCATGTTATTTGGTAGGTGTTCTGCTCATTCACATGGTTAATGGATATTGTTATACAGTCAAGAACTGAATGTACAGCCAGCTCCGTATCAGTAGCTGTGGATTTCCATTTGGGAGGTAAAGTAAGATCTTTGCTTTCCAAAATCTCTAGGTGGGTCTGAGTTGAGCACTGATGTGAAATCATTTAAGGGGGATCTATTCTAGTACCAGATTTTTAAAATGCCGTTTTTGTGACTTTTTTTTTTTTTTGGTATTTACTCGTTATGATTTAAAATACTCTGTAATAACCTATATGGGAAAAGAATCTGAAAAAGAATGGCTATATGTATATGTATAACTGACTCACTTTGCTGTGCACCTGAAACTAACACAACATTGTAAATCAACTCTACTCCACTATAAAATTAAAGTTAAAACAAATAAAAGCAGAGACAGTGGCCTGAGTCACAGTGGCCACTGCTGTTGCATCTATAATCTCGGGATGAAATCGGTCAGTGAGGGGAGGGACCCATGGGGAGTTTGCCTCCCCCACCCCAGTGGAGGCTCTGTGTGGTCTGGTCTGTGCAGAGGGACCTGCAATTTAAGCCTGGCAACCCCTCAGGCAACACAAATAAACCGAGCCACAAGCAAGATGACTAGGAGGATTGCAAATTGGTTCATCAGCCTGCGCAGCAGTGAGCTCAGATTGGAGGTTAACTCCCATTAACTAAACGTAAGCAGATGCTATAGGAGCGCTAACCAGGGGCTGTTCAGATTGACATCACATACAATACAGCAGAGAGATGAATGGAAAACTGCTGTGTTGTCCGACAATCACTTCACAACAATTACGTCTAGAATATAACGTGTCTGGTAATGCTTGTGTTACAGGTGTGAGGTTGCATACTGAGGGAGTATAAGAGAAAAAAGTAGAAAAATCTCTACAATATGTGGCAGATCTATAGACCTTTGCAGTCCAGAATTTCTTAGTGAGGTACCTTGACATTTGAGGCAACGGAACTCAAAATTTGTGTTTCCTTTTCTTCTGAAATGCTGCACAGGAGTTTTATGTGATTAAAACCAGATAGTTCACAAGGCAAAACTAGGGACTTATGTAATACGTGTAATACATTGAGATAATTTTTAAAATAATTGATACTGCTTTCTTCATTTTGAATATTGTCTAATAAGAACATTAGACATAGAACAAAGAACATTGTATTTTTGTCTAAGAATAATAGGATAGAAAGCAGCTTTATAGGCAATTATTAAGGTAACATTATTTAGTAGCCAGTTAGTAAAAATTGACAATAGAGAATTGTAACATTTTAAAATGTTTTAAATTCCTTTCAGTATAAGTATAGGTCTTTCATGAAATTATTTGGAAAGAAGTGGTGAATTGCCAAGATTTAGCCACTTTTGAAAATGATAGATTATCTCATATTTTTTCTTTCCTCTGGGTGATAGGTGAACCTGTAAGTGGTTATTAGAAAGTGTACACACACACACACACACACACCCCCAACACACACACAACCCAACGTACCTCTTTCTCTCTTAGGAATGGGTGAACGATACATATTTTTTTCAATGAGCAAAACTGGGTGACCCAGGGAGCAGACAAAACACGTACATGCCTAGAGAAACAGTAAAAAAAGAACATTTAAAATTAGTTAATGAAATATTTTTTAAAAAGATAAGTTAGTTATCATAAGAAAAAGTAGTTTTCCTTACACTTTATTTCTTTACTCTCAATTTAAGTAGCATTATTTTTATTTTTAATTGCATATGGGATTGGCAAAATACTTTCAGTACCTAAGGTCTTAACCTGCCTCTGCTGGGGAGACAGGTCTGTGCCCACACAGCAGACTTGCTCTTTTAAGCCCTGCAAACAGGGCCCCGGCTTCATCTCCAGTGTTCTCTTTCCCCTTTTGCTGAGCAGACCCTGGGGAGGCCCACCTGACTCTGCTCCTGTATTAACGCCCCTATAATCCCCTCTCATGAATGTGGATTGGACCTGAGACTTGCTTCTGGCTAGTAGAATGTGGCCAAGGTGAAAGATTTTGCAGATGTAATTGAGGTGCCAAGGCAGGTGATGGTAAGTCACCCAAGAGGGAGATCATCTCAGGAAGCCTGACCCAATTAAGTGAAGGCCTTGAAGGATGGACAGGGCCTCCCTGAGGTGAAAGGCTCTCCTTGCTGGCTCAGTACAGTGACTGGCCATGTTGGAGGCATCCCCCTGACAAGGACCTGCAGGTGGATTTTAGGAACTATGGATGGCCTCCAGCTCACAGCCAGCAAAACCCAGGGTCCTCAGTCACACAGCCCCCAGGGAACAAACTCTGCCAACAAAAGGAATCAGTGGGCTCTTCCCCAGTCCAGCCTTCAGGTGAGGATGCAGCCCAGCAACACCTTGGGTGCAGCCTGTGAGACTCTGAGCAGAGCATGCAGCAGAGCATGCCTGGACTCTTAGCCCCTGGGATGGGTGTGGTGTTACGACACTAAGTTTGTGGTTATTCGTTCCAGAGCAATATAGAATTAATATGTTCTTCCTCCTTGTTGCCAGCCTTTGAGACAACCTGGTTTTTCTTTCCAGTTTAATTAAAATATGACAGAATTATTAGAGCCTCAGGAAATAAACCATTTCTTTCCAGCCATTCCTGAAGGAAAGGTTCTCACATCTGTTGAGCCAGACTGAGGGTCTTTCCCTGTGAATCCCCCTTAACCCATCTTGACAAAGGTAATTACTTCCTCCGTTTTGTCACCAAATCCCCACCCATGAAAGAAAGCAGCCTCCCTCTTCAAGCTTATTGAATTCATCAATGGACTTATTATTTTACTAAATACAATTAATAAATTACAGAATTTTCCTTGGATATGTATTAGATTCCACTGCAGCTGCAAATGGAAAATTTTAAGAATACATACCAACTTTTATCTTTCAAGAGCCAAGCCATCCCTATTTAAGATGTCATAAAAACCCTCTCATTATTAAAAGGTAATTCTCTACACTCACTCATCTGCCATTTTAGTGGATATTCTTTTTTTTTTTTTTTTTTTTACTGGTTATGTTTTTCCTTTATAGCTACTTTATTTATTTATTTATTTATTTTTGGCTGTGTTGGGTCTTTGGTTCGTGCGAGGGCTTTCTCCAGTTGCGGCAAGTGGGGGCCACTCTTCATTGCGGTGCGGGGACCGCTCTTCATCGCGGTGCGCGGGCCTTTCACTATCGCGGCCCCTCCCGTTGCGGGGCACAGGCTCCAGACGCGCAGGCTCAGCAGCTGTGGCTCACGGGCCCAGCCGCTCCGTGGCATGTGGGATCTTCCCAGACCAGGGCTCGAACCCGTGTCCCCTGCATTAGCAGGCAGACTCTCAACCACTGCACCACCAGGGAAGCCCTGGATATTCTTCTTCTCTGTGAGTTCTTTTCCAGTGTAAACCTATGCCTTTAAATATAGTTTTCAATACTGATTTGTAGTAGTTGTTTTTCTTTAATTTCCCAAGGAAAGTAAGGCTGTTTCTCCAAGTACTCTTCACACCATGTGCACACAGCACGAATGAAATCACCATGAACTTGCATGGCATCCATAGAAAGTCCCTGAGAAATGGGGTAAATCAATGTTGAAACAAGGAAGTGAAACAAGATTGGAAGAGACAATCTGATCGGGGATCATTGGAAGGAAAATATTTCCTTAATCAGAGTCAGGCTATGCTCCAATATAAGATAACAATTAAATTAAAAAATATTAACTAATCTTATTTACAATGCAAGATCATTTCATACTGTCACCTTATCTGCTTACCTGCTGATAGTCTCGGGAATTTTCTTATTTAGTGAAAAGAAAAAGGAAAAAAACCCAAGTCATCTCTTTTACATTAGAAAATTCCATTTGTATTGATGTTTCCTTTGGATTATAGATTATGCATGCTACATTGTTAGTTATGCTCTGTAATTTCCACTTAAAACTCAGTAATCTTGTATAAGGAGATAGATTCTCAGGCTCATTTACTTTGATGGAATATGTAATACACCAGGAAGCAGACTCTCTTGTCTAAGCTACCTCGTGATGTAAAAGTTATGCAATATTAACCCAATCAGACTGATATCAAATACTTCTGGTTGTTTCTTGTTTAAGTGCAATAAATACTAAAGTTGTAAGAGGGAGAAAAGGCAATATAAACTAACATTTATTGAAAGCAAAGCACATGTAGATCTTTATTGGCTGTTATCTCGCTGAATTCTGCTAATAAACCAAGAAGTGGTATCTTTAGTCGATTCTGAGGTTAGAGAAACTGAAACTCAGATAAGTAAAATAAAAACATTTAACAAATATGAATAGAGCATCGTCTATATGTCAGACGCTGTTGTAGGTACTGCCTGTTTCAAAGTCTCAGAAACTTTGGTAACAAGTAAGAAATTTGGCTCTGAGTTCAATTCTGAAAGTCTGTGTCTTTTTCATCACGATGAGTTGATAAAGTAACCACAAATAAAACATGGTTGTGAAGTAGGTGAGGCTTGTTTTAAATTCCTGCTCTGTCATCTACAAGATGGAAAACCATGGTCACAGAGCCTGACCTTTGGGACTTCCTGTTTCTCCCTTCAATTCCTGAGGCTGATGGCATCTTCCTCTGGCCACCTGGACACGAGGCCTGGAGGGCGTGTACGGGGGGAGCGGAGCCTACATCTGGGCCAGCAAACCACACCCGCAGTCATTCTGGCCATCTGGCAACTCAGTACGTTCTGGATCTAAGGTGCTTACAAGTGCTGCCCCCCAAATGTTTCTGGAATGACGTTATGAAGGGTACTTTACTAACAGTAAATTTGGTGATTAAAAGGACGTATCCCCTGCTTCATGGAGAAATGATTTAATTGAGTAATTGAGTGAGTGATGATTGAACAGTGTGCAATGTGTTACTGTCACACTTTACCCATGTTCAAACGATCCACTTTCAGGGGTTCTGTACCCTCTGTCAGATGATCCTTCCACCAGCAAAGTCACTGACAAACAAAACACTGCAGATTATTCCGGGCTTAGTATTGGGACCGGGGTAGATGTCAGAGAAGGGGGTCAGAGGCGATGCACACGCGATATCCATGCAGAGGCTGCCGGCTCCGTGTGGCCAGGCCTGCCCTGCCCAGCGGACGTGGCTGGACTGCTAGGCGCTGGGGGTGAGCCAGGCAGGGCGTGGAACGTTCCTCCAGCCCCTCGGAGAGCTGCTCCTTCAGAGCATCAGTTACTTAGTGTTTATTTCCATCTCAGTATGCTCGTATCGACTTTTCATTTGTAAGAGAGACTTTTCAAATTAAGTGATTATAATTGATGAAGGTATCTTTTTGCATTTTTCAGCCTCTGGTTTTGAATGACTTTTCACAGTTCCAATTCTTGTTGTTCCAACTGGAACTGTATTCCGCTAACAACTCATTTTAGTTCCTGGTGCGTCCCAGCTAAGCCCTTCTTAGCTATCCATTGTCAGTGATGTCTTTGTACTATTGTTGTCCATCTGACTGTCTGTCTTGTATTATTCTTTGTATTTATGGTGTTAACCTGTGTCTCTGTGCTGATCAACATCATTCACATCTTCCCATCCTAAAACTCTCCGTTATGTGGTGTGTATGAAACTGAAGTTGCAAAGCTTTACAGAAGATACAGAGATTAGCACATGACTGACAGTCTAGTACGTAGACACGAGTCTGACCGTGTTAATGGTCATCTCTAAGGTCTGTAAAAATGATATATGCCAAGATAGAGTCAATAAAAATTGTTATCAATACATTTCATTCAGTGATCCCCACGTGTTTGATTTGTTTTTACTCCTTCCGAAACATTATGTGCCTCCTATGTAGCATTTTTTGAAATGTTTGAAATGAGTTAAGTGTTCATCTGTGATGTTTTATTAAGATGCACAATAGGCTTTTTGAAAATTTTTAAAAAGTTTAAAGAAGTCCATTGTTCAGACTCATGAGGATGGAAAGGCCAGACTAAATCCTTCTCCTAATACGCTGTTCAGGACTCAGGAAACAGACCCCATGGTGGCAGTTAGACTGACGGTCTTTCCTGGAAGCCGGGTCTACAGCTCAGGAGGATGACAGAGGCAGTGAGGCCGTCTTGCTGAAGCACAAACACAAGTTTCCAGAGTCGATGGAGAACTATAGGATCCCCCTTGGGACCCCGAGTGTCCTCTGCTCCCATTTTGAGAACAAAACATCAAAAACAGACCACCGCAGAGTCAAGTGTCATTTAGCAGTGACCCAACCTCAGCAGAAGGACACACACACTTACTGCCTGATGGCACTCTGGGAGGGGGTGGCTGTCGAAATGACCCAGGCTGGGCACACACGTGTGCAGCACACACGCACGCACACACACACATGTGCAGCGCACACGCGCACACACACACCCGAGACTAGTAACAAAAAGAAGGCAACAAACGTTCTTAGATGGCTAAGAATATATTGAGGCCCCATTTTGAGAAACTCTGATGAGTGTAAATCAAATACAATTAAATACTACAAACTTTAAGACCCTAGCATGACATTTTAAAATTATTTAATAAAATGATGTTAGAACACGGCACTTCGATGATAAAGATTGCAGACATTAAAAATTGGGTGCTTTTGAGCCCTTACTAAGAATGCAGGTTTAGTGCCAAATACTGCCATTTAACCTTGAAAGTGCTGTTGCAAAATATCCAGTGTAAATTGGATGGCTCTATAATCTATATCTTCATTTTCCTGTGTATTTGTAACTGAACTTCCTCACTTAGAAGTTTTCTTCCCAATAAGGCAAAATATACAGAATATTATGTCGTGTGTATCACAGTCTGCACGTAGCAATCATTGTGGATAATACACTCAGGCAATGACTGTTCTAGTAGTGACAATGGCCTTCAGCTGTGGACACGTGAATTTGCCAGGAATGGAGCTAAGAGTCTTGCACAGTTTTCACTTAGCGCGATACTGTGGTTGTCCCCTTGTTACAAATGCAGAAACGGAAGCTAACACATCATACGAAGTTTGTCCGAGGTCCGCATGGCGTACCGTTGGTGGCACTGGGAGCTAACGCAGATGTTTGACTTGACAGATGTGCGATGCCCTGAGCCCCGACATTCAATCCACCTTTCCCATCACCACTCACTCAAGACATGGATGCAGGCAGAGGGCCTCAGGGTGGAAGTGGCTGTTGGGTAGACGGACTCCCCGGCAGAGGGGAACAGCACATTGCACTCAACGCAAAGTGGAAATTTTTAAAAAAAATTTTATTGGAGTAGAGTTGATTTACAATGTCTTGTTAGTTTCAGGCGTACAGCGCAGTGATTCAGTTCTGCATATACATATATATTCGCATAATGGAAATTTTCACGGGAGAATCTCCTCCAAGAAAAATGATACACATGAAGCAGGTTGTAGGTTGTATCTGCAGTGCAAGCAACAGGGATCTGGCCTCCAATTCCAAAACGTCCCTTCTTTTACTGACAATTCGTCCACAATCCAAAATAAGTAAAATCCAGCCTAACCCATACCGCAATATTGATACCTTATTGACACAAAAATAATATTTCTATCCCATCAGTGATTTTTCAAGACACATGGGGCAATTGCAAAAGAGTATGTGGATTAATACTAATTTTTATTACCAAAAGAAACTATTTATACAGAAGGCTAGAAATTTAAGTTTAGGGTTGTTGATCCCCTTCATCAGTATGAATTAACAGCATGACACAAATCACTAAATTGCATGTAATTATTTGGTAATGAGTTGTAATCATAAGTGATTTCCCAAAGAGTAAATTAAGTATTCATTAGAAAAAATAATCACTATTAATTGCATTAATCATTTTAATTAAAAGGCAGAAAATGCATTTTTATATGAATCTGGGATTAGTTTAGTTTCAATCTTTGAAAAGTCTCAATTCTCTGGATTTTTAAAAAATTAAAATTAAAATGAGCATATGAATATTTATGTACATCTCGCTGCAGAAGTGTTTGAAGACTTAGTGAAGTGATTCCTCTTTATGTGGTCTGTACTCATGTGAAGTTGCAGAGCCTAGAAAATTAATTCAATATTTCCAGAAAAAAAATGTAAAATCTTTTTCTGCGTCACACAATGGTTTATAAGATACATCTCTCATATTTTAGCATTTAAATCTCTATGGTGAGTGACATTCTGATTTCCTCAGTACAAGGTTATGACGCAGACTGTGATGGTTTCTGGGCCGTGGGACACCAGATACCCGATTAAATGTTGTTTCTGGATGTGTCTGGGAGGGGGTTTCCATGGGAGGTTAGCATTTGCAGATTGTCCCCCGGACGCAGCCTCCCAGGGACAGTCTAAGCAAGTGGAGGCAGGGAGGCTTTGCTCTGCCTGGCTGTGAGCCAGGCCTGGCTGCCCCCGTGCTCCTGGTCCCCAGGCCTTCAGACCCAGAGTGGCGTCTACACCCTGGGCTCTCCGCTCCCAGGGCTTAGAACCCCACCACCAGCTCTCCTGGCCTCCAGCTCCTGGACAGCAGCTCTTGGGCCTCCTCAGTCTCCAGAGTCACAGGAGCTGACACCTTATTGGCTCAGAATTGGCTCTTGAACATGATTTGATTTAAAGACCTGACCGACGCCCCTTCCATTAGTAAAGGGAGCTCTCAGACCTGAGCCAATTTACAGACCCAGAGCCCCTGGAATGCATGGGGGGCTGGGCTCCCTAGAGGAAGGACCCTGACACATGGCTGAAAATTCATACTGTCCGTCTTTCTCCTAGCCTTCTCCAAAGGGACCTGTCGCCTTTTACCAGGGAAACTGTACTTGGGAGAAAGGAAATAATCGGGGATTATTGGACATTGGATAATTTTCTTTCCTTTATTTTCTTCATGAATTCATTTAATTTAATTTACTGAGGTCATTTGCATTACTTTTTTTTTTTTTTTGGCTGTGTTGGGTCTTTGTTGCTGCGCGCGGGCTTTCTCTAGTTGCGGCGAGCGGGGGCTACTCTTCGTTGCAGTGCGCGGGCTTCTCATTGCAGTGGCTTCTCTTGTGGCGGAGCACGGGCTCTAGGTGAGCGGGCTTCAGTAGTTGCAGCACGCAGGCCCTAGAGCATGTGGGCTTCAGTAGTTGCAGCATGTGGGCTCAGTAGTTGTGGTGCACGAACTTAGCTGCTCCTTGGTGGGATCTTCCCAGACCAGGGCTCGAACCTGCGTCCCCTGCATTGGCAGGTGGGTTCTTAATCACTGCGCCACCAGGGATGTCCTGCGTTACTTTTTTTTTTTTTTTTTTTTAACATCTTTATTGGAGTATAATTGCTTTACAATGGTGTGTTAGTTTCTGCTTTATAACAAAGTGAATCAGCTCTACATATACATATGTTCCCATATCTCTTCCCTCTTGCGTCTCCCTCCCTCCCACCCTCCCTATCCCACCCCTCTAGGTGGTCACAAAGCACCGAGCTGATCTCCCTGTGCTATGCGGCTGCTTCCCACTAGCTATCTATTTTACGTTTGGTAGTGTATATATGTCCATGCCACTCTCTCACTTCGTCCCAGCTTACCCTTCCCCCTCCCCGTATCCTCAAGTCCATTCTCTAGTAGGTCTGCATCTTTATTCCCATCTTGCCCCTAGGTTCTTCTGACCATTTTTTTTTCTTTTTTTTTCTTTAGATTCCATATATATGTGTTAGCATACGGTATTTGTTTTTCTCTTTCTGACTTACCTCACTCTGTATGACAGACTCTAGGTCCATCCACCTCACTACAAATAACTCAGTTTTGTTCCTTTTTATGGCTGAGTAATATTCCATTGTATATCTGTGCCACATCTTCTTTATCCATTCATCTGTCGATGGACACTTACGTTGCTTCCATGTCCTGGCTATTGTAAATAGAGCTGCAATGAACATTCTGGTACATGACTCTTTGAATTATGGTTTTCTCAGGGTATATGCCCAGTAGTGGGATTGCTGGGTCATATGGTAGTTCTATTTTTAGTTTTTTAAGGAACCTCCATACTGTTCTCCATAGTGGCTGTATCAATTTACATTCCCACCAACAGTGCAAGATGGTTCCCTTTTCTCCACACCCTCTCCAGCATTTATTGTTTGTAGACATTTTAAAATCAAGATGAAATTCATTTAACATTACATTGGCCGTTTTAAAGGGAACAATTCAGTCAGCAACCTTTAGCACATTTACAATGTCGTGCAACCACCCTACGCGTCTAGTTCCAAAACATCTGTATCACCATTTCCCTCCATATCTCCCTGGTCTCACCCCCTCACAAATACCTCTCTGCAATCTGTACAGATTTAGTACAAATGGAATAATACAATATGTGAAGTTCTGTGTCTGCCTTGTTTCAGTTTTCAATGTGATATTTTTGAGGTTTATCACATTGTAGCATGTTTCAGTACCTCATTTTTATGTCCATTGTATTTATATACCACAATTTGTTATCTGCTCATCCACTGATGGATGTTTGGGTCATTTCCACCTTTTGGCTACTGTGAATAGAAGTGCTATGAATATGCCTGTACAGGTATTTGCTTGAGTACCAGTTTCATTTCTTTTGGGTCCATACTTGGGAGTGGATGGCCGGGTCATAGGGTAATTCTACATTTAACATTTTGCAGAACCACCACCTGTTTTCACAGGGGCTTCATCATCTTACATTCCCACCCAGAACATATGAGAGCTCCAATTTCTCCACATCCTCCGCAGCACTGGTTATTTTCCATTGCTCTGAGCTGGAGTAATCTTTCCATACTAAGCTGGACTGCCTGCAGCTCTGCTTTGCCATCTCCTCCTGCTTCTGGGTGCCCACAGATCTGCCAGAGAGTCAAGCCTAGGTCTCCTCCTGTCTTTTCTGAGCATGTATCCGGGGCTGGGCATGCAGTCTGCACTCCCTTTTTCACTGGTGTATGTGGTGGTTGTTCTGGGACATGCTTCCTGCAGACGTCCTTCTCTGCTCCTCCTCATGCTTGGGTCTATCTGAACAACCTGTCTGCTGTCCCCGCCCCAGGTGGGCATGGGTGGTGGATGTCAACACAGCTGGTGTGTTGACAGACACCAGTGCCACTGTCAGGAAAACAGCTCCAGCCCCAGGCAGCGGGGAGGAAAAACAAGGTCAGCTTCTGTGCCTGTCCCTCAGGGAACTTCTGAAAGTTCAAAACACAGTATTTTAAGAGTATGTATTTTAAGAACCACAGTATTTTAAAAAACAAGGTCCATAGCAGCCTCTGAACCATGGAGCATACCGGGAACGTGGGTCTCCACACCCATCGTGGCAGCCACTCCTTTTCCACTGGTGTGAAAAAGGGGGTGGCACAATAGATAGGTGAACAGAAACGCCACACTTTCTTACCAAAACTTACCTGCCCTTTTCATTATTAAACAGTCCTCTGGTTGCTGGAAGTTTTGGATTAGTTTCTAGAGTTCCAGGAAATTGATTCTACAGTTCTCATTTTATACAAAATTCTCTTTCTTATCTTTAAAAATTCATTCTTTGCTTTCAAGTTTTAAACTTAACCCTGGCTAAACCGAACTCTTGTCACCCCGTGCCTCAAGTCAGGCCTTTCTTTCTCTTGCCCGTCTCTGGAACTGATAATCCTATTTTTTTCCTGTTTTATTTTTAGCTTGCCTTATTCTCCTGGAATATAAGCTACCCATGATCAAGACTTATGCTTTGTTCATTTCTACATGCCTTACATCTAGAAAATATGAGAGGCACTCAATGAACATGTGTTGAATAGATGTCAAATTAAATGATCTTTCCACATGTTTCTACCTGAATTCCTCAGTGTGAACAAAGCTGTCTTATTTACATGGTAGTTCGTCTCATTGCAATTCTCATTACAATTGTCCCCATTCAGCTATTGTTTATGTTTTTAGGAAACTGCAGTTCTGATCTGTAAATGCCTTGGGAATGAGGTTTTATTTACCTACCAGTATCTTGCCAGGTATAGATTCTCAGCTACTGTTAATCATTTTAAAATCTCCAGTTGAACTCTAGAGGAGCAAAGAGGAGCATTATCTATACAGAAGCTGCTGGTGTGCATCACATAAACAGCCTGGCTTGTCCCCTGGAATGTCGGCATCTACAGGTGGTCACTCCAGTCAGCCTGTGTTCACTCAGCACTAGGGTCTCAGTCATTAGTGGTCACGCTACCTCCTCTTCTCCCTCACAGTTTAATGGTCCAACAGAGCGCTATTACATTGATCAATTCTTGTCTAGACTCCAGCTACGTTGCTTGGTTCCAGCAGTTACTGAAAATAATCAGAGATCTTAGTAAAATGGATCAAAACTTCATTTCAGGGAGCTCAAATATCATGATCCTTTCCTTTTTCTGTTTGCAGAGTTCTACTGTTCAGAAACATCATAAAGTCCTTTTCATGGGCTTAGAATAAAACTTGTATATTGATCTTTCATCCTTTTTAGTCCTTTTCTATTTTTGGTAGTTTTTCAGTGGTAGACTGGTAATAAAAGGAAAACAACAGCAACTAGGACAAAACTGTAGCTAGGAGATAACTAGAAACACACATTTAGAAACACATTTTCATCTATCATATTCTTACTAATGGGACAAAAATGGGAGCAATCATTTATAGTAAGGAAATCGTCAACAAAGTTTAATGTACTGATACACAGAATGAGATATTATGAGGCTTAAAATGATGTCTAAAAATATTGAGTTGTTCATTACATAATGTTAATTAAAAAGGGATCAAAATCTAATACATTCTGTGATAACTTATTTTGTTTGAAAATTTTCAACACAATAAAATTTGAAGAAAATACATCAACAATTTTAATGTACTTCAAAGTCCTGAGAATACAGATGGCATTTATTTTATAAATTTACCTTGTTAAATCATCCTAATCATCCATAATGTACATTTTTTTGCTTTTATTCTTAGAGAAAAAATATTCAAGAGAGAAAATATATGTACATACATGCATTTTCAATCTAATTTAGGTAATTCTGCATTACAACTTTAAAGGCTTCTAGGAGCCCTGTTATGCCCGTAGTTTATCTATTCATTCATTCAGTCTAGCAAGTCTTTTCTGAGTGTATGAAGGATGCCAGTTCCTATGCTAGATGCTCACAGACCTGCAGGTCCTTCTCACCACTGTCGACTGGGCATGGTCCCTGGCCTGCTCCCTCCAGGCTGTGTGGCTCTGAGGCCAGGGCTGCACCGGTAACACTTGTACCTCTAGGCCCAGCATGATGGCGGTACAGACAGTGGCGCCTTATGTGCTTTCTGAATGAATAGATAGAGTGGTATTTTTAAAGCTCTAAAATTCAGTGTAAGTGTTCAGGTCAACACTCACCACAAAAGGAGGCATAGGAGGTAAAACACAATTGCACGGTAGGTGCAGCTAACACCTGCTGTAGGGGCTTAAAATGCCCTTTCTTTAAGAAAATTCAACATTTTTTCAATGTGTATGTTATAAAAATGTTTAAATGCCCACACCTGCAAAGGATGTAATAAGTTATAATGAGTTTTAAACATTGGCAGTGGGACGTTGATGGTTCAGACCTCCCGGACATGAATGAGGGCTTAGCTTCCCCTCCACCCCCGTGGTGGGCCCCGAGGTCCTAAGTTACCCACCTTAAACATTACTGATTTATAATAAATAGTAACACTGTTTAAAACATGTGGGACAATGTTCACTGCAGCTCTATTTACAATAGCCAGGACATGGAAGCAACCTAAGTGTCCATCGACAGATGAATGGATAAAGAAGATGTGGCACATATATACAATGGAATATTACTCAGCCATAAAAAGGAACGAAATTGAGTTATTTGTAGTGAGGTGGATGGACCTAGAGTCTGTGATACAGAGTGAAGTAAGTCAGAAAGAGAAAAACAAATACCGTATGCTAACACCTATATATAGAATGTAAAAACAACAACAACAAAAAAGTTCATGAAGAACCTAGGGGCAGGACAGGAATAAAGACACAGGCATAGAGAATGGACTTGAGGACACGAGGAGGGGGAAGGGTAAGCTGGGACGAAGTGGGAGAGTGGCACTGACATATATACACTACCAAATGTAAAATCGATAGCTAGTGGGAAGCAGCCGCATAGCACAGGGAGATCAGGTCGGTGCTTTGTGACCCCCTAGAGGGGTGGGATAGGGAGGGTGGGAGGGAAGGAGACGCAAGAGGGAGGAGATATGGGGACATATGTATATGTAAAGCTGATTCACTTTGTTGTAAAGCAGAAACTAACACACCATTGTAAAGCAATTATACTCCAATAAAGATGTTAAAAAAAACCCCAAACGTGGGAAATGCTCTTTAAAGTCACTTAAACACATGTCCATTACTAGGTTAATACAGGGTACAATACTATGTAACATAATTTGAGCTTTTATGTGAATCCCAACAGTCAATTCATATGGATTACCTCATTTAATCCTCAGAGTAACTTATAAAATTGGCATTATTCCTAAATCCATTATGTAGATTAAAAAATAGACACGGATAGGATGAAGAACTTTCTGAGGCACACAGCAGTGAAGGGAGAACGGGCA
Source organism: Balaenoptera acutorostrata (assembly GCF_949987535.1). Taxonomy (NCBI): domain Eukaryota; kingdom Metazoa; phylum Chordata; class Mammalia; order Artiodactyla; family Balaenopteridae; genus Balaenoptera; species Balaenoptera acutorostrata. The sequence goes on from NC_080080.1 coordinate 81,163,203, forward strand.
GCTTTGGCCTCAGCCAGTTTACTGCTTTTGTTTCTGAAGGCTAAGTGTACCCAATGAGCCGTGACCTTATGCCGTCTGTCTGTTTCTTACTTTATCATTGAAATATCTATGTTAACTGAGAGGGACACACTTTCCCTCCCCTTGACTTAACCTGGCTGATGACTTCAGCAGAGGATGTTGGAAAAATGACCGGTAAATCAGCTTGTTCTCAAAGACCAGTTCAGCTTCTCCAGCGCCAGGTGACGGGAACTCCTCCAGCCCAGGGAGTCGCTGGTCAGCAGTGACAGGGCAGCAGGGTGCTGGGACGACAGAGAGGCCGCCGTGAGCACAGGCAGGAGGGTGAGGCTGCCGGGTCCTCACTGGTCTTTCCAGAAAACTGACTCCTTCAGTACTGAAGACCGGCTGGCTGGCTGGGCTAAGTGAATACCTCCTCCAGGGAGCCCGCACTGTAATTCAGGTCCGACTTCCATGAAAACCAAATGCCTAACGTCTGTGGAAAGACTCCTTATATTTGCCAGGCACATTTATTGATGGTCTTCCAGAGCATTCATGTGTGTGTTTACATGTGTCCTCTACCGGTTCAGTGGAAGCATCTGGAAAGCATAAATCACTAGCGTCCTCTTCACCTCTCTGTCCCCAGACACCCAGTACCTGGTACATAATGGTTTCTCTGTGTCTATTCTATGCAATTGGGGCTTTAGAAGGTTTCTTTTATGATTTTATTGTGACCAGTGAGCCGCTCTACTTACCCTGTTCTAACTCAGACTTTTCACATCTTACTGGACACGTGACTTGGTCGCCTTTGGAAAGCATCTTGTTATTATCCTGCTCAGTTCATACATATTCAAATACATGTTCATATATCTCAGACATATCAGATCTACCTCAGAATAGGTAAATGAACTGATAAAGTACCATTAATTAAAAAGTCATTACTAACTCACACATCTAAAGAGATGTCTCCTGAGAGAGTTGGTCAGTAGACAGTTTAAAGAAATGAGATCACATCAAATTATTGTCCATGAGTTGGGTACCTGTGCAAATCATCCGGCCAGTCTATTAAAATGGTGTTTTTTTCTCTTTCGGGAATTGCATTACTATAGCTTAGTCATCAATAACTTAGCAGGGAATTCTAGGTAACTATTGATAGCTGCCTAAAGTTTTCAGACAAACAATATATACTTATATGGTCACTGTATAATCACTGTCACAATAAAGTAATTGTCGAATGTCATTGTTATTGTCTTCTATTTTTTTTTTTTTTATGCAACAGCAGACACCACCATTCTTTTTTTTTTTATTTTTTTTTTTTTATTTTTTTTTTTTTTTTAATTTTATAGCTACTTTATTTATTTATTTATTTTATTTTATTTTTGGCTGTGCTGGGTCTTCGGTTCGTGCGAGGGCTTTCTCTGATTACGGCAAGTGGGGGCCACTCTTCATCGCGGTGCGGGGACCGCTCTTCATCGCGGTGCGCGGGCCTTTCACTATCGCGGCCCCTCCCGTTGCGGGGCACAGGCTCCAGACGCGCAGGCTCAGTAGTTGTGGCTCACGGGCCCAGCTGCTCCGTGGCATGTGGGATCTTCCCAGACCAGGGCTCGAACCCGTGTCCCCTGCATTAGCAGGCAGATTCTCAACCACTGCGCCACCAGGGAAGCCCTTTTTTTTTTTTTTAATATTTATTTATTTATTTATTTATGGCTGTGTTGGGTCTTCGTTTCTGTGCGAGGGCTTTCTCTAGTTGTGGCAAGCGGGGGCCACTCTTCATCGCGGTGCGCGGGCCTCTCACTATAATGGCCTCTCTTGTTGCGGAGCACAGGCTCCAGATGCGCAGGCTCAGTAATTGTGGCTCACGGGCCTAGTTGCTCCGTGGCATGTGGGATCCTCCCAGACCAGGGCTCGAACCCGTGTCCCCTGCATTGGCAGGCGGATTCTCAACCACTGCGCCACCAGGGAAGCCCTTGTCTTCTATTTCTAATGTAAAGTGATATCCCCAGGTGAAGCACTGGTAAATATTTCATACCAGAATAGGAAAATAAAATGAGACATTTCAAGGACAAGACTTAATTCATTAACTGTCAAGAATAAATTTAAAGAACCTGAAAAATGTTCATGACATTTCCTGACTACTATCTGAAAATTCACTTATTCATGAATTATTGAACTCACGTTTTAAAACACTGTTCCCAAAACTAGAACAAAGGATATCTGCCCTAATAAAACCCCAAACTTTATCAATGACAATTTGATGCAGTGCAAAGAAAGACATTTTAATGACAAGAATATGAATCATTGACTATTGAGAAAATGAATAAATTCTCATAAAATATTACATTTATTCAATTGAAGATATAAAGCCAGATGACGAATCTGATACATAGAACATGAGTATTTCAGACTGAAATCACATTATCTTACTAAGCAGTATCAAGACTTTATAATTAGGGCTTCCCTGGTGGTGCAGTGGTTAAGAATCCGCCTGCCAATGCAGGGGACACGAGTTCGAGCCCTGGTCCGGGAAGATCCCACATGCCGTGGAGCAACTAAGCCCGTGCGCCACAACTACTGAGCCTGCGCTCTAGAGCCTGCATGCCACAACTACGGAGCCCGTGCGCCACAACTACTGAGCCTGTGTTCTAGAGCCCATGAACCACAACTACCGAGTCCACATGCCACAACTACTGAAGCCTGCACGCCTAGAGCCCGTGCTCTGCAACAAGAGAAGCCACCGGGCTTCCCTGGCGGCGCAGTGGTTGAGAATCTGCCTGCTAATGCAGGGGACACGGGTTCGAGCCCTGGTCTGTGAAGATCCCACATGCCGCAGAGAAACTAGGCCCGTGAGCCACAACTACTGAACCTACGTGTCTGGAGCCTGTGCTCCGCAACAAGAGAGGCCGCAATAGTGAAGAGGCCTGCACACCGTGATGAAGAGTGGCCCCCGCTTGCCGCAACTAGAGAAAGCCCTCGCACAGAAAGGAAGACCCAACACAGCCAAAAATAAATATAAAAATAAATAAATAAAAAGAGAAGCCACTGCAGTGAGAAGCACGCACACCGCAACGAAGAGTAGCCTCTGCTCACCACAACTAGAGAAAGCACGTGCACAGCAACGAAGACCCAACGCAGCCAAAAATAAATTAATTAATTAAATAAAATTTTAAAAAGACTTTATAATTAAGCAAATTTAATAAACATGTAAAGCGCCACTGTAAACAAGCGCTGACAGTGGTTATGTTTCAGAGAGAGTACCTCCAGAAAAATCTTCCAAAAGACTAACTTCATCTCTTGATTCATTGTTGAGAATGGTTTAATAATAAGATCTGTAAAAAAAAAGAAGAGTTTCCCTCCTATGTCCATGCGTTTGTGGTTGGAATAAGTAGGTATTCAATGACCTCATTACAAGAAACGGAGGCTGTGGGCATCCGCTAATTTGACGGAAGAGAAACAAAGCGCAGGAAGAAACAGAATGTCGCTGAGTCCTGTCGTTCAGCTGTGGAGACGGCGGCATGCAGCACCGAACGCCCAGGGAGGGCGACCTGGTGTTTTAGCTCCATCCCTGGTTGTGCCTGGGAGCTGGGGGGAGTGATGGGAAAATACCCCTCAGCACTGAACAGCACACCCGAGCCAATCCTCATCAAAACCAGGAACCGGCGCAGGAGTTATGGGGAATATTGAACAGAACCAGACTGAAAACAAGGGGTGGACCCCAGGACGATCTTCTAATAAATGAAGCTAAAGCAATAACACAGCATGTTACAAAAAAAAATTGCTGCCTTGGCAATATTCTGAACAAAAGAGCTAACTAATGCATCGGGAAGTCAGCCCGAAAAGGACTTAAAGCTAAACAGATCCAAATGGCCTCAGAGAGTGCTGAGTGAGAAGAGATTTTCACTGGAGAGATTCAGTTTTAGAAATTTGTATGTCATGACCGAAGTCAGCAGAAAAATATTCTTGGATATGGAAAGACTCTGAAAATGCGTATCCTATTTTAAAAGAAATTTTGGAAAACATACTCCTGATGGTCTTAAGATGCAGCTAAAAGGAGGATTTGAGTGTTTTCGGTGACATGGAAGAGCTGGCGCGATTGCAGTGAGATGGGACTTGGCGCCAGCGGCTGGTTTCGGGGAATGGCGCTCCCCCTGCTGCTGTGCAGGTCCGCCCCCCCCCCCCCCGCAGTCCTGGTGCACAGGTTCACCCAGGGAGCACTGGCCATCATGCAGAGGCTGCTTCCACCTTGGGGTCCCCCTTCCCCACATGCGCGTGAGCCTCAGATTTCTAACGCCTGCATTTCTGAGAGCCAGGATCCTTCCCGGTAGGGAGAGGGCAGGTGAGCAGAACAGTCCTGGGAAATAGGGTAGCACTTTCGTGTGTTCCTTCCACGTTTCACCTTGAGTGTGTGTGTGTCTGTGGGAGGCATGTCTTCAAATCCATGGAGTGGAAAAAGAGAGGTGGGGTAATCTCCTCCTAGAAATCCAAATAGGAATTCTCCTCCCCCTCTGGCTTTCTCTTCACCGTATTATTCTCTCCTTCCTCCTCACAGGTGGGACGAGGGTCAGAACCCAAGACTCCAGCCTTACCTGGACCATCCCTCCCCTAACTACCTTCTGCTTTACGTCCTCCCAGGTAGAAGGTTCAAGGCCTCTCATCTTCCTGTCTAATGGGGGCCTCTCTCCCATCTGTCTCCTGCTCTCCCACCTCAGGGGGCCCCTTCCCAGGAGATGCAGAGAGAGACACTGGCTCCTCCCTGAGAGAATTCTAAGATTTTATCCCCGTGAGCACTAGTGAGTCGTCACTGTAGTTACTGGGGTGGGTGTAGCTGACTCTTGATTTTTATTCAAGCTGGCTTTCATGTTATCATAAAATAATCCCCGTGGTGATTTCCCGGTTAGGCATGATGCTGATGACTGAATAACCATGTTAATTAAATTTTCCTTTTTTTGGTTCACGATGAGATTTTATTAAGAACAAATGTTGCATTATTTCCCATGGGATTTCAAGTACAATCAAGTATATAATGTGTTTTCTCCTTGGCCATTTTTGTATGTATTACATTAATGAATCTTGTCTTTGCAATTGATCTTTGTTTTCTGAGAACAAAGCCACTCTGTCAGGGTCTATTATTATTTTCCTGAAATGTCATTCTATTTGTTTATATTTTACTTACCATTTTTGTCTGTATATAAATGTGTAGTAGTTTGTGGTTTATTTTTGTTTTGATTGTCAGCATGGCGTTAGAATTGGGGACTATTAATCATGACCTCGTAAAAGGCAAGTTTTCGTCAGGGTAGAAGAGAGTTACATAGGTTGATAGGGCATAGAGTAGCTCAGATTTCAAATAAATAACATGTGAAATAAAACGACCACATTTAAGGGTACCACATTTTTTCATTGCAAAATAATGAAAGTGGAATATTTTCCAGTTCAATTTTTAGAGAGGCTCAAAGCATGAGAAGACATTTTATGGCTGGCTTGTTCTATAAGAGACAGAACTTGGAATAGTTTTGAAAAGTTGAATCACTAAGTTTATTAAGTCCAAACATTTGTGTGATTTCCAGCCATTGGAAGTAGAAAGCATCAAGCCATTTTTTCTACTCATTGTTCATTCATTTTGTCGTTATTACAATTCAAACTGTATCCTTGTAGTTTTATTCTAATCTTGAAAGTAAAAGAGGGTAGGAAAAACACAACTAAGAAGCCAAAGGTTTAAGATTAGAAATATATAGGTAATCATTAAAACTGGAGAATATGCGTGTGTATCTATACCTATCCATCTATTTCTATCATTTATCTGGACATTCATTTTTGTCTTTCTTCAAGTTTTATTAGTCTGTTCCCACAGGTCTCACCACCAACAATACAGGCCCTAACTTGAAGGGCTTTATAATTTAAACAGCACATTATAACCATGTACTAGTTCACCAGCGAATAGTTCCCTGTCTGCTTAGAATTAAATTCTCTTGGAGAAAACGAAGAAAAAACAAATCATATGTTTTTGAATAATGCTACGTGCATCGAAGGAAAGAAATGCAGGTTGAAGGAATAAAACTCAGATGAAGGGAGGTTGCCCTGGTAACGAAGACGTCTGCAGGGGTACAGACGGTGTGATTCGCGAGCAGGTGTGGAGGGACCGGACGCAGGCAGCCGCGTGTGTGTCTTGAAGAAGATGCTCCAGCAGGAGATGCTCCAGCAGGTGCAGGGCCTGTTTGCGCCCCCAAGTTCTCCCTCGGTGCCACCTGCTTTCCAGGAGCGGTGTCGGTGCTCAAGCCACGTGAGTCGACGGACTAACTCCCTGCCCCCTCTTTGAAGACCCTCCTCTGCAGTCGGAGCTCGGGGTGAATATCCGTGCTGCTTCCACACGTGCGCACAGCGGGGCTGGGTCCCAGCACCCACACTTGCTGCCATTCCCTTTCTTGCTCCCGGGGTAGGGGGTGTTGTGACTCCTCTTCCCAGCCGGGCTCCGGGGAAGGCCTGGCGGTGCAACCACTGCTGGCGCGAGCCGGGGTGGGTGCAGGGCTCAGGGAAAGGGCTGCCCCCGCCCTGTTACCTGCTCCGCCGCCTGCTCCGAGCAGGCAGGAGAGGAGGCCGCCTGGGGCACCATCGCATCAGAATGAGACGCCGGTACCACTGCAGGCCCGGCCCCAGCCTGTGGGATCGCAGCGCGCAGACCCCGCGTTCTCACACCGAGTCTCTGAGCAGCCCTGGAATCGCCTAGCCCGGACTTTTCCGTATATGGAAGAAATAAACCCGTACCGTGCTGGCCTCTTTATTCGGGTGTTCAGCCAAAGCGGTTTCACACGCCACAGAGCTGCGGAGAGCTGGGAGCCCTGCGCACGTGTCGCTGCTGTCATTGGCCGGTCACTTTCTCCCGTGCTGCTTCAGCATCTGATGGAGCAGCTGATGGGTGTTTATCTTTGTGCGCCCCGGAACTGTGTGCCCTGAGTGGAAGAAGCCACATGTTTTCCCTTTGGGGGCTTTTCTTGTCCTAATTCTTCCTGTCAAATCAAGTTGCTCTCTTTCGGCAAAATTTATCTCAAGACCTCAATCCTCCCTGGAGAGCTGCTCGTCTACCCCGCCCGGCATAATCACAGTGTTCATTCGTGTATCCCCATAATACCTTATCCATAGCATTTACTGATGGATTTAAAACATCTGTATCTTTTATATAAAGCTTGGAGTTGTTGAGGTTTTCTTGAACATTTCCAATCCAACTCAGCAGACTGGGGAAGGAGACCAAGACCAGGGAGGAAGTGGGGAGGGAGGGGGTCATTTGGAGAGGATGTGAGTTTTGTATTCATTCAACAAACCTAAAGAAGGCAAATACTGAACAGAGCAGACATTTCCTACTTTCACAAGGTATGTAAATATCGAATATCTAGTCATAATTACAATGAGTTCTACAAATGGGAAAGTTTACGGTTCCAGAGTGTCTGAGGGGATTCCCGTAGTTATCCCGAGCGCAGCTGCAGAGATGCTCCGGGCACACGATGAGAGACACAGAGGCAAGTGATGTAAACGTAGCCAGAGAGCACCTGCCTTCAGAGCTCAAGGCTACAGCCATGGCTAAAGCATAAAGATAGGTAAGACAACGTGATTTGGGGCAGAGAGATGGTCCTTCCTGTGTCCCCATCTGGTCACCACCCACCCCAAAGATTGCTGTTATTCTGACTTCTAACAGCTTAGGTTATGTTTCCCAGTTTTTAAACTTTAGCATAAGTGGAATTATATAATACAAACTGCTTGTGATTAGATTTTTTCAGGGTTGTATTTTTGACATTCAACTATGCTGTCTGTTTATCATTATTTCATTCATTCTCATTATTTAGTGTAAATTTATGTGATTATAGTACAATTTATCCTTGTATTGTTGATGGATATTTGGGCTATTTCCATGCCATAGCTCTTAGGAACAGTGCTGATATGAGCAGTTTTGTACGTGTCTTTTGATGCATAATTGTATGCACCCACCCCCCAAATTAGCCATTTTAATTCTCTGAAACTGTGTTCTATAGAATCTAACTGAGATCCTAATTTACATTTCCCAGATGACTAATGAAGTTGAACACAGTTTCAGATGCTTATTGACCTTTTGGAAATCTCTGTTTGTAAGGTGTCTACTCAAGTTTTTGCCCATTTTCCACTGGTATCATGGTTATTTTTTTCATTGAAATATAAATATTATACCTGTAGTTAGTTGTTGCTACCCACTCTGATGTTGGTCACTTATAGCTTTGTTTCTGTTGTCTGTTTTTCTCCTTTGTTTGTCTTAGCATGCTTTTTACTTCTTTGAATGACTGCGGGGAATTTTATATGAAAAAATGAAGAGGTTACAGGTGATGTTCTCTACCTTCAGAGGAGATTTATCCTGTACTCTGGCAGTTACGGCAGGAAACGGAAAGGCAGATAACCTTAAATCTCTTAGACCCTGATTGGTGGTTTATAGCCTAGAGTTTATCATCTTTGCAAAGCACAGTCTCCGTTCGGTTCATCTACGTTCCTGGAGGGTAGGACCGCAGGGACAGAACTGATTCTGAGGATTCACCTTCTGTTTGGATCCCACAGTCTGTTTTGTGTCCTAGCAGCTCCATTCTGCTTGCAATCCTTTGTGCTTTGCTCCTTACTCTCCTGCATTAGTGGATGATTGGCTTACTGTCCATCATGTAGACAAATGTGGGCAATGTCTCCTCGGGACTGCAGTTGCCTAAACTTAAACTCTCCCACATAAGCTCCCATTTCCTCCAAGCTCTGGCCATTTAAGTCCTGGGTATGCTAGAAACCGTCTAATTCCTTCAAACTATTTTTGGTATTTTATTTAACTTTTCTAATTGTTCTCAGTGGGAGCATTTATCTGTTTCCAGTTTCTCTACCAATAGCCAAGAGTGTCAGCTTCCAAAACTATAATCTTGATTTTATTTTTTATCTCCTCCCATAATTTCCTCTAGTAAGTGTTCCCTCTTTTTCTCTCACCTCTATTTTTAACCTGTTTCTCTGGACTAGAACTTTTTCCTCTAGCTATAAACGTTCTTACTTTTCTGTAAACCAAATGTAAAAAAAAATGACCTTGTATCACACTTGAAAATAGCCCCTTTTCTTTGCTAAGGCCAGTTTCTTTAAAAAAAAAAAAAAAGGCTTTATATCTGCTATGTCTATTTTATTACATCCAATTCCCTCCCCAAACTTCTACCCCTGAAATGTAGGGTTCAACCCCATCACTCTGCTAAAACCTCTCTGGATTATGGATATTTCTACTCAATGCAAAGACTTTTTTTAACTTTACTGAGGCTCACAGATGTGACAACACCTCACCTTCTTTCTGTCCAGGCTGTCTTCTGGGCTCTGTGTGCCACCTCCCCAAAGCTGGTGTTTTTCCCACCTTTCACATTGTCTTCATCTCCCTTTTTTGGCCTCTATCTTTAATGCTTATATTTTACAAACCCAGCCCATAGTTCTTCTTAATTTACCTGATTTCTTTGGGCAATTTTGTACTCTCTTTTGGTTTTAGCTGTCAAAATGTTGGTGACAAGAATACAAGAATTCTTATCCCCAGTCTTGACTGTGGTCCTGACACCACCATCACCAAGAGTAAGGATTCTAGAGACATCAGGCTGGGATGTGAGTCTTGTCCTTGGTAATTACTATTTGTGTAAACTTGAGAACATTAATTGACCTCGATAAAGTAGGCATATAATAAGGTACCTCCTAGAGTATATGTGGAAATTATTGTATGTAATCAGCCTAAGACCCCCAGGGACAGATCTGCAAACAATAAAGTCAAGTTTGACTTTATTGACTCATCACCTTGAGGGTAACGGTCCACTGGGGGCTCCGTGGGATATTACATGAAACAAAGGAAAAGACTGAGTTGTCGGTTTGGGGAAGGTTGCAATTTAAACAAAATTTAAAGGAAGTCATCTATGTGCGTGTGCGCGAGCGTGTGCGTGTGTGCGAGTGTGTGCGTGTGCGTTACAGGAAGATCCAAAGTAGAGCACACTGGTGAGAAGTTTACCTTGAAATCATTCTTCCTGGATTTCCAGCTCCACCATGTATGTGCTGTGTGACCACGGGAAGTTACCCAACCTTTCTGTGCCCCGTCCCTTCAACCCATAAAGAGGGATTAGTAATATTTCAAAGGGTCGTTTTCATGATTAAATGAGTTAATGAATGCAAAACATTTTGAAAGTGCTTGGCACATAGGAAGGCTTTTGCTGTTAATGTTGTTATTATTATTATTATTACTTGATAGGTGCAAAGAAGATGCAGGAAATATTGAAGAAACATCTGACATGTAGCTAAAAATATGTATCACTCTTAGAGAACCTACTAATTAATAATGTACAAATGCCGTTTTAAACAAATAGCTGCTGAATGTTACTTTAACGTAAATGTGGTTAGAATCACAGTCTAACTGGACTTGTAGAAATTTCTTTAGGTTTAGGCATTAAAAAAAGTTTTTGAGAGAATTTTTATTAGTTGCTCTTCAAATCATTTGGGGGCAAAAAAATGCAGTTCAAAATCTGAGAAATCTCCATCTTTTAATAATAGTTCTTATTCATCTAGTGTCTATCTTCTGAATATTTTAAACTTTCAAAAGTACGTACACATATTTGGGAGAGAGAGAAATAGAAAGAGAGATGAAGAGAGAGAAATTAAAATGATTGGAGAAGAAACTTACCAATACTTTAAAAATAAAGTTGATATTTTTCCATAAAAATCCATCTTTACTCAGTAAATTTGGAAACATACAAGTAGAAAACATGAAATGTGTACTCATAATCTCACCACACAAAGTTAATGATTTCAACACGTGGGTACATTTTGTTCCGTATATTCACAGGGATTGATTTGCTGTTTTAATGTCTTTTGGCTTAAGCCAAGGTCATGAAGATTTATTCCTTTGTTTTCTACCAAGAGCTTCACAGTTTTAGCACTTCCACTTAGGTCTGTGTCCACTTTGGGTTAGTTTTTGACATGGTATGAGGTAAAGGGGCCAACTTCGTCCTACTGTGGACAGATTCCCCATGTTTGCTAATTTTTTTATTGTGCCAAAATGTACGTAACATACTATTTATCATTTTGACCGTTTATAACTATATAATCAAGGGCATTAAATACCTTCACAATGTGTGATCATAACAGCTGTCTCTTCTCAAAACACTTTCATCATCTCCAACAAAAGCTCTGTACCCACTAAACAATAACTCCCTATTCATCCCTCCCCATGGTCCCTGGCTACTTCCGTTCTACTTTCTGTCTCTTTGAATTTGTCTCTTCTAGGTACCTCATCTAAGTGGAATTATATAATATTTGTCCTTTGTGTCTGCCTTACTTCACTTAGCATATTGTTATCAAGATCCATCCTGTTGATGTATCAGAATTCCATTCCTTTTTATCACTGATTAACATTCCACTGTATAAAATACCATAGTTTGTGTTTCCGTTCATCTGTTGATGGACATGTGAGCTGTTTCTATCTTTGGCTACTGTGCTCTGTGAATACTGGGGTACCAATATCTGTTCAAGCCCCTGCTTTCTTTTTTTTTTTTTTTTTGATATATACCTGGGTGTGGAATTGCTGAGTCACACAGTTGTTCTTTGTTTCATTTTAGAGGAAACACCAAACTATGCTCCCTAGAGGCTGAACTGTTTTACATTCTCACCAGCAGTACACAAGGGTCCCAATTTCTCCACATCCTCTTCCCCAGTTTATTTATTTAAAAAAAAATATCCATTCAGGTAGGTGTGAAGTGGTGTGTGATTGTGGTTTTATTTGAATTTTCCTATTGGCTAATGATATTGAACATATTTTCCTGTGCTCCTTGGCCTTTTGTACACCTTCCTTGGAGAAATGTGTATTCAAATATTGATACTTTTCCCATTTTGAATTGGGTTTGTTTTTCTGTTGTCGAGTTTCTGGAATTTTAAAAAATATATATAATGACAAATGAAGAGTCGGGCCCTAAGGTGTTGTGATTTTTGATAAAAGCTGCCTACCTCTTTCTCTTTAGAGTATTTCTGTCCCATTTTTCACTACTGGTTTGAACATTATCCTTTGCATATTGGGGGTAGTTACCCATAAATATTTAATATACATATCTAGATATATAATTTTCTTTAGGAGTACTATATTAACCCTTTGGTTTACTTCCTTTGAGAATAAGAGACCTTTTTATACTTCTTTCTTTCAAGCCCTATGATATTATTTTCTAGTATTCTAATGTGCTTTAAATAAACACACACAGACACACAGTTGCTGGCAGCATGATGGTCATTTTAAGCAACGGTCTGTGGATGTGGTGCAGGCCTTACTGGTACTTTACTCACCATTTCTTTTTGGGTTCATTTTTATTTTTAGTTTTGCTTTATTACATCCTCTAGCCAGTAACTCATTTGAAGATGGTCTATACATATAAAGTCTTCTTTGTTTTACTACATCTGAAAAAAGTCTATTTTATTCTCACTTTGGGTTGTACTTTGGCATAGAATTTTAAATAGTAATTTTCCTTCACATTTTGGGGATGTTAGTACATTGTCTTATAGCATTTTATCAACTTGGAAACAACTGTTTATTCTGAATGTTGTCCCTTTATAGTTTTTAATGTTGTTATTTTATTTTTAAAATTCTGCCGTTTCCTCTATTATTCTGCAGGGGGCCGTTGGCCTGACTCACAGAGACCTTGGGTATCAGACTCTTTTCCTCATTCTACAGCTTTGAATTAATACCTGGGGACTCTGCATATGTCTGTAAACAACATCAGTGCCTGCTATGGCTGTATTTTATGTTGTATATCTTCAAGGTTAATGAAGCCACTGGAGCTGTCCCTAACACATATCCAGACTCGCCTCCCTACAGAAATGCTCAAGCTAATTGACTGCCTCTGTGTGTGTGCGTGTGTGCAAATATGGCTGAGGCTTCAGAGGCAGAATTGACCTTTTTGATAGGCCTCTCACTCAGCAGCTGCTTTCACTCAAAACTCTATACATGCCTTGTAAACCTTTCAGGGTCTGGAAGCTTCTACTTCTGTCTCTCCAGGACAATTTTTCTGAACTTTCAGACATTAACCCTTGACTATGCAGGCTTCCTTCCATTTATTGGAGAGAAATAAATTCAGCTTGATTTATGAGTTACTGTCTACATTGAGTCTTTCAGGAAATCCATTCTAATTCAATATTTTTTTCAGTAGAGTTGCCTTCCGCATGCTTAAGTATGTATTTTGTGTTTATTTATGATTTATCCCAATTGATTATTATTTGGGGACATCTTTCAATTTTAGGATTTGTGTTTTTCTTAATTTCTCAAAACACTCCTGGCAACATCCATTAAGTATTTCCTCTTCACTGTGTTCTCTATTTTTTGTTTCCCAGAAAGCTTATTAGACATATGTTAGACCTTCTCCATCTATGCTCCATTTCCTTATTTCCTCTTCCATAGTTTCTTATTTTCTATAATATCTAAAGTTCTACTTGCCAGTTTTCTCATTTGGGGAGCAACGTCCTGTTAACTAATTGTTCTTAGGCAATTTAAACTCTATTGTCTATTTTTTATAGTCTACCTGGCTAGTTTTTGTAACTAATTTTCTCATCTTATATTTTTTCATCACAAATTTCTGATCTTATTTCATGGAATTTATTTTTCCCTTTATCCTTGGGATGATTTTGAACATACTAGTTATAGCATTCTTTTTAGATAGCTTGATTGATTCTGTTTTTTCCTCTTGTAGGGTATGTTAATTGTCTTTTATGGGATGAGTTTTTCTCCTATCTCTTTTGTTTTAATAGCAATATTGAGATATAATTGATATTCAATAAGCATTTCTGGTGTTCTCCATTCTTTATGGCATATCTTTATTTCCATGTTTGAGTCTATGTGAGATGAAGTGGTTAAATAAGTCTAAGAATACCAAAAGCTAACAATTGTGTAATATTTTCTATAGACGTGTCATATAAGCACGCACTTAATCCTCATTAAAAAGGTGTGAGGTAGAAACTGTTATTAATCTCATTTTACAAGTAGGAAAATTCAGGGGAGGAGTGGTTAAAGCAAATGCCCAAGGACAACTCGGTAGCAGGTGAGGGAACCAGGAATAAAAACCTAGGAAACACGTCTAACAGGGCAACAGGATTCAGGAACAAGGATGAGTCTATAGGTGCTAAACTCAAATATGTAACTCTTTGGGATATATGGTTCTACTTGGCATTCAAAATTGAGAAGTTCAGCAGGTAGTTGCAGATATAAGCTTATATCTAGGGGAAATAGGTAATTTAATACTCACTCTACCTTGTAAGTATTAATAGGTTTCTATAATTTCTAAGGAATATCTAGGTATATGTTGGACAAAAAGTTATTGTATTTAGATAATTACTTGTATAAAACAGTTTGTATAGTAATTTAGAATCCATCTTTTTCTGCAAAATCTGAGTTTTCTGTTTATTGACATTATTTAACAGTTATTAAAAATGAACATTGTGTACTATAAATAGAAGCAATGTGTTTTTAAGACAAGGGATCTTGAACAGAGATAGACTCCACAGAGTAGAGTAGGGCTTGTCAAGGCAAACGGTGGCATTACAACATTTGCCTTAGTGCCTGCGGTGCTTTCTGCTGCACCCTCTATGCTGGGGACCACCGTTGTAATCTACCCCTCACACCCATGGAGATCAGCCCTTTAAATTTTTTTGTTTATATACATCTAACTTTGTAAGGATCTACCAAACCATTCCCACCAGCAGTGCGCAAGTTCCCATTGCTCTACAATCTTGCCAATATTTACTATTGTCCTCTTACTTAATTTCAACCATTCCAAGGTATTGCACTGTGGTTTTAATTTGTGTTCCCACACTGAGCATGTGCTTTTTTGGCCATTCTAAAGCTTTGTTGGTAAAGTATCTGTTCTGGTTATTTGCTTTTTCATTGTCCTTATTTTGTATTTTTATTATCATTTCTTAAGATTCGAGTTTACTTTTTGAATATAAGTTTTTGTCATATATATGTATTATAAATATTTTCTTCCAAGACTGGGGCTTACCTTTTTATTTTCTTAACAGTGTCTTTTTTTTTTTTTTTTTTTTTTAATTTATTTATGGCTGTCTTGGGTCTTCGTTTCTGTGCGAGGGCTTTCTCTAGTTGCGGCAAGCGGGGGCCACTCTTCATCGCGGTGCGCGGGTCTCTCACTATCGTGGCCTCTCTTGTTGTGGAGCACAGGCTCCAGACGTGCAGGCTCAGCAGTTGTGGTTCACGGGCTTAGTTGCTCCGCGGCATGTGGGATCTTCCCAGACCAGGGCTCGAACCCGTGTCCCCTGCATTGGCAGGCGGATTCTCAACCACTGCGCCACCAGGGAAGCCCAACAGTGTCTTTTGATGCTCAGAAGATTCTAATTCAAATGAGGTCTGATTTATTACTTATTTGATTTTATAGAGTTTTTTGTGTGTGTTTGTTCTCTCTAAGAAATCTTTACCTGTGTTAAGTTCAAAAAGTTTTTCTCATATGTTTAGTTGTAGGGACTTTACAGTGTTAGCTCACATGTTTGAAAGAAGCCCTTTTAAATCAGTGATATAGGCGCCAAATCTATCACCTCCCAAATTCAGTCATGAAAATTAACTTATTGGAGATGCAATTATCCCTGCACTTTGTGTTTGGAAAAAAAATTGGTAAGTCATCCAATAAACTATCTCACAAAAACGTTTTAATATTTTTCACCTTATTTTGAATGGAGGTTTTTGGATTACACTCTAAGCAAACAGTAAGTGCTAACTGCACACTGCAGGTTGTGTCACTTTAGCAAGGGAGATCTTGGAAGACATTTGGGTTTCCCAGGGCCATTCATTATGCCAACAGAGGGAAAATCCTCAGAGAAACTGGAACAGTTCTCTTCTGTATCTCCTTCTCCAAAACACGGATCTGCTATACACCATTTGCAAGTCCCAGGGGTACTACAGGTTGGCTATGACTTGAAAGCCAGACTGGGAGCTAAACTGTAACCCCAGCTAGTAAACTGATAGGGATCCAGCATTGCTATTATTTAATTTGAGATCATAAAGTCATATGCTGACCTTTTTAAGGTTTAAGCACCAAATTTTAGTGGATTTTTATCTTTTATCTCTTTCTTTTCAGCTCTAAGAGCTACCCCCAATATCAGGAGTGCTGGATACGGTATATTATACCAGGAACATTTGTGTTTTTTCATCACTGCCACCTGCTGTTGCCACTCTATTTTACCACACAAATTTCTGCTTCTACATCAGCAACAAGGTATAAAAGACTTCCTTATTCTCACTCCCTCATTAATTTTTTTCCTGTTTTGCTCCTCAAGTGACATATTAGAAATACAGCTTCAAGACTAATAGTCAAGGAGGATGTTTAAATCAAAACCCAGGTTATAATCAAAGCTCATTACTTCCCACAAAAGGGAGGAGTGTGGTCATCAATGCAAGGTTTCCTTTAAAATTATGAGCAATTTTTCATGCATTCACCTTCAGCTCTAATATGTACATGCACTTGTATTTTTAAAATATTCACCTAACTTAAAATATGTCACCCTAAGGGCATTTTTGCATAGAAGAAAACCATAAAATACAAAGTTCTCCTGCTGATTGAAACACACTTAATATGATCCCCTGCTGAATTTCTGCAAATCCCACAAATCTTTCAAAGGGGAGGGAGGACAATTATATTTTCAGCCATGTTCACTGCTTAGGGAGAGGAGTTGGGGAAAAGTCAGGCCATCATTATTATTTTGTTCTGTGAATTAAGACAGAGGTTATTCTGTATCTGCTCCTCTATTGACATAGGTGGAATCTACCTGGTTGACTGAAGACTATGCACCCTGACTACTATTGAATCATGCTGTTTTGTCCCAAACAATTTTACAGAGAGAAAGTCCATTCATGTATATTATTCACCTACCAAAGCTTCTGTGTTCATTGTATGCAAACCCAAGTGTCCACGGACCACAGAGTGCAGCGTGTGCAATGTGGAACGAGACGCAGTGTGTGTATTAGATAGCAGCTTCTTACATTGACTGTGACAGTGACATTAAATACTAGTGCGGCACTGTGCATTCACCATCTGGCATGCTGGAGTTTACAAAAACAGCCCAGAACAAGATTTTAATAGAAGTGGGTGTCCTGGTTGTCTTTCAGATTCTGTTGCTTATCAATCGTCAGAGACTATTTGTCAGTCAACTGTTTTCATTTGTCTGGAAAGAATGTTTGTTTTAGTAATTGATAGCTGAATAATAAAGATTTGAAGCTAAAACTTCATGTTTATTAATTTGCACTATTTTCATAGCCCCTGGGTTCTCCCCAGGAAAGCTCCGGTCCTGGTATCACATCCAAGGATTAAGATGTGGGACTTCTGGAGGTTGTCTCCTCAACACCCATTGGATCCTCAAATTAAGCCCTTCTTCTTAATCTCTTTCTCCTCCAGAGCGATGGGTTTAGGAATGACCAGGGGACTCAACACTATGAAGGGAATTCTTGGTGGAAGGTGTTGGGAAATGAATACTTCCTAGTTGCCTTGTTCCTTGCACCTCCAATGGATTTGATGATTGGAGACTTAGTATGAAGCCAGCACATCAGGAGGACAGAGTCAAACGTGTGCAGAGAAGTGTGTTTTGAGTGCTGCCACACCATCGTCGGAGCGGTCCTATTTCCAGGCCTCCTGTTTGGGAGATAATTAATGACCTCATTTTTTTTTTTTTTAAAGATTGATTGATTGATTGATTGATTGCTATGTTGGGTCTTCGTTTCTGTGCTAGGGCTTTCTCTAGTTGCGGCAAGCGGGGGCCACTCTTCATCGCGGTGCGCGGGTCTCTCACTATCGTGGCCTCTCTTGTTGCGGAGCACAGGCTCCAGACGTGCAGGCTCAGCAGTTGTGGTTCACGGGCTTAGTTGCTCCGCGGCATGTGGGATCTTCCCAGACCGGGGCTCGAACCCGTGTCCCCTGCATTAGCAGGCAGATTCTCAACCACTGTGCCACCAGGGAAGCCCAATGACCTCATTTTTTAAGCCAAAATGAAATGAGGGTTTATTTTCCTTATAGTCAAGGGCATCCCACCTGAGATATTAAATATTTTTTTGCAACTAACCATTGTGAAATTTTTAATTGTTTGAAAAAAATATTAAATGGCTTTGTTAAGGGGTTATTTTTCAGAGATAGGACTTATTTCTCAATATATAAAATACAAGATGTGCAAAAAATCAAAGAGTACAACCTACAGGTAGAGTCCTACATGTACCTCTAACAGGTGCATGGCACTCACGATTTTTTTTTTTTAATTCATGTAACTTAAAATATATCTCCTTAAGAGTATATTTGCATAAGAGAAAGCCATAAAATACAGAACACTCCTGCTGATGAAGCACAATTAATATTGTCCCCTGCGGAATTTATGTAAATTCTGCAAATCTTTCAGAGGGATTCGAAAGGAGTTATATTTTCAGCTGTGTTCATCCCCCTAATGGGAAGACGGTTGGGGAAATTTTATATCATCATTATTCTTTTTTCTGTGAATTAGAAAAAAATAGGTTATTCTGTGTTTGCCCTCCTGTTGACACAAATGGAATCTCACGAGCTATTTATGTAACTTTTATGACATTCTTCCCAACAATTCAGAGTTTGAATGCATGGATTATAAAATGTCTATGTCAATGTATAAAAACAAACGAGTTTTTAAACATACCCATTCATAATGTAGTACAAGTGACTTATTCACTTTATGATATGCTGATATGAAATACCTAACAACATGCTGGCTGTTGTTTTCTTATAGATCCAGAGTGCCCAGTTTAAATCCCTGCCATAGAAAAAAAAGTCCTACATATGGATTTTTTCCCATAAAATGAAGAAAATTGGTTGAGAATCATCTTGTGCTTTAGAACATAGAGGATGAGCTTAGGATCAGGGCGACCTGCACACAGGTGTGTGCCTTTGGCTCCCACTGTCCAGCGCTTGGTCTCACTAAGCCTAAGTGAGCATCCTGTCTGAATTCTAACTGCCGGAGCCTCGGATGGTCATTACCAGTTAGACGGAGTATGTGAAGTCATACTTGTCGCCTCTCTGTTCTAATAGGTCTGTTCTTCCAATATGTTCACAATCTAGACCTGATTCTGGAAATCTCATGCTTCCTTTCTTCAATATTGTTCTTAGTAGACTTAAGCTCAAAGTGTTGTAAATATATAAAAACAATAAAACCTTGAAAGAAAAAAATTATCAAAGAATGTGTCTCTGCAACTTTTTATCTAAAGCATCTGATCCATCTATTGCATACTGATCAAAAATTCCCAGTGCAATTTAGGAGATTTGCATGTTATGTATTTATGTGTCTTCGTGTGAAAATCTAGTAACTGAAAGGCAAGAACTGTATGAGACATTTCTGTGTCATCGTCACCACCTAAGTATTCATCGTGTACAACATCGTGTGCAAGGTTTGTGTTGAAGTGGATAGCCTAGCCTTACATAGGCATAAGGGGAGTGATATGATAATGTGTTAGTTTTCTTATTGTCTTATAACTTTGCTCTTAAAGAATTATATTACTGGACAGTATGCCTCTCTTTATCCTAATTGGAGAAACTGCATATCAGCCTATCAGCACAGGTGTGTGGTTTTTTTTTTTTTAATGTAACAATGTTTCCAATACGGTATTCTGAATATGACTGCAATACTGCATGCCAGAAAAAGGTTAGAACTATTGTTCATTAGTGTATAAGCTGAGCTATGAAGCAATTGTATCAATGACTCTAGGCTACCATGAAACAATCATACTGCTGCTTCTTTGTTATCAACGCAGATAGTTATACCTGTAAATAAATACGAATTTCTTTTTCACATTATCTTTTATTTTTTGATGTCTAGGGTTAGTAATACACACAACATCTACAATCTTTTATATCATATAAAACTCATGCTGTAGGTTCTGACAATTCATCTTGTAAAGTTATGGTACTGATAAATACAGTGCAATACTGTATTTTCTCTTCCTTGTGATTTTCTTAATAACATTTTATTTTCTCTAGCTGGCTTTACTGTAAGGATACAGTATGTGATACATATAACATGCAAAATACATGTTAATCAACCATTTAGGTTATCAGTAAAGCTTTTGGTCAACAGTAGGCTATTAGTAGTTGAGTTCTGGGGGAGTCGAAAGTTACGTGTGGATTTTCGACTGGGCAGGGGGTTGGTGCCCCTACCCCCCATGTTGTTCAAGGGTCAACAGTATTGAGGATGTTTATACTGTGAACAAGTCATCATTCCCTTGGGTGCAGCAACCGTGTTTCTTTATCTTTGTCTGCTGTACCTAGTAGTGTACTTAGCACATTGTAGGCTTTTTGTAAATGTTGAATGAATTCACAAATGGGAAGTAATTTCCCAGAAGCTGATAGGTTTGTTTTTCATGGCAAAATCGAGTTCTACTCAACAACATCACCCTAGAACACAGCATCTTTAGGGAAGATACTGAGTTTTATTCACATGTTAATTCATTGTGTTTGGTAAAATGATATCTTGATGGCAGGGATACTTTCCTTGTGTTCTGGTAAACCATAGTGATAATTAATAAAAGAAGAATGAATGAAAGACAGCAATATTCTACCCGTAGGGAGTCTAATAGCTTTTGGAAACATATACATTATAATACTATATAATTTTATATTATTATGTAATGTCATATTTCTGTTTTTATACTCTTCAATTAATTATACTCAAGAGGCATACTAAAAAATATTTAGAGCCATCTCCTCGATCCTCAAGGTATAACGCAAAATCATTTTTTCTTAATTATCTGGGTTTTAAAAATCCCATAAGACAAAAGGATGAAAATATTACAACGCCATTTAACATATGGTACCATAGGCGATAAGATTTGTCAGTATTTAAGGGGCGGCCACGAAAAAAGCGCTGTAAAATAAATTACATCATAATATTGTGTCGTTCGTATTTCTGTCTTTTACTCAAGAATTTAAAAATTCTATACTTATTTAAACATGGACTTTTTTCATGTCGTGCGCATTAGTAAAAAAAAATAAGATCAATGTATTGATTATGGTATTCCTACAAAAACCTGACTCTGAGTCCAACTGAATTCTATAACTTTTTAATTCAAAGTCATTATGTCCATGCTTTCCTGCAAATTATTTTCCTCTCTCTGCTACAAAGATCTGAAGTGATGGAGATTTTCTGAAAAGTAGGCTCCCCTCTGATGTTTTCTTCCACATCGCTGCCATCCACTCTGCAAGGTTTGAGGCTGGTGCTTTCTTGGTGATATCAAAGGTGTTATTGGAATGTTTTCCGACAATAGACTGCAATTATAGTCTTTCCTCAGAGGCCTGTTGTTTGACATGTTGAGGGGCTGCAGTTGACCACACAAGTCGCCAGGAATAGAACTGAGTCACCACATCTTTCATCTCATTTTTCACCTTTTCAAATACATGCCTGTGAACTGCATTAAGAACCAAGACACGTGAGGGCTCAGTCTAGGGCTCCAGGATCTCCGTGCTGTGCAACTTTTAGCCAATTCTCCCTGCTCACCTGACCCCCATTCCAGGTTCTGTGCCTACACAGCAAATCGCTGGGGAGGATCTCCTTCCTAGGAACTGGTGTACAGGTTAGACTTAAATATGGAAGAACGTTTAGTGCCCAGCAGTGATTCATGGCTTCCAGTGACGTGCTGCTTTTCACGACCCGCATTCATCACCTTGGTCTTCAATGCACCGACACTGCAACTTTAAGGCATGTCAAAAACTGGATAAACCAGTATTTTGTATAGAGTTTTATTTTTTCCTGATGTAAGTCACAATGAAAATTAAGTAGCTTCTGCTCTACTAAAGTAGACAGGAAATTTCTAACACATTAATGTCTGATGCCTTTAAAATAGTACCAGATTGTGCATGAATTGGACTTTCTTTGCTGTGGATTTTTTATATCCATTAGGAAGAATTGGGCAATGTTTTCTTACCTTAATTCACATCGGATGCTGTATAAAAGACAATCTTTTTGCAGTATATTTCTAACAGAACACAACAAAGTTACCTCAAAGTATCTTCTTACATCCTTGAAAGGTTGGTTTTTGAGTCACGAGCCAATATTCAATTATGCTCATTCCTCAAATGATGAATATTTATCAAATTTATTGATTATAAGTTTTGTTTAGATTCTGCTTTATTTCCATATTTTTTTACTTCAATGTTGAAATGTAGCATAATTTTAAAGACATATTAAACACCAGTTAAGCTGAACACATGTTCAACTAATAATATACATTCCTCAAAGTAAATGACAATATGGACATCTCTGTCCAAATTTGAATACACACATGCATTGAGAGATACTTTTTGTAGCCACTGACCATGATTTTCAGACACATTGATGGAAAGATATATTCAATTGCAGAGATGTTAAAATGTGGAAATTGACATCATAAAATAGATAAAATATGAACTTTTGTAAGACTTAGGTGTTTTAAGGTTAAAGTGGTCTATTCTCTATTCCTAGTTGGTGAAAGACCTCAGTGGTGATTTACTCCTGGCTCAGAAACAGATTGTGAATGTATTATGACTATATGTGAGAAAATGGATTTTATGACATACAACCTAGGACTTTTAAAGGTATAACTGTTTAATATAATGTTGGAAGAGTGGGCATGGCTTTGTTGACTCAAAAATTTTCTACCCACTCCAAAATATTAATTAGAAAATTCATAGAGGTAAGATATTATCACTGGAAAATACCCACTAAAATAATGTGAAGCCCTTTTGTATACTATGTTTATGTACCTGAGGCAAAAACCTGTGATGTCTTTGTCTGCACTGAGACAAGATGACATTGGACCCACAGAGAAGTCTTTTAAAGAACGGTCATCAAAACTTCATAAGGAAAAATAGATAACTTTCTGAAGTGTCTAAAAAAAGCCAAAAACAAGAATTGCTGTGACTATACCAATATTTCATTCTTTAATGAAATTAATTCTTGAAAAGAGTAAATTTCAAAGTCAAGATTAGCTCCCCAACTAAGGTACAACTATAGGATATATACTGTTCTTTATCTGTGACAAATACCTGCAAACATGTGTCCTGGGAGGGTAGGCTTACTGGGTAAATTAAATCCCCTTATTGTATTATATGATGGTAAGATGTCACCTAAGGGAAGAAAACTACCTAAAGCATTGTGAACTGAAAATGCCACCTGCCATCCGTATCAGTAAACGAAGGATGTCACAGCCATTAAGCCATCACATTACAGCCTCCCGATTGTGAGCCCTGAGGGAACTCAGGATGGAAACATAATCCCCCGCCATCGAATCATCAGACACTGCAGCCCCCCACCCTCCCCCTGCAACAGTGCACCCTGGGGAAACTCAGGACAAGAAAACACAGGAGACTGGCCCCAGACAGCTGAGGTGCATATCAAAGGAATGATTTCAATGAGCCCAGATGCTTGCATCTTCCCATACAAAGAAAAGTGCTAAATTCATTAACTTGAGATATCTGGTTTTCTTTTGTTAACAGTAATCTTTCAATGTTCCAACTATCTGGGCTTTGCTGTAAAAACTCCTATATATCCTGGCTCCCACCCTTGCCTCTTCAGAACAGTTTCTCAGCATTATCTGAGATGCTGTGTCCTGGGCTTGAAGTCCTCAGAATGTCCATTGAGTAAAGCATAACTCTCAACTTTCAGGTTGTGCATTTTTTTTTCAGTCGACAGCATTAATGATAGTAGTTATTCTTTATATTCTATTCCTTCAAGATTAGGTATTTAGCATAATTAGAATAGAGTTTAGCTTAACAATATATTACAGGATCATTTCATAGCAACTCAATTAGTATTTCAGGCTGAGGCTTTGGTTTGCTTACATAGGCTGCTAAGACCTCAGTCTGATGGCCTCCTGTTTAATAATTTAACAAAAGAAACTTTATTGACTTGATAAAAAGCAATTATGAAAAACTACAGTTAACGACATACCTAATGGTGAACGGTTTAATGTTTTCTTCTTTATTTGGGGAATGAGCAATGTAGTTCTCTGATCACCTCCATCTAGCTGTCCTGGAGGTCTGAATCAGTGTAAAGCAAAAAAGGGAAACCAAGGATTACAGATTAGAAAGAAAGGGTTAAAAGAGCCATTACTGTAGTTGCAGATGAAATAATCAATGTAGAAAATACTAAGAAAACACATAAAAGTAACAGTGACATTTAGTGAGAACCCAGGATACAAAGTCAATATAAAAATCAATTTGTTCTCAGGTGTCAGTGAAAATGCCATAGTAACAACTTCGAAAATCTTCTCCTCCATAAAAGCAACAAGAATTAAAAAACTGGCCAAAATTGTCAGAATCAACATTTTCAGACTCTAGAAATTAACCCCAGGCTGTTGAGCATTATTAAAGAAAGACAGCTGAATCTTGGTGAGAACAGCAATTTTTGCGGCTTTTGGTCCTGGTCAATTTCCATCCCCTGCCCCCAGCTTTGAAAACCAACAGCCCAGTGAAGGGTGGCAGACTGTGTCATCCCAGCATGTGCCTCGTTGGCATGGGATTATTCTGAGTTAATTACTTTGAGAAACTGCAGAGGAGTAGAAGTTGCCCTTTTGTAAGGGGAATCTGCATTTATAAAAGAAATTTCCATTACAAAGGGGGCCTATACTGGAGGTGACATTTCACCTGGGAGATTTGTCAGCCCAAGGGCAACCTTTGTCCATCATCATTTCCTCCTTTCCCCACCCCCAAGGCCCCCAGTCCTCAAGCCCCCAAGCGCTCTCCCTTTCCTCAGCTCAGGATGGTGTAAAAGCCTCCGTCTCTGGCCACCTTTTGGGCCTCACATCTTTGTGGGGTTTCCATGCATATGTAAGTAATTAAATTTGTATTTTCTTCTTTTAATCTGTCTTATGTCAATTTAATACTTAGACCAGCCACACAACCTAAAAGGGTAGAAGGGAACATTTCTCCTCCCCAGAGTTCCAGGGTGAAAACCAGAAGCCTGGCAGCCACCCAAGGGGACCCAAGGGGACAGGATTCGGCTGGAGCCCCTTCAAAGCCTCTTCTCAGGTGACTCTAATCCTTCGATCTGGAAGACCTCAGGGGCAAAGCTGTCTTTATTTCACTTGACTGGAAGTTCATTCTAGTCTAGTTAAAAGCCTTTTCCCTGTTTTTTTTTTTTTTCCTGAAAATAATTATAAGCATTGTATTAAAAAAACATAACTCCAAGGATTTTTCCACATTATCGTTTGGAATAGGAAAACATTGGAAACAATATAAACGTTATCGATAGAGAACTAGGTCCCTAATGTGTGATATATCTACAAATGGGGATGTTGGCATGATATTGAGTAAAATGTCACAAATAACTTTTTAAATATACTTAGGTTAAAAAAAAAGTTCAAAAGAGGATTTACAGTACTGCTGTTAAAAATAAGATATATATCTGTTTGTATATATGTATGAAGTGTATATATGTATGCACTTATACATGACAACAGTGGCGATCACTGGGCAGGTGGATTGGGTGATATTCTTAGAGATCATTGTTATTTGGGGGAAGTGTATTCAAAATTATAATATTTTATATTTTGAAAACCAAACAAAAATATTATTTTTGTGATATAAACCAGTGAAATTAAAGTTTGGCAAAATCTTCTTGGGTTATGGGATGCTCACAGTAGGAAATTTACAAGTAGGTTAGCAGGAAGAAAGCAGTTTTGTGTGAGATGGAAGTCAACAGCTTATCTAGAGGTTTCTGATATCCAGATTTATCAGAAGTGAGCTTGGACTTAAAAAGGAGAAGAAAATCCTTATACAATGACTAGATTATTATTTTTTCTAAAGATTAGAATGAAAATCTCTATGTAATAAGATTTCTGGGCCCTGACATTTATTGAGGCCATTTATTTGTATTCAATACAACACCATTTTAATCAAATGAAAAAAAAATTGAGCATCTATTAAAGTTTATTGTAACTAGATTTAAATAAACATCTTTAAAAAAGAGCTTATTTAAGAGTCTACATTAGGCTGGATAAAGCATGTTATTGCAAGGGGATTTAGGGATTATAAAGATATACCGCAAACCCAGTTTTGAACTTTTATTATTGCAAAAGAAAATGCAGAGGAGCGGAAAATGAGAATATGGAGAAATAAAGCCTCAACCTTTTACACAGTTGTGATTGTGAATTAGAAAATTTGACAAATTTTAATTAATTGATGAAATAACCCCTAGATCTCAGGCCTAGGCAGCCAGTAATCTACCTTGTGTCTCTGAAGATTTGCTTATTCTGGACATTTTAAATAAATGGAATCATATAGGACGTGTCCCTTTGTGACCAGCTTTTCACTCGGCATGATCTCAGAGTTCATTCGTGTAGTAGCGCCCATCAGTACCTC
Source organism: Balaenoptera acutorostrata (assembly GCF_949987535.1). Classification (NCBI taxonomy): domain Eukaryota; kingdom Metazoa; phylum Chordata; class Mammalia; order Artiodactyla; family Balaenopteridae; genus Balaenoptera; species Balaenoptera acutorostrata. The sequence goes on from NC_080080.1 coordinate 81,189,566, forward strand.
ATTTATTTTTATTGCCAAATAATCTTCTCTGGTGTAGATTATGCCATATTTTGTTTATCTTTTCATCATTCAGTAGACATTTCGGTTGTTTCCACTTTTTGGCCATTAGGAATAACGTTGCTAGAAATATTTTACACAGACTTTTGCAAGGTCTTATGTGTTCATGTCCTTTTTGGTACTTACCGAGAAGTTAATTGCTGAGTCTGAATTGCTTGTTGCTGAGCTGGTGTTGGTCAAGGTTGCAGGTCAGCCCCTTGTGCCAGCTTCGCATGAGCTGGGGTGGGGACATGGAGCTCCCTGGGTTAAGCTCACCGCCGGCAGGCAGCCCCCGGGGAGAGCTCCCTCCCACAAGCAGGGTCTCAGTCCTTCTGGCTGCACCAACCAGAAGGGAGCTTCGCAACCGGGGGCTGAGAGGATGAGAAATGCCAGTGGCCGGCCTCCTGGGGTGGCAGGTTCTAGAGCAGAGTTTCTGGAACAGAGCTCGGCTGGGGTTAAGGTAGTGGGTTCTGCTCCGTGGCCAGAGACTGGCCCCATTCTTACAGTGAGCAGTTTTAACTGAATGATTCTATCTCCATTTGCTGTATGCCCTCAGGGTAATTCCCAGAGACTGCAGTTATTTTTATAATTTTCACTAGTTAAATGGTTGATTTGCTGAGAAGAGGGTCCACTAAGCTCCTCACTCTACTGTGCAGGAAAGCCCAACCTTCTGGAGCGTGTTCTTCTGTTCAAATGCAGCCTACAACCCACACCCTTTCAACTCACCGTCCTACGTTCTTTTAGTTGAAGGAGAAGAGGATGCCCGTTATTCTGACGACAGTCCATTTTCTGTGCTCAGGACCACCTCAGCACTCCTTTTGGGGGTGTGCCCTGCATGTCACTGGACACCATTCACATCGTGGTCTGTTTGCTCTGCTCTAAGTGACAGTCCTGACAGTCTTGGCCAATGAACCCGAAAAGATCACTTTTGTGTGAAAATAAATAACTTTTTCAGGTAGGGTGGATTTTTAGAGGATAGGCGCACCTCGAATTATTGCATTTCACAGATTCACACACTGGAGAGTCGTGGAAACCCCGTGTAGAGCGAGTCTATCGGTGCCATTTTCCAACAGCATTTGCTTATTTCATGTCCCTTTGTCACGTTTTGGTAATTTTCTGGGAAACTTACAGATTGTAACCCTAAGTGACTGTACCATTTTACATTACATAAATTACAGTTTATAAGGGTTCCAATTTCTCCGCATTTTCATCAACTTATCTGTTTTTTTTTTTCAGGATGGATCTTTTTATTTATTTATTTGATTATGTGGTTTTTATGATTACATCCATCCTACTGAATGTGAAGAGGTTATCTCATTGTGATTTTTCATTTGCATTTCCCTAACCAATGATGTTGCACATCTTTTCATGTGCTTATTGGTCATATGCATATCTTCTTTAGAGAAGTGTTTATTCAAATAATTTGCCCACTTTAAATTTTCTTTGTCTTTTTATTATTGAGTTGTAAGAGTTCCTTATATATTCTGGACACATGTTCTTTATCAAATATATGACTTGCAAATATTTTCTTTCACTATGTGGGTTGTCTTTTCACTTTCTTGATAGTATCCTTTTAAGCGTAGTAGTTCAGTTTTGATGAAGTCCAATTTATATGTTTTTCTTGTGTTCATTGTGATCTTGATGTCATGTCTAAGAATCTGTTGACAAATACAAGGTCATGAAGATTTACTCTTATGTTTACTGCTAAGATTTTTATAGTTTTGGCTCTTATATTTCCCCTCTATATCTACAGTTACTTTTGTTTGTTTTAAAGTCCGTTTTGTCTGATATTGGTGTAACCACTCCAGCTCTCTTATGGTTGTTGTTTGCATAATATATATTTTTCTTCATCCTTTTAGCTGGATCGTTTTCCAGTCTGACAATCTCTATTTTATTGGATTATTTAACCCATTTACATTTAACGTTATTATTAATATAGGTGGCACCATTTTGCTTTTGTTTTCTGTAAGTGTCATATCTTATTTGTTTCTCTATTCCTCTTTTACTGGGATCTAGGTTTAGGCAAAGAATTCTTGTATTTTACACCAATAAACAAGATCTATAAAGTGAAAAATAGGGAAAGGGAAATTGAGCTACATAGAATAACACATTTATATCTCATTGGAATTAATATATAGTATAAATATGAAATAGATTTTGCTAAGTTAAAGTGTATATGGCAAGCCCTAGAGTAACTACTAAAGAAAAAAGTAGTACAATATAGTGAAAAAAATGTTACATTAATTTTCACTTAATGCAAAAGAAATCATTATGCACCATCAGATGGCTAAAACAAAATTTTTAAAAATAGTGGCGACATCATGGGCTTCCCCAGTGGCGCAGTGGTTAAGAATCCACCTGCCAATGCAGGGGACATGGGTTCGAGCCCTGGTCCAGGAAGAGCCCACATGCCGCGGAGCAACTAAGCTCCTGTGCCACAACTACTGAGCCTGCGCTCTAGAGCCTGTGAGCCACAACTACTGAGCCCGCGTGCCACAACTACTGAAGCCCACGTGCCTAGAGCCCGTGCTCCACAACAAGAGAAGCCACCGCAATGAGAAGCCTGTGCACAGCAACGAAGAGTAGCCCCTGCTCACTGCAACTAGAGAAAGCCCGCACACAGCAATGAAGACCCAATGCAGCCAAAAATAAATAAATAAATTTATTTATTTATTTTAAATGGTGGCAACATCAAATGCTGGCAAGATTGTGGAGAAGCTGTTTTACCCACACATTGGCAGTGGAAATGTATGAGTAGAGCGTAAATGCAGTAAAATGGTGTAGCCACTCTGAGAAAAAGTTTGACTCTTTCATTAAAAATATTCTTGTACAACTACCATACAACACAGCAGTTCCAATCTTGGAGCACTTATCCCAGAGAAATGAAAAGTTTTCTTCACAATAACCCTAGACATGAATATTCATATTAGGTTTTTTCATCATAAACAAAAAGTGGAAACAGCCCTGATGTTCCCAACATTGTTGAATTAACAACCTGTGGTATATCCTTATCATGGGTTCCTACTCAGCAGTAAAAAGGAACTCAGAACAACTTGGACGAATCTCCATGGATATATGTTGGACGTAAAAGGCCAATCTAAAAAGGTTACACACTTTGTAATTCCATTTGTACAGCATTTCTGAAAAGGCAATATTTTAGAAATGGAGAACAGATTAGTGTTTGCCAGGACCTAGCAGCTGAGAAGGCTTGGCAAAGATTGGCATTGCTATTATAACAGGGATGCTTTTAATGGAATTGTTCTGTCATCTTCATTATTTTGGTGGATAAACAAATCTACATATGTGATAAAATTGCATAGAGCTAAATAGACATATACCACAAATGAATACAACTAAAATTGGGGAAATCTGAGGAATATAAGTGGATTTTATCAATACGAATATTCTGGTTTTTATATTGTACTATATTTTTGCAAGATATTACCTTTGGGAGAAAGTGAGTCAAGGATAGACTGGATTTCTCCATATTATTTCTTATGACCACAGGTAAATCTACAGTTACTGAAAAATAAACATCTAATTTAAAATATATCCACCTGAGCTTCAAACGTCTGGTGCTATTGACACCATGATTACACGTGTAAGAAGCCGGACAATGATTTAAAGGATCATTGATATGCCTCCTATTACTCATACTATAACTTTGGGAGCAATCAATACACATGATCAGGGCTTGAAAATCTCAGCACTACAATTTCACTTCACTGGTCAGATTCCTGAGTAAAGAAAACAAACCAAATTAAACATTTTCTCCAAAGACAGGAGGAAAAATTTTAAAGTTCTGTGGCATTCAGCGCAGGGGTGCAGAGAATTTGTTACGGCATGACTTGGCTGTCCACTCACTAGGACTCTGAGAAGAGTCCCCAGAGTATTCTGCCCTCGTTAAGGTGGCCGACGTGGTGGAGAAACACAAGGTCCAAACCTCATCTGAGTCATGTCGCTAGAAACTGTCAGAGAAATCAACCAGATCGCCCGCAGGCAGGCTTCAGGGTGGGAACCCCTCCAACGGGGTACAGTCTTGGGAAGGCAAGGTGGGGCCTCCCTGGAGCTTCAGCAAGGCGGTCAGCCCAAGTTCAGCTACTTTCAGGAACAGCTGTCCAGGTGTGGCTCTTCAAAGAAAGAGGCGTTGCTCTCGTGGTTTAACAGTGGTGGTTGGGGAATTTGGGTTTAGCAAGAGGCAGGGGGAGAAAACTTGGCAGCCAAGGTCACGTGAGGTCAGAGTGAAAGGTTCCTTTCTCCAGAGCACCTCCCAACACAGAGGAGGGCGGCCCTCACTCCTGTTCCCACATGGAGTGCAGATGCTCCCGTTTTCAGTGGAAAGATCGAGGCAAACACAGTCAAGGAATTTGCCGAGTAATTCTAGCACTTTCAGTTATTTTATTTGCATACTTCTATTACCAGAACGTTGTGAAAAATTTGCCCAGAGTCATCAATCTGCTCCTTTTACACGATAGAAAGTAATTCAAAGCATTGTTCTGCCCTGTCATAGCTGAACTCTGAGGTGAATAACTGATTTTTATACAAGTGAACTTTCCCACGGCTGACAAGGACAGCAACTGCTGGATAATAGGGTGGTGTGTTTGTGGAAAGTTTATTTAGAAAGTGAAATCGTATAATTTTAAGTATGTTAAGTATTGCTTTTTTAAAGCAATAGCAAGTCTTTTCTATGAGGAGAGCACAAAATTATTGTTTTGTAATTCAGGGAAAATAATATAAAAATTGTGTGAAGCTTTCCTAAATCCTAATGTAGTGTGCAGTTTGGGGACAGTGGTTTTTTACTATAAATTACTGAGCATTTGGGATTATAATATAGTCACTGGTTGAACCGTAGGGAAAAAATGGAAGCATCAAAATAAACTACCGGGATACATGTTCACTAAAGTAAATCCAAACTCTAATGACAACCCACAGATAGCTAATTATGCCTTCAAGTGCCTTGACATAGAAGCATTGTGATAGATGTGAGCAATTTAATGAGCGGTAGCACGCAGGCTTCACCTCCAAGAATTTCACATTCTAAGAAGGCAGAGAGAAACATGCAATGAACCCTGTCATTAGAGATTCAAAGCCAGTGATGACATGAGCACATCTCTACCTTCACTAATCGTAACTCCAGTCTCTGCTGCCCCCGCTGCAAGGACACGCCGTGGCTGCAGGGTATGTGTGTGAGCGAGGCTGAGGCCCCGGAGGACCCCGGGTGACCCCACGGTCCTCCAGACGTAGGACCAGCACGGACACCGGACAGGGTGATGGGGCTTCCTGGCCCCCAGGAGTCTAGGTGAAGATGAACAGGTGACCGAGTTCAAGGAGACCGGAGAGAATGGGCTCAGCAAATCTAACTGCGGATATAAATTGGTAGGAAGATGATTTGTGGAAGTACTGAAACTGCACTTCTCAGAACTTGTACTTTGGGAAGCACAACTGACCAAGGCTTCAGTACTTTGACATTCATCACCATGTTCCTTGCAGAGGCCAACTAACCCTCAGGGGCTGCTCCTGGCCAAAGACCAATTGCAGCAGGGATGCTAAGGCATGCTGGTTCCCGGGAGACAGCGTCTCATTTAGTGGGGAACTCTGGCCTGAGGAGCTCTCATCAGCCCTACCAGACCTCCTTAAACGTGCGCCACAGTCCGTACTTCACCTGTCCAGATGGGCACCGCTGTCGGTCAGCTAGGCACCCTCCTCTGGCTGGTTCACCATTTCCCCCACAAGCGTCTCCCCTGATCAGTCTCTTTGCACATTCAGCATCTCACCTTGCTATCTGCTTCTCAGGCACCTGGATTAACACAAGAGTCTTTATCTTCACACACTTTACGGGGCTTTAGGCTGCTGATATGGTGCCCCAATAATTTACTCCAATTGCTAGTGGGCAAAATAAAAAACAAACTAACTACTTGCATACCTAAGGACACCTAGAAACCAGGCAGAAGATCAAATAGAATAGATGTCCAAAAAAGGAAGTATAGTTTCTTGAAGGGATGTAACTTGAACGATAAATTTAAAACTTAACAATATAATGAAAGTACCTGCGATCTAAGCATAGTTTTTTTTTTTAGTTATAACAGAATCTTAAAATTTAAAATGCAAATTTCAGTAGATATGGTTTATTCAATGGTTACTATTTACATGCAAATTAATGTCCTGGAAGATCAAGAGGAAGACATATTTCTAAGCCCAGGGCAAAAATACAAGAAAAAACTCACAATGATGATAAGATGATAAATTCAGAATATCTTATATATGCATAATAAGATATCCAAAGAGGTAAAAGGGATTGACAGAGGAGGGAAATAATTAAATCAATAAAATACAGTTTTCCTGAGCTAAAGAAAGATACACAATTTTAGATTCAGAGTCCAGCCTCTAGGGTAGATTGATTAGAAGAGAAATACACTGTGGCATACCATGGACAATTCCTAAATGTTCTCAAATTTCTAGATTTCAAAGATAAGGATAAAATTCTACAGATAATCTTAGAAAGAACATACTATCTATTAAGGAAAAAAAACTAGACTGGTATCAGCGTTCTCATCTGAAAAGTTGAAATGACATCATCAGAATACTGAGACTAAAAGACTGAAACTAATAAAATGATATATACAAGCAAGATGTCTTCCCTGTTGGGATTAAAGAGAAATATTTGCAGATATACAGGGATTCATATCATCCATATAACACATGTGAGACAACTTTTATTGACTTCTTCTATGTAACTAGGATTTTGCTAGGATTTCACATACATCATTTTATTTCATCTTTACAGTTCTGTGAGAATGGTGGATTTATTCTGTTTTTATATGAAAATCAGTGGCTCAGAGAGGTTAACAAATGTGGGCAAAGCACAGAACTGGCATGCTATCTTTGGATAAAAATTAGGTGGTTCTGATCCTATCTACTTTGTAAAAGCATTATATTTTTTCAGATAGCTGTAGTTGTACTGGGAACTGAAAGTACTAGTTTTATATTTATTGTATTATTTTTTGGCTGAAATTACAAAAAAAATTGTAAGAAAGACTCCTGATAACCTGTGGTAGATTGTGGTTTGCAAAAACTATTTCTAATTTTTAACTTTAAAATAAGGTTTGTATATGTGTGTTCATCTTTAATATACATATTTGAGGTCACTATGGAAGGTAAATGCCTAAACTCACAGCTTTGCAAGTTTTCAATGTTTATATTCAAATCTTTATTCTTGTCAAATTGCTGGGACTCAAATGGAAAAGGGAAATGTAGCAGTTGTTTGTTTTTTTTTAAATTTATTTCTTTATTTATTTAGTTTTGGCTGTGTTGGGTCTTCGTTTCTGTGCGAGGGCTTTCTCCAGTTGTGGCGAGGGGGGGCCACTCTTCATCGCGGTGCGCGGGCCTCTCACTATCACGGCCTCTCTTGTTGCGGAGCACAGGCTCCAGACGCGCAGGCTCAGCAGTTGTGGCTCACGGGCCTAGTTGCTCCGCGGCATGTGGGATCTTCCCAGACCAGGGCTCGAACCCGCGTCCCCTGCATTGGCAGGCAGATTCTCAACCACTGCGCCACCAGGGAAGCCCCAAGCAGTGGTTTTAGAGATATCGAATTGCCAAGGCAGACTTCTCAGCAAACCAGGAGACATTACTGAGGTATGAATTTTGTGTGCAGTGATCTCACAAACTAGTTCATTTCATCTTGTGATGGTATATCAGCTTCTGGAGGACACATATTAATGGTATCACATTACTTTAGTGAAATGTAATAGAAAATATTATACAATATTAAATAGCTCCCAAAATCCTGAAAGAGTTAATAGACTTCTGACACCTATTGACTAATTGTCAGGGAGTTTGTAAGATGCTGGGAACGACTAAGGCCCAGCGTTATTTCCCAAGCACACTCATAATCAAAGAACAGAGCTCTGACCTTTATATTTTCCATAACAAAAGTTCCAGTTCTCATTTCGTACAGTTCCTGCCTGTCTCTGACTGTTCGCTGAGGTCTGTCCTGTGTACAATGAGTTCTGCATTATGAAGACTTAGTTAATGTGATAGACTTCAGGATGGCTGGGAATCAGAAACTTGTATTATTTTTCTGTCAAGTGTAGGGAAAAAAAAGACTCATCATAAGAATTCTAAGAAAGTGTCATTGTTTTGATGAAAGTTTCATAGAAAACTACAATATCGCTAAATTATTTTGGCAGTGGAATAAAAGGAATATATTATTAAAAAGTACAGCCTCATAATATCAGTGGACATTAACGAGAAAGAAATCTATAAGGATAAAAAGGAGAATCACATGTAACAGCTTTAAAGTCAGTTGAATGTACTCAGAGCTAATGTTTAAGTTTATGAGGGAATGAAGATTATTTCTAATGGGAGCACTGAAAGACATATATTAGGTGTTAAACTTTTTTTCACGCTAATTGTTAAATTAATGTGATAAAACTGTTCACAGTACTGCTAGCTTCTTGTTTGGCTTCCTCAAATGATTTTTTTATCAGCTTTGATTATAGACCACTGTAAATATGATACTAAAAGACTCCTCCAGCCAGTTATGTGCTGGGCAGTTTTATTATACTCTAGTTAAAAATGCTGGCAATGTACCTTTGTTTAAAAGAGATGTAACTTTTATTTGACTTTAATGCTTGGACCCTATGACTTGGCTAATAAACCAAAGCAGTAGAAAACAATTTTATTAGACACTAAAAATTATAATGGCTATGACCTGTCACCTGTTTAATGAGACTAAATGCCCAGTAAATCTTCATCATCTCCGACACTACCTGGTTCTTACCGTGCACTATCTGATGGCCTCTTTAAGAGATGACAGTGAAAACAGAATTAAAATTATTACATTGTGATTATCAATCAATGCGAGAAATTTTATTGCCTGTGTTTCTTGGAAAGGGGCTGAACGCCCCAGTGGCTAACTGTGGACTCAGCACCCAATGGCTTTATTTCTGTTACTGTGCAATGAAGACCCAAGAGCAAGTTGAGGCTGAAAATAAGAAAATACGTTCCTATGAAAATGAAGAACAATAGAACATCTCACCCCAACACAGTATCCATTGTTGCCCCAACACACACATGTACACACACCCACACTACACACGGGCACACCTGTAGCAGGCAGTCCTGCCCCAGGTACACAAGCTCCCTCTGTCATCCGGTGTTGAGGCCACTGCAGACCTCTGATTGGAAATGTTTGTTGATTTAGGAGTTTCTAGATGGGGGAATTTTACATGCTGACACTATTTGACAAAAGCACTGAGAAAACCTTATAAGGGGCTCAACTGAAAAAAATATACATTTTTTCATGAAACATGATCCTTTAATAAGAAAATATAATTTTCAATTTTTTATATACTAAAAAGAAAGAATGAGATATTTTTGTTTTTAATCATGAAACAAATCATTATTTTCTACTTTGAATAGGATCACTGTATTTTATTCAACACGGTAATCCTTAAATTCAAGTAGCTTGAATCTTTTACAAGGGGTCTGTAAAGGCAAATAGAAAGGTTGTAAACTGGTCAAAGAACTAAAAAAGGGCAAGGCAGTTAAACTCAATAATGGCTTTGGCATGAGTGCTGCGACTATATTAAGTATATTAATGCCATAAGTATTAGCTATTTTTGATAATGTCTGTGTTGAATTTAATTATTCAACTTTTCCAATAATGTTTAATAAACACTCACCTATTGTACAATGTACACCGTACTATACAGTCATTGCGGGATACACATATTCCACCCTCCTACCCCAGAGACCTTTTCTGTTTCAGAAGAAAATATATAAATAAATTTAAATTTTAGTTATCCATATGTCAAATGTTGTGTAATTTAGTATTTATTTATTAAACCAATATGAATCATGCCATATGAGAGAAATAGTGTTAAGAAAATGAACGGGAGTGAGGAATTGATTTGCCTTAAGGAACTTAAGGAAGACTTAACAGAGATAGCAATATTTCAGCTAAGCATTTTATGGTTAATAGAAATCCTGTAATGAGCATAAAGCATTTAGCACATTGCAGAGTCCAAGATAGACACAGTAAACCCTGCGGATAATAAAAACAATAATGTGGCAGAATATTATATTGATGTTCACAACATCACTGATGAATTTTGCAAAACAGATTTGAGGACAGTGTGAGGGACAGACCTGAAGGTGGGATGGGACAGTGGGGTGACCGAGGGAAGAAGGCGTGAAGGCGGTGGACGCAGACGGGGCTTCGAGGAGAAATCCACCTGGAGAGGAGCAGTGGGTGAGGAAATTCAAGCTCAAGGACTCAGCCGAGTTCTTTTGTTTGTCTCGGGGCGGAGAGACTAGATTACAGGCTTCTGGGAGGACGCTAGTGGGGGAGAGGTTGGTGACGGAGGTAGGGGTCAGGCAGGCGGGTCGCACGCACACAGCCCCTGGCCCACAGCAGAGCCTCTTGGCCACGGCTCGGCATGGATTCACGAACTGGACTTAATGAATCAGGGCACAGGAGTGCTGGCCTTGGGCTGGTAGATGCAGAATCTAATTCTGTCGAGTGAATGTTGTCTTTTATAGCTGCTTTCCATTTGCTCCTTTAAAATACGAACAGAATTGATTTTGTGTTGAAATGCTACCCAAAGAGAGCAGCCGCCTTCATACATCACCAAAGTGTGCAATTAGATTTCCAAAAGTTAAAATACTGATAAAAAATTGGTATCAAACAAGAAAATTCATTTTTTATGGTCCTCTTTATAGTAGTTTCTGGGGAAAAATATTCCATGGGAAAGATAATGGAAGAAAAGCCTCAGTCAGCGAGAGAACCCTCCTGGGAAAATATCCACTAACCGGTGTGTTTCTGTTTAGAAATCCCACTATATAATTCAAGAGTAATGTTCCTGAGAGCCAGGAAATGTTTATAATAAAGTCAAGATTTCACATAAAAGAAAAACTGCTTGCGATTGCTGATAAAGTTGATTAACATGCAACATTTTAACTTTAAAACACTTATATATTAAATATTAGGTTTGACCATTCATGAATTTGCGTTAAAATATTTCTGCCGATTGGTGTTACAGTTGCCACATGAAGTGTACACCTGGAGAAGTGGAATATGCCATTCTATATACTCGCATAAATATTGTACACATCCTGAGCCTCCTTTGAATTCGTCTTTAAACTTGCTATTCTCTTATTCCCTAGTAAATCACTGTTATCTTTTCTAGTTTGGTTTCTATGAACCATACCCCAGGCTCTTTCTTAAAAGTGGTGAGTAAGATAAATGGTACCATTTTCTGCCATAATCAAAACCGAAATCATCGAGAGCAGAAGCAAGCCTTTCCTTGTTCCCCGCTGTCCCGAGCTTTACCCCATCGGTACCACGATAAATAATCGTTTCTGTAATTGTCAACTACAGCAGGTTTCAGCCAAGATGCATAGCATTAGGCACTAACCACATTGCATCCTGCAGAGCTGGGAAATTTCTTTTGTCACCTCTGCATCTGATATAGTGGCAGTGTCCTTTTTCCTTTCTCCTCTCCTGCAAGATTTCAAATGAGCAGAAGCTTTGTTATTTTCCCAGGGGCCTGTTAGCCAAGTTGGCTTTTAAATGTTTTCAGGGCACAGTGGTGTCTTTCCATTTGCGGATTTTTTGTGTGGTACCGCAGGTGACTTCAAAGATTCAGATGACCTGCTGGACCCCAACCACGGCAAAGCCCATCTAACGCGTGTGCACACACACACACACACACACATGACAGAGAGAGGTAGAAAGAGGGACAGAGTTGGAGTTAGGCAAGTGGGGTGAGAAAAAAATAAACCTCGTTTTATTTTGTTTCTCACATTATTCCTTCCACTACATTTATTCCAACAAGTTGTTTTGGTTTATCTTGCAGGCATGCTATTTTATTTCAATGAATGGTCTTGGATTTTTGATGAGGAGCTATTTATTCTTTATTTCTTTGGTTTTGACTTTTCATCAGAGGTAACAGATGTCTGAACAAGAAAGAGAGAAAGTTTAGCATAGGGAGAATTATCTCTGTTTGAACTATTTTGGGAGATAATTGATAAATCAAGATATAAAGCAGTATTGTTTGGATTCCCGAATGGCCTGCAGAGACGTCTCCTATGGTTATAACATTGTGAAAGTAGCGGCCTTGCTTCCTGGACATGCCAGCTTTTTGGGGCTCTGCCTGTCCACGCATGTCCCTTGTTTGGGCCCTGAGTTCTGAGGGCAGGAGGACCTTGTCAGGTCTTATTATGGGACCTCATGATCTCAGGGAAATGTAGCCTCACCTCTAGGTATTTTCAAATATCAGTTGCACACGTTTGTACATCAAATTCAGCTCTTCTAAGGGGGAAATTGGTCACAGAGAAGGAGGAAGCAGGGTTCCTGCTCAAATCTTTGCCTGTAGCTTCCCAGAGAACCAGAAAACACAGGGCTGCTAATTCCATTAAGAGAAATCTTTAAAAATATGAAAATGTCAACTGCTATTTGTATTTGCTATGCTGGGATCATTTCTTGTCTATTACTAGTATTTGCTTCTTAAAGAGTTTAAAGCAAGTTGTATCTTGCTTTTTCCATAAACTGAGTCAAACGTCTTTATCATGTTTCACAGACTCCTAATAAATAACTAATACCTGGATAAAGTTAAATTTATTTAACCTTTCCCAATGTTCAGACATGGAAAAAGATTCTAGTTTTTCACAATTATGATTCGGCTTTATGAATTCTTTTTCAAATTAAAGTCCTCTCCCTAGCATAAATTCCTCATATTGGAATTATTAGTTTTCAAGTGTCATTAGATTATAAGTTTATGCTAATTTTTAATATATTTTAATTTTTTTCAATTTTAAGATAAAGAAAAATGGAATTTAAATTTGACAGTCACACACATTTTACATTAACATGTAATTCCAAAGTCCTGAATATTCACCTTATATAACCACTGCACAATTGATAAAATAAGAAAATTTAACATTGACAAAATGCTGTTATCTAAGTTATAGCTCACATTTGAATTTAGTGAGTTGTTACATATGTGCTAGAAATCACCCCATGTCGGTTCACAGGAGATCCCGCTCTCTTTATCACTGTGCAATGATAGTTTACACAAGCAACTTTCTACAGGTAGGCACTGTGAAAAATGTGGCAATGACATAATCTCAGAATGAAAGTCACATTTTAGAGATACTTAAATTTGTTACAAATTTGCTCTGAGCTTTTAAAATTAAATTAAATTAAATTTTATTTTATTTTTCATTTTACTGTGGACAAGAAATATCTTTTCAAAGATGTGCTAACTTTTGGTTCAGCATTTGTAAATTTGTGTATACGCACACTATCTGACATCTTTGCCTTTGACGTGTTTTTATGATCAAAAGTAAATGTACCCTTCCCCCCAATGTATTTAAATGTATGTAAACTAATACATTCGATAAAAACCATTATTCTCTTGAAGGTTTTTTTTTTTTTAATTTAATAATTAATGGCTAAGTAGGATTTTTTGTGAACATTTTGAATTTGGGCCCAGAATCAAGGTTATTCCAAGGTTAAGGTTAACAGCCTCTTTTGTTAGCTTTTAAACACGGGGGACAGTCTTCTAGGCTGGCTTTTCTCTAAATGGAATGCAAGGCAATATGTGATCTCTGGGCACATCTGGCTTCTTTCAGTGCAGTAACACAGAATGCTCCTGGACGGCACTCCATAAAAGCACACATCGCGTTCTTCACTTCACTGTGCGTCATGCACGTGTCTGTAAGCTGGGGCTCTTTCGGGCCCCGTCTGCTGCAGGGTGGGTGGTGTGGTTGCGTGGCATCATCGCGCCCAGGTAACTGGAGTCGACGCTCACCTGCTTCCATAAATGCACGCATTCCTGTCCCACTACGGGTTCCCGTGGTCCAGTTTCCTACAAGTACACTTCTTTTACTGGGCAGTAAGTTATGAATAAAAAGTGTGATTATAATTTGCTCACTTTGTCATCTCTTCTCTCCCATCATCCCAACTTCTCCTGCCTCACAAAAAATAAGTTTCTCTGGCTTCACACAAATTTGGCCAATCAATCTCTTGCTAAGAGTTACAGGCTCCACAGTTGACCTACATGAAGCTTACTTCGCAGTTGTCGAAGATGGCCCTTGAAGGTCCTGCAAAGGAGAGGCATGGGTCACGTGTCCTCTGGAGGAGAGACTGTTCTCGGCTCTGAACTTGTGCCACCTGGGATCATGCCACTGTAAATTACACGACCTTATTTTATCTCTGAATATGAAGAGAAGACGGAATGTTCCCCAAGCACAGATAGAAAGCTAGAATTTTAGTGCAGCAAACACGTTGAAAAGAAAACTCTCATTGCCACTATTTGTCCTCTGGTGGCAAAATTCAGGGAGAAATGAGTCATGACGAATGGTTTCTGCAGAGAAATTCTGAAAACCAGTTAGAGGTCATGGCAGAAGGAGCCAGCATCTTGTCCGAGGCACTTGGCTACATTTACTGAGAGGATGTCCAGAGGTGGTCACGGATTTGAAGAGATGAGTCCTGACGGAGGGAAAGGCAGCAGAGAGCACGAGCACAGGGGACCCCGAGTGGCCTTTACGTGGCCCCGAGTCCTGTCTCAGCACAGGTGGCGGGCTCCACGGGCCACGCCTGAGCCCCCAGGGGCCCGGGCTCCTCCATCACCAGCGCTCTTTGCCTGTGACCATCCTCACTGCGATCGTGGCGTCTGCTTGTACCCAGGCCACTGCCTCCTGAAACACTCAGGACAGTCCCCACGTAATGCAGAAGAGATGGTAGGATTCATCCAAGTTTCACAGGCCTGAAGCTACAACATTATGATGCAGAAAAGATGCACCTGCAGGCAGGTGCTTTGCCAGGCTGCCTAGAGGCTGTTGCTTTGAGGGCTCAGACCACACGGCCCAGGGATTCTCATTCATTCCGGAGGAGGTGGATACCATTAGAACAAAGCAAGAAGTCGAGCCCTTTTGCCCTCAAAGCTTATCTTCTAGAAAAGCTGACCTCTTGCTGGGAATGTATTTGGTTACAGAAAATCCTTGCCTACTGTAACAATCCGACGTCTGGACATCTGTTAAGTCAGTATTTTCTGTAGGGTGTGATCACAGAGAAGTCAGGATCTGAAAACAAGAAAGCCCACGCGTCTGCAGAAGAGGCAGAGAAGCTTTGAGGAGAGAAAGGGAGCGATTCAGAAAGATTAAAAAAAAACCCAGGAGCTGAGCTGAGAGGCTCCAGCCACTCGGCCGCCAGCGTCAGTGCCTTTGCTGTACGACGCAGCGGGAGGCACAGGAAATCCTCAGAAACCGAGACAAGAGCGGGAAGGGGCCTCCAGCAAAGCGAGACAGGACCTCTTGCAGCTGCAGCGCGGAACGCAAGCCCGCTAGAGGGATGCTGACGTGAAACGCTGCCGAGGACGACGCGGAGGAGAGGCTGCCGAGCACGGGAGGCTGAGGCCCAGAGGCTCGCGGGAGCCGGGAGTCTGCATCCGCGAGGCTTTGACCCTGAGCATTTCCAGACTGGGTCCCGGTACGATGCTGGTGGCAGAGCTAGAGCGATGCTCCAGAGATGCAGACGATAGATGAACTAGACCCACATAAGGAGCACCCTGGAAGCAACGGCCCCGACAGCCAACACAAAGATGTTATCAACATAAACGCTTCCGGAGAGTCTGCATTTGAACGTACATTTTCGACAGTTCAAAAGCCCCCAAGTATCTCTCCTTACAAATCACATGTATTTTCTCTTATACGTTACACCAAAGAGGTTCCCCTGCATTTGTCCAAGGGCTCCATCCAAGCCACCTCCACCTGCCACATCAGGCAGGGGCGCCCTGGGGAGGGTCGCGGGAGCCACTGGTCTTGAGGTGAGACTCGTCACCTGGGTGGGAGTTTTTAAATGAGAGTTGGTCGACTCTGGCTAACTGATACTTTGTTTGTGGTTTTGTTTACCTGTCTACTAGAGAACCTGACCACTGGTGATGACAGCAGAGCCAGTCCTCACACAAGCAATTCTGACCTCTGCCTCAATTCGTTTATCTGGCCTGATGGACGATTAGATGCTACCTGATGGCGTGCCCGGTCTCCTGGTCCAGCTCTGCTCCCACGGTGAGTGCCCGCTACCCCCAGGCCTACCCATTTGCTAATTAAAAGCAATAGAGCCCTAAGAAAGCAAAATGTTAGAAGGTAGTAAAACAAACCACTATTAGTGCTAGTAAATGTTAACATTTTTATCATTAGAAGGTGAATATGTGTTTACTATACGAAAACAAAGCATGTGTGGGAGCACATGGTATTATACAATAGCAATTATGAATCCTTTCAATCTTTCACATTGGAGTGACTGAGACTACTTTGTTTTGGAATTAAAATTATAATTCAGATCAGATAGTTTGGAAAAATACTTAAAATGTATACAAGACTAAGTGGAAAGAATGCAAAATTCCTACTCTTAGAGATTAAAATGCTAATGTTTTCACATATGTTTCCAGGATTTTTTCTGAATATATTTTCATAAACTAAAACTAAAATTAAGACTAATTTAAGATTGCATTCTTAAGTTGTGATGTAAAAATATTCATGTAGTAAGACTTTGTAAATGTATATTTATAATGGCACTGGATAGGTTTTTATTTTGCTACGGCCCACTAGCTGAGAAGGTTTTCTACATTTAAAATTCATTGAAAAAAATCAAAAGAATATATTTCATGACACGTGAAAGTTATATGAAATCCAAATTTCAGGGACCACAAATAAAGTTTTATTAGAACACGACCAGGCTCATTCATTTTCATATTGTCAGTGTCATACAGCAACAGAGTTATGAGTTGTAACAAAGTTACAACTCAGAGTTATGAGTTGTACAGCCCGCAAAGCCTGTAACGTTTACTAACTGCTCATTACAGGCAATGTTTGCTGACTCTTGCTGTAAACCTCTTAGATTTGAGAAAAATACTGGGCATTCTGACTCATCTTTTCATCTTCAATTGGCAACCTTATCAGGAACTTTAGACCTTATTCTTATTTCCAATGGAGAAAACACAAGCACCCAATTTTCCAAACAAGAACAAGCACGTGACTGCCATAGTATTTGGTGGTAATTAAACCTTCTACAGCTGGAAGATGAGCTATGTAGCCGTTCATCTGGAATCCGTCCAAAGAATGGAAATAAAACCTCACCTCGATATAAAGTCTAACGGAGCACATGACAAATGGCAGCCCTCCCCTCTCACTCCCTCCTTCTACCCTCGCTTTACTCTCATGTGGCAAACGTGCCCCTGGGCTGTGAGCGCCAGAAGCTATCTCCACGGTCGGTCACAGTGTGCTTCACCATGCTATAAATGTGCAGACGCAGCCTGCAACTGGGTTTTTATTTAATGTAAATAGTTTTTGTTTCCAATGAGGCAGTTTCTGGTACTCCTATGAAATATTACTCAGCTTTTTTTATTGTAGAAAGAAAATCAACCCACTGTTTAGTACCAAGAAGGGATTTTAGGCACACGGGTCATCCAGGAGTCGCTGTGTCAGGCAAGCCTGACGTTCCTCTTCTGGGCTTTACATCTGTGTTGAGATCCATTTTGGTGGTTGGTTTTTAACCCAAACTCAGTGCATTTTTAAAAATAGTTACAAATACAGGATAAGGAGAACGCTTGAACACACAGAAGGGAGGAATGTGCCTAGTGTAGGTTCTGCAGTGATGGCCTGAGTCCACTCCACCAGTGGTCTGTTTCCCATTGGGAACGTGAAACGGGTCAGAACCAGCCATGATCCATTCTGCATGGTCACAATAGGGTCCCTGTGATCTGCTCTGTCTTGGGTCTTCCCACACCCCATAGCGTTTGTGCTTGTATCTGTGCTTACGTGGCCGCCCAGGAGACGGGCTGGGGGCTGCAGCCACCGCGCTCAGACCCCTTGCAGGAACGCCAGCCTTTCTTGGGTCCGCATGGGCACTTGGGTTGGAATGCTCTGGTTTGAGCGGGAGCCCTGCAATCCCCTTGTTTGCCTGCTCCGGGCTCTCTGGGGTCTCACCAGCGGGAGCGCGGGGGGTCATCCTTGAGCCCCAGCCCCTCGGAGCCCCTGTCTACGTGTGCTTTTACTACCTCAGCCTGCAGGGGTCAGATTTGCCTTCGAAAAATGATAACCTCTACTTTTTTCTTTTGTATTTTGATAAACAATGAAGAAGCTGGAGCTGTTAAACTTTATCTTGGGGAAAACCTCAGAACTGGTTTATTTGGTGTCGTGGAACCTCTTACTGTTTTCAATACACAATTAGTAATCCAAAAAAAAGCAGCATAGCTTTTTTGGGTCCAATGGAATTGAGAAAGTTTAGAACACAATGTTTTTTTTTCAGTCTTTGTTTGTTATTTTCAGGGGTTGTGTAGAATTAAAATGGTGCTGGGAGGGTGTAGATGGAGGAGATGTAGGACCGTATGCCATCTGTAGGGACAGAGATGCCTAGCTCTCTGCTAGAAATAAACCCTGGATCTTTGACCAGAGAAAAGAGGGTTTGAGGGATGAAATGTCTTCTCATAAAACTTTCAGTCATTTGTGTATTTTTTGACATAGCAAAATAGCAATTATATTCCCCATTTTATTCCCATATGCCTTTCAATTTGCATAAACTTTGCCCTGTATTCTAATAATTGTTTAGGAAATCTTGGTTTTCGTTCTTAGTCTCATAAGAGAATTTTTTTTTTCATTTCTCAGAAATGTTTGTGTGGGAATCCAAGAGGTCATTTAATACTTTAAAAGGAAGTCAATCATTGATAATATAAATTAATTAAATAGGTTAGCTTCAGGTATCTTGCAGACATTGAATTTCTTTTAGAAAATGGACTTAATGATTTTAAAATATTCAATATAAGAAGAGGAAAATACAAAAGGGCAAAGAGGATTAAAGATATCATTTAATATCTTTAACTGCTGTGACTAATATTAGCCATGGTTTGTAAAGTTGACCAAAGTTGTGAGTAGTCCGGACAAATGATATATAATTAGCACAAGTTTGTGAGTTTTTTCTTCCTATCACATCTACCTGACACCTACTAACCATTTGGGAAATTCTGCAGCCGTCCCAAGTTCATTGATCCTATCATGCTCTTGTAGAAATCGATGAAAAGTTTCCCTCAAGCAAAGTAAGGCTTCAAGCAGGTAATCACAGTCTAACCACCAACTGGATTATAGCTCCCAGTTTTTTTAGTGAGCTCTTCCATTTTCATACTGTCAGACGAATTAATTAAATTTACGGACTGGTCTGGTGCATTGGTCTGGGATTTTTTTTTTTTTTTTAAAGAAATTCACGTTCTTTTCTTTATTTATTTATGACTGTGTTGAGTCTTCGTTTCTGTGCGAGGGCTTTCTCTAGTTGCGGCAAGTGGGGACCACTCTTCATCGCGGTGCGTGGGCCTCTCACCATCGCGGCCTCTCTTGTTGCGGAGCACAGGCTCCAGATGCGCAGGCTCAGTAATTGTGGCTCACAGGCCCAGTTGCTCCGTGGCATGTGGGATCTTCCCAGATCAGGGCTCGAACCCGTGTCCCCTGCATTAGCAGGCAGATTCTCAACCACTGCACCACCAGGGAAGCCCTGGTCTGGGATTTTTATGTGAGGATTTTTATATTATATCTTCTTTTTCTGGGTACTAGATACAAAATCGTGGAAAAGACATGGTCCCTGCCAGTAGGAGGGAGACAGACATAAACACAGATGATTTTAACAGAGTGTTGCAGATTTTGTGACAAAGATAGCTAAGGGTTCTACAAAAGCCCCAAGAATGTGTAAGCTTTAATATGTACACTTGATCGCTTTTAAACTTTACACAGATACAGTTTTAAAAAATAACCTTGAGAATATTAAAAAAAAAAACTGCTTATTTAACTGCACAATGTCCGTGGGATGTTTATGGGGTAACCATCACCCTGAGGGTGTCTAAGCAACATAAGCCAATTTAAAAAAGACTTCAAATCACCTCAAACTTGGCAGCCAAAAAGGGTTCCCTAGAGAAATCTGAATCCTAATGCTTCCTTTTCCACCACACAGAACAATGGTATTTTTGGGATTTTTTTAGATTACCTTCTGTATTTTGCTAAACTCATTGTTTTCCTTCATGAGCTTTTTTACACTAACTTGCTGCTTCACATACTCTCTAGATTTTGGTGACGACTTCCACTTAGATGACGGATGCTCTATTCACAGACTTCACATCTTAGAACCACACTGGCTGGGGAAGCCTTAGCGAAGCTCTCATGAAAGTAAAAATATTGGGTATAGGGCTTCCCTGGTGGCGTAGTGGTTAAAAATCCGCCTGCCAATGCAGGGGACATGGGTTCGAGCCCTGGTCCGGGAAGATCCCACAT
Source organism: Balaenoptera acutorostrata (assembly GCF_949987535.1). Lineage (NCBI taxonomy): Eukaryota > Metazoa > Chordata > Mammalia > Artiodactyla > Balaenopteridae > Balaenoptera > Balaenoptera acutorostrata. Next base: position 81,209,918 of record NC_080080.1, read on the forward strand.
GCCACGGAGCAACTAAGCCTGCGCGCCACAACTACTGAGCCTGCGCTCTAGAGTGCATGAGCCACAAATACTGAGCCCACATGCCACAACTACTGAAGCCCGTGTGCCTAGAGGCCGGGCTCTGCAACAAAAGAAGACACCGCAATGAGAAGCCCGTGCACCGCAAAGAAAAGTAGCCCCCGCTCGCCGCAACTAGAGGAAGCCTGTGCACAGCAACAAAGACCCAATGTAGCCATAAATAAATAAATAAATTTATTTTTAAAAAATTGGGTATAAATACATTTGAATAACAACAACAAAATAATATAAAACACATTTGCAACTACAGAAGAAGTAGAGGCACGTGGGGACTGAAGCAACAGTTTAGAAACTGATTTAGGATGAAGGTTATCCATGGTCCAAACTAATCTTCTGATTTTAAAAATAGAGCAAAGGCAAACAGGAGAGATAATGAGCATGAAGGGTGTTAGCGTTTGAGGACAGCAGCAGTGGTGGTATGTTTTTGTTTAATTTCCCTGAATCTCTAATTCAGTAAAATAAAAACAAAATATCCTCACAAACCTCAAAGTACAAGTGGCTGGAGAATATCCTTAACACCTGCATGCAATCGGCATCTGTGTAGAAATAATCACAAGGAATAAATAAGGTGGATGATAAACTTAGAACAAAATAGCCCACCGGTAATCAAATAAAGTGGGGCAAGTATAGCAGCTGAAACTGGGACGACTTTTGCTCCGTCTTAAAGTTGAGATCACTGGTCCAGTGCAGCACGGATTGAAGGGCCTGAACTCTTGAACTTCTGTGGTCTCTGGAAACTGACCAGTCAGGGCTGGTCAGCTTTAAGTCCCACACTGAGGGGAAAGGACTCAAGGTGGAAACAAAGTTGAGTAGGACCAGGATATTAAAACAAAGGAAAGCAAAATCTCAGCTAAAACTAATGGAAGAAACAGATCTAGGGAAGCTTGAAAACCTACAAACAAGAAACAACAGCAGAGAGGGCTCTAAGAAGTTAAAAAGCTCTGCTAAATATGGCCTCACGTTGACTTCAGGAAAACTAATTTAATATAAACCGTGAGGTGCAGAAAAGTGTCAACTTCTGATTCCACCCAGAGTCATTCACAATGACAGGGGGGCAGCACAGCACCCCACTGACAGTGAAAGAATGCCAGGAAGACATCCCCATAAAACAGATTAAATGTCACCTACTGCTTCCAAATGTGATAGAACACGCTTAGAAAATGATAGAAGAAATAAAGCACAGTAAAATTAGGAAAACTCAGGAATAAAATAAAATATGTCAGAACTGGAAGTGAAAAACATTTCAAGATGAAGAAAAAAATTAAAAGGAACACAAAAGCAAGTAAACCTAATGGGAAATGGCTAAAAGGGAAGATAAAATGAAGAGAAGGGCAACTGTAAAACTTTTTTAAGAAAGAGACTAAGGGACTTCCAGTTCTGAACAATATGCAATAATGCATTAAACAATCAGCAACGACAGAATATATGAAATACTGGTGGTCAGGCATGAGACAAAAGACAGCGCACACTATATCCCCAGAGAAGGGGAAGAAACAAGGTCAGTTCAACTGTAGCTCCCAGTTCGTGCCAGAAACAACGTTCTGTCTGCAGCGCAGGGAGAAGGAGCCCCCAGGGAGTCCGCTGACCTCACTGAGTTGAGAGGCACAGCTCTGATTTCAGGGAGGACAGGCCACCTCGAACAGAGGATGGAGCTTCACAGGGGGACAGAACCCCAGAGATCTGCAGAGGGCTCCCCGTGGTTCTTTAGCTGAGAACTGATGTGTGTTTGCATAAAAGTGTTTGAGGCAAGGGAAAGAACCACCCTCAATGGGTGGACAGACAATGTCTAGTGTCCTAACAGGGCTGGGAAGAGTTTGTGTGCACACAAGGCAGAGTGGATAAAACTTCTAAGGTTACATTACCTGGATGAACATTACCAAATCTTGAAAACAAACCTCAAAGAGATGCAACTAATTCAAATAAGCTTAACTATTTGCCCAAAGTTAAAGTTTATTGAAAGAAATACAACAAAATAGAGCCACCACCAACAAAAAATTTAATGTAGGGCATACAATCAAAAATGTTCAGCCATTCAAAAAAGCATGCAAATAAGACACATGAGCAGAAGAAAAAGCAATCAATAAAAACATTTACAGAAATAATAAAGATGGAACTACTAAAGACATCAAAAGGTGAATTATAAACACACTATATATGCTTAAAATGTTGAAGAAACCATAACTATTATAAGGTGAAAATAGAAGATATAAAGACAAATTAAACTTCTAAAGATGAAAAATATAGTATCTGAAATTTAAAAAAATTCCTCTCGGGTAAAATTAACAGACAATTAGTTGATGCAAAACTAAAGAGCAGCATACTTGAATTCATAGCAATAGAAATTATCCAAAAATTTTCCCTCCTCAAAAAAAGAATTTAAAAATTGAACAGAGAGTTCCTGATCTGTGAGACAGTATTAAACAGTCACACGTGGGCATAGTGGGATTCCAGAAAGAGAGAGGACATATATCCAAGAAACTCAATGAACAAAAGTAGAATAAACATAAACAAAACTATACAAAAGCATGGTGAAATTTCTGAAAACTTATGAGAGGCAATCATAAAGGAAACCAGAGGAAAAGACACTCATTAAATATAGAAGAAGGATAGTAGCTGATTTCTGTTAAGAAAAAGTGTAGGTCAGAACAAAATGAAGATATATTTTGAATGAACTGAAAGAAAAAATATACATAAACTAAAATTCTTTATCCACCAAAGATGTCTTTCAAAGTTAAAGGAAAAATAAAGACTTTTTTAGACGTACAAAGGCTGAGAGATTTCATTGTCAGGAGGCCTACACTAAAAGGAATATTGAGGATGTCTTTCAGGCAGAAGAAAAATTATACACAAGGGAAATTAAAATCTCCACAAAGGAATGAAACTGGTAAAAGTGTAAGCAAGTTTAAAGACTTTTCTCATTTATTAATCTCTTTCAAAAATTATTAAATTTTAAGTTAAAAAAACACTCATTGTAGCTTGGGGCTTATAGAATATGTAGAAGTAAAAGATCTAAAAACAATAGGACAAAGAATGGGTTGGAGGAATTGAAGTATATTGTTGTAAGTTTCTTATATAATAAGTGAAATATAATATTAATTACAATAGCTTATATCAAGTTAAAAATGTAAAGCAACCAGTAAAAAGAGAGAAAGAGAGGAAATGATAAAATAATAATAGAGATAAACTAGAAACAGTAAAAAAAAAAATCTTAGTTAATCCAAGAGATGAGAGAGGTAGAGAAAAAAAGGAACAAAGTACATATATGACAAATAGAAAAAGAATATTGAGATGGTAGATTTAAGCTTAATATCAATAGTCACAATAATTACAGATCTAAGTGGGCAACTTAGAAGGCAGAGGTTGTTGGATTGGATAGAATAAAGACTCAACTCCATGCTGTCAAAAAGAAATCTAATTTAAATAACCACAAGGAAAATCAGACTTCAGGGAAATGAATATTAAAATGGATACAAGAAGGTCACTCTGTAACGATGACACATCAGCCATAAATGCAACATGTATATGTACTCTTAAACCTCCTACTTGCCACCTAAGTTTTAAAAGTGAGATTAATTTTAATATATTTTATTCGATCTAAATATACAAATTTTATCATTTTAACATATAATCGACACAAAGCATTATTAATGGTACTTTACAACCTTGGTCTCATTCTAAAACATTCAAATTCCAGTGTATAATTTGCATCACAGCACATCTCAATTCAGACAAGCTTCCTTTTAACTGTCCAGTAGCTCCGGGCGGCTAACGACTCCCCTGTTGGACATATCCTCTCCCCAGACAGTGGAGTTCTCCACCACTCAGAGGGGAGGTTGCTCCTGAAGAGACCTGCAGAGCTCCAGAGGAGTGGTGAGGAAAACTCACTATTTTATCTTTGGCTCGTGCTTTTCTTTCTTGGCCTTATTATTGTAGCCCATATGAAGAACATCATTGTTTTATTGGTGTATGTTTAGTTGTTGATTTTACAAATATTTTAGATTCATTGTTAGTCTTTTTTTCTAAAGGTCTCTTCTTCTGCTTTTCTGCCCACAGCTGTTTGCACTGAGGTAAAGCCTCTTCTCTCTTTACACTATGAAATGAGAGTTACACAGTTAGTCGATTTCGGTACTGTTTTTTGGGGAAAGTGCACAGATTTCAGTGCTCAGTAAACTAAAAGTGAGAAAGTAACGGAGTGCTCATTTTTAAAATGCAGGTGCGATAATATATTTGGATGCAGCAGAGTTACATACAGATATATGTAGAGCAGCAACATAGAATAAAAATAATTTGAGGTTGTGCTTTTTCTAATTAGGATTTGTGACATCTATTATTTGCAGTTGGGGGAAACTTCATTCCCAGATTCATAAGGTGATGAGGAGACTTAAGCAGCCTCTTTGGAAAAAGGTTAATGAAACAGTTTATGTGGGATAGGAGAGACTGAAGGTAAATTAAGTTGTATTCAAGAGCACTGTATTTGGGGGGAACTGCCCTCTATTTTCACTAAGGATAGAGCTGAAGAAAATTGGCTTCAACTGTAATAGAAGCAATTTAGCTGAGACATTACCAAGAAACTTCTTTCAGCATGAGGGTTGCAAAAGAAAGTATTACCATGGGAGTCCTTGACATTTCATTTTCTCAAATATGTATGTTTTAAAGGAAAGGGTAAACAGATAATAACTTGAGAGCATTACTGGGATATAACTTTTCCCTAAAGTACAGGGAAGTAACAGAGAAACAGTAGTTCCCTGTTCTGTTCATTCCTTTAATCTTCTGTTCATTTAGATACACGAGCATTCATCTCAAATGAAAAGAAAGCCAGAGAGGTGCTGGAAAAGAAGGAAACGTGCTGAGTCAGTGTGTGGACCAAAGGCTTGTGTGGTTATTATCACTTTCAGGCTGTTATATTTTATTTTAATAACAAATAGTAAGAATTACCCCCAAACTACATTTTGTCATATTTTTTTTAATCTTGAAAGTATGCAAAGCTTCTTTTCAACTCTAAAGATAATTTTATTTATTTTTCTAAGCATCAGTTTCTAGTGTTTATTCGAAAAGTGAATGGGCACATCTATTGGTTGGTTCTTTTATCTTCCTGTATATGGTTTCCCATTTTTCTACAAATATTTCAGAGCGATCGATTTTAATTTTTTAAATTTTTTTTTGGCCATACGACATGTGAGATCCTAGTTCCCTGACCAGGGATTGAACCCGCGCCCCCCTGCATTGGGAGTGTGAAGTTTTAACCACTGGACCACCAGGGAAGTCCCCAATTTTAAATTTTAAATAAGTTAAACATCATTTCTCTTATGTGGGCAGTTGTATGGCATACAGGTGGTGACAGCACACAGCTTTCTTCAGAGGTGACTGAGTTGGGGGTGGGCTTGGAGAGTGTGCGAGAGGCTGGCAGCGGGCTCAAGCCACACAGAACTCACCACTGCTAAGCTCTAGGTTCACCTGCTCTCCTCTCAATCACCCTTCCTAGCCCTGGAATTGTTGTGTGAATGATGTATTGCCAGTGTCTATGAGATTACACTTCATGGTACGTACTTTGAGGAGACATAGAAACAGTGAGAGCCACTGCTATGTACTCTCCTATTCTCATTCCCTCAGCATGCACTTGAGGCCAATCTGTTCCCATCGCTAAAAATCCTCTTTTGACAACGGGCTTCTGAGATATTGCGATTTATGTGAAATATATATATTTGGTCATTCAGGTGTCCAAAATATATTTCTCAGGTGCATTTGGTCTTCTTGCATAGTTCCTGGCTCACAGCTCCCCAGATCAGAATTTTCTGATTGATAAGAGCAATGGGCACATTGTTTGTTATAATATTTGGTCTCTTGTCCTCAGTTCCTGAAAATGCTTCAGAACCATAAAGGTGAAATGGGTGTTTTGTTATTCACAACAAGTCCCTTTCCATCATTACGGGGTTTATGTTTTTGAAGGTGATTTTTGGATCCTACCCCAGGGTGGGGCTGGTTTGTCAGGAGAACCAGCCACGTGATTAGAGGGTGGGAACTTTCAGTCCCACCCCCAGACCTCCAGGGAGGAGAGAGGGGCTTGAAGTTGAATCAGTCATCATTGACCAATGATTTAGTCCATCATGACTATGTAATGAAGCTTCCATTAAAAACCCCAAAGGAAACTTCCAGTTATAGGGTAAATAAGTACTAGGAATGTAATGTACAACATGATAAATATAATTAACATTGCTGTATGTTATATATGAACGTTAAGAGAGTAAATCCTATGAATTCTCATCACAAAGAAAAGATTTTTTTTCTTTTTCTTTATCTTTTTATTTATATGCGATGATGGATGTTCACTAAACTTACTGTGGTCATCATTTCTTGATGCATGTAAGTCCCATCATTATGCTGCACACCTCAGCTTCTAGAGTGCTGTATGTCAATTATATGGCAATCAAACTGCAAAACAAAAACAAAAACAAACCAAAAAAAAAAACCTCAAAGGGGAGCTTTTTCACCCTTGTTGGAGAGCTTCTACATCAGGGATCCAGAACACTTCTGCTGCCACGTGGATGGGGCCCCAAGCTCCAGGAGGACGGAAGCCCCTTGTTTGGAAGCTCTCCCCCATGTATCTCTTCACCTGGTTCCATTTTCACGTTGTTTTCTGTATATTCTTAAAGGTATATTCTTACTGGTTACCCTTGGGATGACAGTTAACATCTTCACTTATAACAAAGCAGTTAAATTATCCACCTCGCTTCAATTTTATGCTAAAACTCATCTCCTAGACAGCTCCATCCTCCTCCTTTATGTTGTTATCACAAATTACTTTTTACACATGTACAACTAACATAGATTTAAAATTGTTTTTATACATTTGTCTTTTAAATCACACAGGGGAAAAAAGAGGGCTTACAGATCAAAAGCACAGTAATAACAGTCTTTATTCACTAATGTGGTTACCTTTAGCAGGATTCTTTATTTCTTCATATGGCTTTGATTCCACCATGACAGACTCCTTTTAGCATTTCGCTTAGGGCAGGTCTACTCATAATACACTCTCTCATCTTTTGTGTACCTAGAAATGTCTTAATTTATCCCTCATTTTTAAAGAATATTTTGCTGGATATAAAATTCTTGGTTAACATTTTTCTCTCTCAGCATTTTAAATGTTTCGTCTCACTGCCTTCTGTCTTCTGTAGTTTCTGATGGGAAACTGGCTGTTAATTTTACTGAGGTGAACTTTTAAGTTATGCATCATTTTTCTTGCTGCTTTCAAGATTCCCTCTTTGTTTTTGACTTTCAGCTATTTGACTATGTTTCCCGTTTGTAGATTCATATTTAGGGAAATTTTTGGCTGTTATTTCTTCAAATACACCTTTGCTCCTTTATTTCTCTCATCTTCTGGAATGCTCATTCTGTGTGTGTTGGTATACTCGATGGTGTCATACAAGCCTCTTAGAATATTTACACATTTCTTCATTCTGTTTTCTTTCTGCTCCTCAGGCTGGGTAATTTCAATTTTTTCTGAAGATTGACCATTCTTTCTCCTACTTTAGAACGCCTCTAGTGAAATTTTCATTTCACTTATTGTACTTCTTGACCCTAGAATTTGTGTTTGGTTCCTTTTTATGAATTCTAGCTCTAGTCATAATCTCAATTTGTCAAGACACCATTATTTTGGTTTCCTTTGGTTCTTTGTGCATGGTTCCGGTAGCTTTTGATCATATATAAAGCAGTTGATTTAAAGTCTTTGTTGAGTACGTCCAAGTTTGTCCTCTGAAGCGATCATTTTTGTCAATTCTTGTATTTCTTCTGAGTGGGCTGTACTTTTACATTTCTTTGAATGTCTCATAATTTCATGTTGAAGCCTAAACATTTTGAATATTATGATGTGATAAATCTGAAAATCAAATTGCTGACCTCTTTCAGTTTTGTTGTTATTCTTTACTACACATCGTAGTCATTTGTTGTTTAATACATTTGCTATCCTATTTTTTATAGATTGTATTCTTTGTCATGTGTGGTTTCTGAAGTCTCTGTTCCTTTAGCTTATGGTAAACTATTGGCTTGACACAGAATTCCTTTAATGTCTAGAGACACAGAAAGAAGAGAAGAAGGTTCTAGTGCCTGGCATTTGCTGATTGGCTCTGTGCTGTGGCACTCCTTTGGTGCTTAGCCAGACTGTTTAGTTGTCTTCCTTAGCCTCCACTCTGCTTATACTGAGTCAAAAGATCAGCTGGAGGTGAAAGCCTAGGGTCTTCTCCATTTCTTCCTGAGCATGACTTTTTCCCTGAGTATGTGGCTAGCTTTCTAGATACCCTGTTATATGCCAGAGAATTTTGAAGTCCTTATACCCTAAATTAACTCTCTCCCTGGCTTTCCCTCCAAGGCTTTTTGGCATGTCTATTTATGTCCCAACTGTAATCTTTCATCCCAGGCATCAGCAGCTTGTTAATTTCAATGTTGTCAAGCAATGCTGTTCACTTAGGGATTTTCACTCCCTAAGAGAATTCAAATTAGGCTAAACAGATGCAAATGTTTTGCATCAATCAGGGAACCATCAGAAAGGCTTAACAGACAACACAATTCCTTGAAAACAAAGCCCACTCTGCTCCCTCCATAACCAGACTGCCACCCTGGGAACATGGGCTACCATCCTCACCACCAATGAGTCAGATAGGGGAAGTGAAACAACTAAGTTAAAAGGTCACAAAGCCTTCCTACTATGTTTAAGTCAACTTTTTTCTGATTAAGTGTTCACTGTGTTTCTATAAATCTGATTATTTTCCAGAGTTCTGACAAATTTGATTCAGACAGATTTGGCTTGTTTTTCCCTCAATGTTTCTGTCGAGGGCCAGGTCCTTGGAGCTCCCTACTATGCCATTTTAACTGAAATGACCGTTCTTGCCTAGTTCCTGACTTTAGCCGAACATTAAATAAGTAAATGAGTATGATGCTGGATTTTAGGCTGAGAATATATCTTTTACATATTAAAAAAGATACACGAATTCCTATTTTATATACTGTTTAGTTATTTTTTCAGGGTGGTGTTTTGCCTAATGTTTTCTGTGCAAGTATATAGATTATCACATTCTTTTTATATTAAGATTTATAAACATAAATGTTTGAATGTATAGTATATCTTAATTACGAAGAACTTTTCACTCCTAGAATCAGTCCCATTTATTGTTATGTATTTCAATATGCAATTTAATTGTTTGTTTCTATTTTATTTGTGATTTGTGTATTAATATTTGAAGTGAGATAGGCTTAGAGTTGTCTATTGTATGCAATGTTTATGATATAGTTATATTTCTGTTTCTTAGAAGAAGTTGGAATGTTTCCTTTCCTTTCTATGCTCTGGGGCAATTTAAATAGCCCTAGCATTATGTGACGTATGTCAGTGTTTTAAAACACTGTGAAACTTAATATTATGGGGACTAGTAGACTTAGTTTGAGATGTTAAAAAGTATTTCTTTTGAGGTTTAATTTTTCAGGCCACTGCAATAAAATGAAGCAGAATGAATCAAACACATTATTCAGTATTTTAGTGTTAAAGAAGGATTAATCATCTTCCAAAGTAAAATTTAAGATTATTACTAACACTACTTGGGCCTACCCTCATCTTAGCCTATGATGCTCCCTGACATTTTTAAATGGAGAAATAGATAATATTACTTATCCTTCCTCTTTCAGGCTGAAAACAGACTGAATACATCAGGTGCACAATTTCATCATCTCAATAAAACTCTCTTCAATTTAAAGGTGTGATCATAAATGTTAATCTTTCATTTGTCTTCAATAAAACTGTTAATTAAATATTTCACACTTCTTCAGCTGCTTTTATCTAAACTTTGTAGGCTAGAATTTCTGAGGCAGTCTTCTAGGCAGTAAGCAAATTATTAGGGAAAATACTGTGTTTGCAACTCATATTTAAGGAGACAGTGGGCTGAAAATACACTTAATTTGGGAGTGGATAAATGTAAAGGATAAATTTTTAGTATTTTTTCAGTGGAAGAAAAGGTATGTATAATTTATGAATTATTTATAAAAGTAAGGCAAAAATATTTGAAGAGGAAAATGTTATACCCATTTTTTAAAGAAAGAATACCATGTAGAATCAAATTGTCATTTTAACAGGACCAAACATTTAAATTATTTAATTTTTCCAGCAAAATTTTCTTCCAGATAATGAGGGACACATATTCTTTGAATGACTGAATTTTACGTACTTCATAAAGAAACAAACTTCCTTTTTTAGGAAAAGTCAGAAGCTAGTAATGTATTCATATCCTTGCAAAATTATCTCTTTTTACTGAGAATGTTGTTAGATGTTTCAGAAAGGACTTAGAAAATTATTGACCCAGTATCCTAAATTAACAGGGCAAACCACCATCACAGGCTGTGGAGAGACAAGTGAATACAAAAAGATACAGATTTGTTTAGCTGGAGCGGAAGTCACAGGAGGTATAAACTGATAGTAACACTTAGATGGTAATATTGATGAACAGCGCTTCAGGATGAGTGTGAACTAGGGTGAGAGTGAGAAGCTCCTGGAGACCACAGTCTACGTGAGGGGTCTGCTTCCCTGGGCTCCACCTCCAGGAACCCCTTCAGGATCCGCATGGAAGGGTGTCTTCCTGGCTCTGGCAGAGAAAGGAGAAAGTGACCACTATGGAAACACTGAGAATTCTCCAAAGACCTACACTCTAGGGGAAAAAGTGCCAGAGCCCAACCCTGAAACTTTATGCCAAACTGGGGAAGGGACCTTACTCCTGCCCTCCCCAGCCTTCTTATATTACCTGGGGGAGGGTAACCCTTAGTCAGGAGTTAATAGTTCATAGAAATGCATTGAAAATCAATCAGGCAGGGAAAGGAGTAGGATCCAGAGGAGGGAAAAAGAAACCACGCCACTGGAGAAGCACTCAAGAAGATCAGAGACCCAAGACATCGGCCAAATAAAACACTAAGGCTTAGCTGTGACATTATAGAAAGTCCTTCCCACAAACTTACTAAAGCATACAATATGGAAGCCTACAGTCCAGAAGAAAGGCAAAAACAAAGATAGTAGAGAAATTTGAAGACTCTTGTACCTATACCGAAAAAACCAGTAGACACAGCCCAACTCTTAGCCAAATTAATGTAAATACTTACACTACAGACCTGTTTACTTTAATTCTACTACCTATATAACATTTCATATTGATAATAAAAAATTGTAAGACAGCCAAAAACCAAGAGAAAACAGTTTAAAGAAACAAAGCAACCATCAGAACTAGATTCAAATATAATACAGATGTTGGGATTACCGGATAGACAATTTAAATAACAATGATGAATATTTTAAGAACTCTAATGGAAAAAGCAGACAGCTTAAAAGAACAGTTAGATAATATAAGTAGAGAGATGGAAATGCTAAGAAAAATGGAAATGTTAGAAAGTTAAAAGCACAGTATCATAAATGAAGAATATCTTCAATGAGTTCATTTATAGACTGAACAGGGCCAAGGAAAGAAGAAGTGTTCTTGAAGATGTGTTAAAAGAAACTCCTCCAAACTGATATGCAAAGAGAAAAAAGAAAGGAAAATTAAAAGGAACATCCAGGGGCTATGGAACACTCAGCTTTATGGAGTCACAGAATGAGAAGAACATGAGAACAGAGCAGTAGAAATATTTGAAATAATGGCTGAGAAATGTCCAAAATAAATGGAGACATGTTCATATTCATGCATTAGAAGATTCAATATTTTTAAGATGTCAAATCTTGCCCAGTAGATTTATAGATTAAAAAAATTCACAGTAAAATTCCAGCAAGGTATTTCGTAGGTGTCGACAAAATGATTCCGAGATTTTATAATATCAGAAGGCAAAGGACCTACAATAGCCAATACAATTCTGAAAAAGAAAAATAAGTTTCATGAACTCACATTTCCTGAGTTCAAACTTATTATAAGACTATCAACACCAACTTGTTATTGGTGAAAGGATAGACATAAATTAAAGGCAGAGAATGGAGACCTCAGAAAGAACTTGCAAAAATATCTTTGACAAAGAAATGATCTTTCACAGAAGAGCAAAGACAATATGATGCAGAAAGAATAGCATTTTCAACAGATGGCACTGGAAAAGCTGGGTATTCAAATGAGAAGAAAAAATCAGTGAAAATGATGACACGACAATTGAAAATATCCAGAGGATCAGAAAGTAAACAGAATGAAGAATGATTGACATATTCTAAGAAACCTGTAGGATACCATCAAGCAGATCAACATTCACATTACAAGAAGAGAGTCAGTAAAGAGACAGAAGGAGAAGAGAGCCATAAAGAGGCAGAAAGAATATTTGAAGAAAAAATGGCCAAAAACTTTATAAGTTTGAGGAAATACATGAATCCTCACATCTAAGGAGCTCAACGAACTCAATAGGCTAAATTCAGAGAGATCCACAGTGAAGGGCGTATGATCAGAATGTAAAGAGACAAAGAGAGAATCTTGAATCTAGAGAGAAAGTAGCAGTGTGTTATGTGCAAGGGATCCTCAGGCATATTAGCATCTGAATTTTCATCATAAATCATGGCAGCCAGAGGAGGTGGGATAACATATTAAAAAAAAAATCTTGCCAGTCAAGAATTCCATACTAGCCCCTGGCAAAATTATCTTATAAAAATGAAGGAGAAATTAAGTCATTCTCAGATACACACAGGCTGATGGAGTTCATTACCAGTAGACCTGCCCTAAAAGGAGTCCTGCTTAAGGAAGTCCTACAGGTTGAAATAAAAGGACCCTATATAGCAACTTGAAGCCACAAGAAGAAACAAAGATCTCTAGTAAAGATAACTATATACGTATACACACACACACACACACACACACACACACACACTAATGGAATAGAATTGAGAGTACAACAATAAGTCCATACACCTATGACTGACTGATTTTCAATAAGGGTATCAACACGATTCAGTGCAAAAGAATAGTCTCTTCAGTGGTCCTAGAATTACTGGATATCCACATGCAAAAGAATGAAGTTGGACCCCTATCTCACATCATATAAAAAATTAATTAAAAATGGATCAACAACCTAAATATTAGAACTAAGACTATAAAACTCATAGAAGAAAACACAGGGGTAAACCTTTGTAATCTTGGATTTGTCAGTAGATTCTTAGATATGACTCCAAAAACACTGGCACAGAATTAAAAATAGATAAATATATGGGGATGGGGAAGGGTAAGCTGGGACAAAGTGAGAGTGTCATGGACATATAAACACTACCAAACATAAAATAGATAGCCAGTGGGAAGCAGCTGCATAGCACAGGGAGATCAGCTCAGTGCTTTGTGACCACCTAGAGGGGTGGGATAGGGAGGGTGGGAGGGAGGGAGATGCAAGAGGGAAGAGATATGGGGATATATGTATATGTATAACTGATTCACTTTGTTATAAGGCAGAAACTAACACATCATTGTAAAGCAATTATACTCCAATAAAGATGTTAAAAAAACAAAACAAAAACAACAACAACAACAACAAAATAGATAAATCTAACTATCAAAGCTAAAACTTTGTGTATCAGAAGACGTTATCAAGAAAGTGAAAAGACAACCTACAGAATGGGAGAAAATATTTGCAACTCTTAGACCTGATAAAGACTAGTATCAAGATTATATTAAGTACTTTTACAACACATAAAAACCAAAACAAAAATTAGGAAAATGTGCAAAGGACTTGAAAAACATTTTTTCAAAGAATGTATGCAAATGTCCAACATGCACACAAAAGGATGCTCGACATCATTATTCCTTAGTGAAATGCAAGTCAAAACCACAATGGGGTACCATTCCATGCCCACTGGATGGCTCTACTACGTTTTTTTTAAAACAGGAAATAACAGGTTTGGGTGAGTTAAGGAGAATTGGAATCCTCACAAATAGCTGGGGGGAATGTAAAATGCTCCAGCCTATGTGGAAATAGTTTGGTGACTCCTCAAAAAGTTAAACATAGAATTACCACTTGACCCTGTAATTCCACTCTTCAGTATATAACCAAAGAGTCGAAAACAGGTTCTCAGACCAGTGTAAAGGTACACACATGTTCAGAGCAGTACTATTCACAACAGCAAAATGTGGAAACAGCCCAAATGCCCATCAACTGATGGATGGATAAACAAAACATGGCATGTGAATACAATGGAATATCATTCAGCCATAAAAAGAAATGAAGAACTGGAACATGCTACAACATGGATGTATGCAGTAACATTTTTAGGATGCCTGATACAAAATTTCATATTGCACTGATTCCATTTATGTGAAATAACCAGAATAAGCAAACTCATAGAGACAGAAAGCTGTTGGTTGTTTGCCAAGGGCAGACGTTGGGGAGGGCAGTAAGGAATGGGGAAAGTTGCTTAATAGGTAGGGGTTTTACTTTGGATTGATAGAAATATTTCGGAACAAGATGGAGGTGGTGATTGCACAACATTGTGAATGTACTGAGTACCACTGAATTGTTCCCAGTAATTTTTTTTTATTAGAATTAGAAAATAGAAAAAATGAAGTAAAAAAACCCAGAGAATTCTAAGTAGTTTTAAAAAATGTATTACTAGCATTAGGGATATTGGGAAGACAGTATTAAATTAGATTCTTAAGCTAGGAATGCATTTGGTGCCTAACCAGTTCTTGGGTGCTTAAAGCATATTTAGCTGACAGACATTACTGAGACACTGGTGCTTGCTAACACCTCCTGAGGGACAGGATGATTTGAGCCTGAGGCTGAAATCAATTTCAATGCATCAATGTCAGTGTTTCTTTTGAAATTTAGTTTTCTATAAGAGTAATAATTTGCTGTATAGTTTAGACCCAAAAAATATGAAAGCAGAGAAAGCCAAGGGGAAAAAGGCTTTCAACTTTAAAGAAGATATGAATAACATCCAAATATTATGCCTGCTTCACATAATAAAAATAGTATTATTTGAAGTTCTATCCGTGCAAGACAGAATGAATTTGCCATTCATATATATTAAGAACTGTAATTAAAATCATCTAATGAGGTGTGATACGTGAAGTTGTTTTCAAAGCACTTAAACTCAGATGCAAAAGCAAGAAATTAAATTGAATCTACAATTGGACTTTTTAGAAAATAAAAGTAGATTTTACTGATATAAAAGAATATTCCTAATGCTACTTCAGCAGTCCAGGCGGTTTGTTCAGAATCCTTTATCAGCTTTTCTTCACAATTAACAGAAAAGAAAAAGTCGAGGCACTATTGTCAGGACCTAAAACTCCTTGCCTGATTTACATTTTAAAATTAAAGTGCTATTGGATACTGTAGAAAGTCTTATTAGAATGCAAATAATATCTGAACACAGAGATGTGAGAAGTCGGTGCCTAGGTGTGGTAAATCGGGCCACTAAAGAAAAGAATAGCAAAGAATAGCTACACAGAGCAGCAATCCAAAGTCAATACAGCCATCTACGAGCAAAGGGCAGGGAGAATAACAGCCGGTGTCTAAATAGTTAGAAAAAGATTCATGATGCTGAAGGACTATGAAAGCTGAGGTGCCCATCTTTCTCCACTGATGATGGAGATGATGTATTCTCTCCTCACCTCTATTCTTCTTCACTGTTCTCCATCCATAAAATCCTACAACTACCCTTGTGTTCCTTTTCTTTACTTGGTCAATGTGTTTAATTCTTCACTGAAGAGGTGAATTTGGTTACTCTTTTCTTAATTACTGCCGGTCCTTTAAATTTTCCATTAAAATGCAATTACTTAGAGTAACATTCCCTGCCCTTCAGCCTGATATATATCCTGTCTTTTGTGACAACCATTATTCTCTTTAGTTTTTATGTTATTTGATCAACTGTGAACAAGGTAGGAAAATGTTAACTCTTAAAGAGAGAAGCGCGTTGAATAGGTGTGGAGACGTGAGGTAGGGAAGGAGACTTCCTCAGAAAAGAATACCTAAATATTAACACAGACTGTGAAAAACCCATAAGAAACCGTAGTTTTGCTTGGGTTGTTTTCCTAAAACCAAGGAGGCCCAAAGATGAAATCCTAGGCTGTGCAGGTTTCCTACCAAATACCAGACAGTGGGCTGTATAACTGAGTCCAAAAAGGAGGTGATGCAAAGGCAAGCAGATTAATACCAGGAGGGCTGGAGGTGCCACCTGGGCAGATATCAAAGATTAGAGCTCAGGGACCTGAGTCCTGTAGGTTTGACAATGCAGGCAGGTACCCTGTGGGTCCTGTAAACCACATAAGGATTTGGTAGAACCATTCCAGCTGATCCAAGGCAGGGAAGTCCTGTTGGGTGGAGGTAAGGGTGTGTCGCACAAAATAGCGCAGATAAATCTCATAAGACAGTCCTGAGCCCTGATGCCATCCCCCGCCTTCAACAGGTCTGGGTCAGCAGTAGTCAGATGCGCAGATTGGCAGCAGGGGGAAGTGACCCCCAGCGAGTGTTGCTGCAGCAAAATGTGCTGTCTGCTCTTTGGGCCCCGATCCTGCCAGCATCCAGGTGTAACTGCCCAGGTGCCAGGGGGCGTCCACTACAGCTCTGGTCACATGCTCTGGATCATTGCAGGTGATCCTTCCTTAGTAGGGGCAACAGATTCTACTGGGCCAAGGAGGAAGGAAGCAAAGAAACACATGGTCTACAATCGCAAATGGGGTAGGCTGGACACAGAAAGCCAAAGGTTGATGCATTACCTGCATTTTCACTTCTGTGGCCCTGTCTCCAACCTCCATCACACCACAGTGTTTTCCCTCCAACAGCTGTGTTTGAACCTCTGAGATATTCTGGACCTTCCTGGGCTTATTGGATTTGGAGGCCTTTAGTGGATGCCTTTTCTGCCTGGAATGCACTTTAGAATTTTGAGTGAAGTTGAGGAATTTTAGAGGTTAATGGTCTATTCCTCACACCAAGGCAGCAGATAAAACCCAAGCAAAGGAAGTATCTGGAAGGAAAACGATGGGTGAGGCATGTTCTAGTTTTGTTGTGTATTTGTTTCAGTTTGATTTGTGCTAGATTTCTGTACTTATGAGCAAGGTGAGTTCTACTAGGAGGTATAAATATATAGTGACTGCTGCAGTTGTTATGGTTTGTGTGGGGTGAGGTTGGTGAGAGGGCCACTGAGAGAAGGAAAGATCCATGTACCAGGTAAGCAGAGGGAAGCAGACATGCAACTCAGTGAGTGCTGCAACAAATCCGCAGAAAGTACATTACCAGGTCATATTTCTGTTACTTTTAGGACTAAATATATTATATAGTATTAAATATAAAAATAAATTTCTGCTTCATAGTTATTTATAGTTTTTATAACAATACAAAGGGAAGTATAACATTTATATTTTTAATGTATAAATAGCCTTATTATAAGTTTTAAATATTTATAGAAAATAGTATTTCATAAATACTAAGGTATACAATTTTCTAGATCTGTTGAGTTTTTATATAAACAAAATTGTAATAACTAGCACTGGAGCTAGTCATTAAAAGTCAAAAACTAAATTAGTCAAAGAGAATATTAATTTTCACTGTACCTGGAATACCAAAGAGCATACTCACTCACATGTTTTTTTCCCTACCATGGTTTTCACATGAATGTTCCACTAGAAGAGGTTATGAATAAACTGGCTTACATTTACAGATTCAATAAAAATATGTCATTTTTATTGACTATTTAAATGTGTCATGCACTAAGTGTACAATACATATTTCAGTTTTTTTAATATTGAAGTGTTTGCTATATTAGACTCACCCCACTTAAAAGGTAATAAAACTCAAAGCATAAGAAATTTGCCCAACATCACCCAGCCTGTAAGTGTTTAAGTCTGGATAAGAGCCCCACTGAGCTACTCCAGAGACTGTGTCTCTAACCTTTACCCGACACGGACGTGCACGTGAATCACCGATTCGGTACGTCTGAGGCGGAGCCTGAGATCCTGCGTCTCTGATGAGTCCCCAGTGGTGCCGAAGCTGCTCCTCCAATCCAAGAGCCAGACTTTGCATAGCGAGATTCCTCTCTGGACTTCCTCTATTCAAACATGACAATCAGTATATTCGCGAGGCCGTGGAGTACCTTAGTGAGTCACTGTAGTTCTTAAAATAATGTTAAAGAAGGAAAATTACATGAACTGTTTTAAAAAAGTCATTTAGTATTTGTCCTGTAGGTGGATGCTTGTATTTTCTTCAGGCACGTGGTTTGTGTGTTGTTTTGGTTTTGTATTTTTACTCTCTTCTAGTTCTTTAAAGATTGCACTCATCACCAAGATGGGTGTATAACTTGGGCATCACCAAGATGGGTATATAACTTGGGCATTGCACAGCTCTATGTGTTAGTACTTTCTAAATTTTATTTGGGGAAATCCTCCTTTCTTGCATTATCTGGTTCTGATAGGGCTTCCAATAATCACATCTCATTAGCTTGTTTAGTTATTTATCCATGGGTGTACGAGAGAACAAAACCGTTTTTGATCAGGAATCACTGATCAATGATGACACAACCCTGAAGGGGTCTGTAGCCTTGCCCTCCCTCTACACCTCCCACCCACACTTGGAGGAAGTATGCATGTAGTAGGGGAACATGGGGCTGACAAAAAAGGGACGATTTTGAACCAAGAATTCAGGTGAGGTGAGAGTTAGTGGATATCCTTCAACTCTCTGAATTCTCTGAAGAGGACTTATTCCCAGATTTCCCAGTTATAAGAGCCAGTGCATTTTATTGTCGGCTTAATTAAGAATGGTTGGACGTTCCATCCTGTACAAGTTAAAGCCTGCTGGGGTCATGTCTATGTTTGTGTCTCAGCTTTATCACTTCCCAGCTTTTTTTGACCATGAAAAATTTGCTTCACTACCAACAATAGCAACTATATCTTAAATAGTTTGAGGATTAAAAGACACCGTGCATGCACAAACTAAGCACTTAATAGACACATGCAGTTATAAAACCATATCATGTAAAACAAGACTCTGCTCAGGATTCACACTGGTAGAAAAAAGAAGTGGGAAGATGAAGAGAAAGACAACACTGCTTCTACACCCCTCTCAGCTTCTCTACTTTTTTCTTTCTTCAGCAGCGCTTCTCACCTTCTATGGTACCATGCAATTTACTTTGTTGCTTATTATTTTATACTTTATTTCATATAGGATGTAAAATTCCACAGAGGAGGGGACATTTCTCTGTTTTTTTACTGATGCATCAAAGAACTTAGAACAGTGCTTCATAGGGTCATAGAGGCTGAGAACAAATGCTCAGTAAATATCTGTTGAATAAATTTAAAGAGGTCTGCTCTGCTGTGAGAGGACTGCAAAGGAATGTTTATGGTTATCACTCGGCGCTGATAGAAGGAATAGAAAAATATTCCCCTGAGAATTTGTAACCAAAATCCAGGCTTCACATGAGTTTGGAGCTTGAGTTCCAACTCCCTGTGTTTCTGAAAACCTCAGACAACTTATTTAGAGCTAGACTCTGGTCTATAGTGCCTCTAGGCACCTGGCAGAAACAAATGCTAATTTTCTTCCAAGGAACAGACCTTTAGCCCAGGACTCATAATATTTGAAATTTGTAAGCCCAAAAATATGAGCTCAAAGTAAGCAAAACAAAACAGAACCAAAAACAAACACACAAAAACAAAAAACAAGACAAAAACAAATACCATGAAAGCCAGAAGGAACACCAGACATCAGAGTCACAGACTGCAGTCATGGCAGTCTCAGACTGGGAAATAAATCAAGAGAAATGCCGGAAAGCAGAGAAGGAGAAACCTAGACAGAAATTTCCTAAATAAGAAGGTAGAAATAAATCCATATGTATGACTAAGCATAATGAATGTAGGGATTAACTATCCATTGAAAAATCATAGATTGTCAAATTAGCTTTTTAAAAATATGGCATAACACAGCTATGAAGCAGAAACTGAAATGTGGGAATATAATAAACCACACTAAATAAAGTTGTAAAGCCATATTAGTATCAGAAAAAGTAAACCTTAAATAAAAAAGAAAGCATTACCAAAGATAAATGTAACTGCTACATAAGGACGAGAAAGTAATTAATCAAGAAGACATAATTTGCTACTCGTAGCCAATGAATACCATAGCCTTAATATACATAATTTGCACATTAACAGACCTACAAGGAGATATTAAGTCCATAAGAATAGAGGAGGATTTCATCACTATCTCCCAATTACTGATGATCATAAAAGTTTATGAGATAGTTCACTAGAAAAATTGTTTCAAAAATGTTCATAGGAAAAAATGTGTTACAAACTGTAAGCTACATAAATATCTATTAATATCGAAAGGAAAGACTAATTTACTATGATATATACTGAACTTTTGGGTATCTATCCAAGAGAAATGAAAATGGTGCACGAATGTTCATAGCAGGTTTACTTATAATAGTCAATAGCAGGAAACAACCCAGATGTCCATCAGCAAATGAATAGTTAAATAAATTATAGAACATCAATACCATGGGATACTACGCAGCAGTGAAAAACTCAAAATATTGACACATAACAACTGCATGGATCTCAAGGGGATACTGCTGATGGAAAAGGTCGATCTCAAAAGAGTCAATAATGTATGATTCCATTTACATAACATTCTTGCAATGACAAAATTATAGACATGGAAAAAAGTTAATGATTACAAGGAATCAATTACTTGGAAATAAAGTCATCATCATTTACCTTTTGGGTCTAATGAACCCTTTTAAATTCTTTATGTTTTAAGTCATTTTATTCACTTTATATGAAAGGAATAATGAAAAGCAACTTATCAGAAATTGTGATAAAATTTAACCATAGCAAACCCCAAATTTATTCCTCATTTCCCTTGTTTTCAATTTATATGTACCCAAAATGGGCAATGTCTTCTGGATGCAAATTAACTGCTCATAATCATCATCATGGATCTGGAAAAATATCCATCCTGTAAATGCTAATACTAGATTCCAAATATGTCAATTCCAGCTTATCATTACTAGTGATTCCTCCTGCATTTCCAGCATCAAAGTACAATACTTGAATAATTTTTAAAAGCTCTGATCACTCATAATTATCTTGAAGAGAAGATGACCATCTTCTTTCTATATTACTACATGTCTTTAATTTTTATTTGTAAGCATCACTCAGAATGATCTATCCAATAATTTTAAAATATCTACACCATTTTTTTCCTTCCAATGACCTTTGTTTATTCACTTGCTTCATCATTTGTCAACTTCCAAAAAGCGTCAAGTAACTTTTGGCACATAAACATAATGAAGAATGAAAAATGTAAATTGGGATGGGCCAGGATCTTGTCACAAAATACTGCATGATGAAATCCTTCCTGTTGAATGGCTAAACTAATACGAACATCATATTGCCTTTTTAACTTAGGCATACGTTGTCTATCCATTATTCCTAAGTTTGAGAAGATTCGTCTAGGATGTTGTCATCTGAGTATTTCTCTGATATCTCATTTATATAATCAAATTCATCACCATCATTACAGTCTCAAGTGTTGCTATCTGTTTGCTCTCCTTTCTGAGTTTTTAAAATAATTGTGACATGTCTTTCACTGCCAATTTTTGTCTCTTTGCCATTTTTAGTGAAGGATACAAGATTCATTCTCAGCTGTTTTCAGTAAAATTTAAAAAACAGTCTCTGAAGATGGTGTCTCCAGTCTTCTATACATTTTTGAAAATGCAGAACTCTGGGCAATGCAATAAGAAAATTGAATGATAATGCAATAGCGATAGTTTATTGTACTTTTATATCATCCTTTAAAGCAGGGGTAGGCAAATTGTTGCTATAAAGAACCAAACAGTAAATATTTTAGCTTTGGGGGCTATATAGTCTGTGTCATCCTGTCTCATCTCTGTCTTTGCAGCGTGAAAGCAGATGTAGACAATATATAATGCATGCACTTGGAGGTGATCTCATAAATCTTTATTTATACAATCAGGAGGAAGGCTGGATTTGACCCACAGCTGCAGTCTGCCAGACCTGTTTAAGGATGCCATAATTCTTTTGTTGCCTCATTATTTCAGTGTATTTTAGCCTCCTTGGGAATAATTTCTGTGCAGCAATAGTAAATTTTATTTTTGGTTTCTGAATGATATCTAAATAAGAATAAAATAACGAAATACCAATTCTTGCAAATTCTTTTAACAGCACAAAAAGCTCAAACTAAAAGTTCAGTGGATGCTGGTAGACTTTTTATCTGGAGATAAAGGAAGGTCCTGAACTGAGGTGAGAAAATGGACTCTCTCATCTGAATTTCTCCTCCAAAATTGTTACCTGATAACAAGTATCAGTGACAGTTAACCACAGAGGATGAAAAGGATTATCTGGAGGTGTGCACCCATAGCAGCTCTGCAGCCCAGCAATTAAACTTTGCAGTAGTAGCCAGGTGAGGAAAATGGACCTTTTTATAAATCTAAGGTACATTATGACAAAAGGAATCTGGAATGTTAAGCCTAGGAATCTTGAGTGATACTAAATTGATCCAATTTTGGTAGTGACCCTTGCTTTCCATAAGAAGGTATATACATTCTTTCTGAAGAAAGCTTGGCTAATTTAAGCCCTCAAAACACACACAAATGAAGATTGAGCACAAAAAAAACACACAAGCAAAATCCAGCGTAGGAAATAAGCCACAGTGAATGAAGGACAGTAGAAACAGAGTAGAAATATTGTCCCTACAACTTTAGATCCCCAAGTGTTTTAGGTGTTATATTTATTATATAAAAATATAAAATGCTTATAAAAGGTCACATCACAAAAGCACAAAGATAATAAAATAATAGTCACCAACTTTAGTTGATTTTTCATCCTAAGTTCTTCTGTCTCAAACGCATCTCTTTTCTTTTTCTTTTGGCCATGCCGCAGGTGGGATCTTAGTTCCCCGACCAGGGATCGAACCCGCGCCCCCTGCAGTGGGAGCACGGAGTCTTAACCGCTGGGCTGCCGGGGAAGTCCTCAAGTGTATCTCTTCTCCTCCATGGTACCACCATAGCCTCTCCCAGATGGCCGTCAGCTCTCCTCTGGATTCTACAGTATCTTCCAAACTGGCCTCCTTATACCAGCTCTCAACTCCTCACCCTCACTCGCTGTAAGTAGAAGGATTTTGTTTTTCAAATACGTATCTAATTATGTCACTCATTCCCTTATGTCTCAGTTACCTCCTCTCCACCTTCTCAGAATGTTTGCTAGCTGGGATGCTCTCGGGATAAGACCCGGCCAGTGTGGGTGTGCTGGGCGTTGCCTCCCCGCCCTCATGTGCTCCCTTCCATCAGCCGTACCTTTGGACCACCTTCTGTGCTCGCTGTGATGTTATCTCTTCCCCCTCTTTCTCCAGGTCATGCCACTCTTCCTTCCTATGTGGGCTCATCTCCATGCCCTCATGGGAGAATCCTGTACTTTCCTCCTTGGGCTGTTCTCTTTATAGTATAAAATTACATCGCTTTGTATTCCTACTTGAGACTTACTTTAAAGAACGTAACTGTGTATTTATCTGAGTGGCTCTTTTATTAAAGTCATTCTAGCCTACCGACTGCAGATCCCAGGAGGGAAGGAAACAAAGAATTTTTGCCTAACATAATGCCTGTCATATTGTGGGTTTAAAAATATATCTACCAAGGAAAATGACTGAATAATCAGCATTTATGTGATGAAAACATAACTGGGCCAAGAAAATGCTACTACAGTCAGTGTCACATGAATATCAGTTTGTTAAATGGAGAGATCAGTGTGGTGTGGCATGAACATAAAAATAAACAAAATGGAGCAGAATAAATGGGTTCCAAATTTATTATTTTTTAGTATGTGTGACACAGGAAGCATCGCTTGTCATTGAGAATTAAATGGGTATTAAATAAACTGATATTTACATAACTGATTTGCACTTTTTAAATGAGTACATTTAATTCCCATATATATGGCTGTAAGAAAAAAATACTCATTACTTTTGACAATAATTCCGTTCTGAAAAAATGGCCTCAACTTTCCTTGGGATGACTTTGACCTTGCTGGCTGGCTGTCCTTGGCTGGTTATAACAGTAACTACATCTGTTTTCAGTCCACCGTAGACCCCAACCTACCTCTAGTTCTGGTTCCGGAGCTGCTTTTCTTTTAAGCCTTTGTTTTTCATGAACAGTTTTAGGTTTACCATAAAATTGAAAGGAAGCTGCAGGGGTTTCCCACATAACCCCTGACACTGTGCATCCACAGCCTCCGCCGTTATCAACATCACTCCCCAGAATGGTACATTTTTTACCAAGGATGGACCTACACTGACACATCACTATTCCGCAAAGTCCGCTATGGTTCACTCTTGGTGTTGTACATCCTGTGGGTTTGGACAAATGTATAATATCATACAGAGTATTTGCACGGCCCTAAAATCCTCTGTCTCCCACTCATCTCTCTGCTGCCACTGCACCCTGCAACCTCTGACCTTTCTACTGTCTCCATAGCTTTGCCTTTTCCAGAAGGTCGTACAGCGCGTAGAGTGTGTAGCCCTCTCAGATTGGCTTCTTGCACTTAGGAATATGCGTTTACAGTTTTCTCCATGGCTTGATAGTGCATTTCCTTTAAGCGCTAAATCATAGCTGCTGCTTTTCTAGCTGCCTGAAATATCGCCGTTCCTTTTCTCTCTCCATCTTCTCTCTCCTCCTAACCTAACTAACGCCTACTCATTCTTCATTACTCATGACTTGTATTTTTCTCTATTTTACATTATCTATCTCCTCTTGTAGACTGGAACTTCCTTCCTTCCACAGCAGTACACCTCGTGCCTATCACAGAGCTTGACGAACAGTAAACTTAGTATAAAAAGTGCTGAAAGGAGCTAAGGCGGTTGTCCGGTTAGAGCAGAGCACCTCCCACACCCCAAATAAGCACAGCAGGTGCTATCAGTCTTCTCTTAGGTCTTCTGAATCACTGCTTTCATAGAGCAGGTAAACATAAATTTCTAAACAGAAAGGTGAGTTGATAAATAGGCACTGCTAAATTTATGATGTCATTTTGTATCAAAAGGTCAATTATGAAGTACCTAGAATTTTTCAACTAAAAGCATATATATTCTGGGTTTTGCTATTTCCCTGACAGTGTTAGCTTAGCCATTTTCTAACAGTTAATAACACTTTTTGTTCACGTTTACCTCATGGGCTTTGTGTGCAAGTAATGTTATCGAGATTAGGGAGACACTATATTTATTGTTTATAAGATACATTAAATGAGGTGAGAAAAACACATGAAAGCATGATAAAGGTGAGTAATGTCATTATTTATAGTTTATTCTACTGCAGCAAACCTTGTGTCTACTACTACAACACAGAAATATCTTTATCTTCTTTTTAATTCCATACCATTAACAAAAGTCTTAGGAAATAATCTAATTTAGTTTTTAGCCCTCATACAAAACTAAACCCATGTTCAAATCTCACATTCGAAGGAAGCTATTTTATTAATGGTAAGGTAATTTGAAAGGAAGTCCCATCACTATATTCCAATGTTTGCCACCATTTAGTTAATTTCAAATTCAAACTTTTGTGTTCAATTTGTTTTAAATTCCACATAAAGAAGTCTTTACCCACATGATTTTTATTTAGTCTTAATGTAGTTGTGATAGTCTTAGTTATGATATGTTTCTGACTAGAGGGAAAATATTGGTCTCGCTTTTTCAATATTCCTTTTTTTAAAAAAATTAATTAATTAATTAATTTTATTTTTGGCTGTGTTGGGTCTTCGTTTCTGTGCGAGGGCTTTCTCTAGTTGCGGCAAGTGGGGCCACTCTTCATCGCGGTGCGTGGGCCTCTCACTATCGCGGCCTCTCTTGTTGCGGAGCACAGGCTCCAGACGCGCAGGCTCAGCAGTTGTGGCTCACGGGCCCAGTTGCTCCGCGGCATGTGGGATCTTCCCAGACCAGGGCTCGAACCCGTGTCCCCTGCATTGGCAGGCGGATTCTCAACCACTGCGCCACCAGGGAAGCCCTCAATATTCCTTTTGTAAAGGGATGTGAATGGGCCTTGATACCTTATTAAGGCATTCCAACTCCCAGCCCCCCGACCTTATGAGTCATATTACCAGGAAATATGAGCCAGTCAAAGTTGATTCATCTGATGGAGACCACCGTGCAAGAGGTTGGTGACATCACACAATAAATGAATTGGCAGACAGTCAGTACACTTATCTGGAGCCCCTAATTAATTTTTAAAAGATCTTTAAAAATATTTGCTGTCTTTGTGTTAGACAACATATTATTATTCACAACTGAAAGCTTGAAAACTGAAGCTTAGGTACTTGGAATCCTCACCTATGATAAGCTAGTAAATCAGCTGATGCAGAATTTCCACCCAGGCCTTCTGACTCCAAGTCTGTAGCTCCACTGTACCTTGTTACTTTTTAATCTAGTTGAGTGGTTTTTGGAAGTCATGAAGTCTATGGCTCACTTTTACATGGCATAGATTGAATCCTAGAAAAACTGACAGGTAAATTCTCAAAGCAAGTTTTTGTCTGGGTGCAGAAGGAAGCCCACATCTCCTGACTTCATGCTCATTCCTCTATGCCAAGCAGCCCTTCTTAGTGAACTACAAACAGATAGATAATCATCCAACACAACACCAGGAGTGCTTGCAAATATTTCACAACAGGATTCCTGAACTTTAGAAAAATGTGATTTCGGTGCCCATTCTGTTTCAGTTTTTGTCATTTTCCTTGGTTTTGTTTTTGCTGTAATTGCTCAGATGTCACTGACAAACTGATAATATTGGATTTGTTGATGATCTAAAAATAGCCAGTAAAAAATATTGTTTCACTTTTGAGTTTACTTGTTTTTGAAAACAAAATAAGATGCTTCTTTCTGTGTTTGTTTGGTGAGGTTTACACCTACTTTTCTGTAACTCTGAATCAAGAGGCATACACATATGCACTCTGTCAAAGTATCCTCTCTCAATTCCAAATTAAGGAGGCTTTTCCACTAAACGGATTGGAACAGCATTCCCAGACGAGGTACGTGCCATTTCCAAAATCCCAGGAGGCCACTGAGGGTTGCAACCTTTCCTCGATGGAAAGAGGGAGCAGGTGCAACAATTGTCCTTCTTGCAAATACATCTTGACACGTCTTATAACGGGCGCTCTAAGATTTCCAAGGCAGCGTGTCCCTGAATTTCAGTGGGATTCCCCCCTAACCATCGGCACACGTGTATCTCACCAAAATGCCTCAGGGAAGTTGCTACTCCCATCCCCCGAGGGCATCAATGTAGTGGATTCGAATGAGGTCCAGTGGACAGATCGGAAATCACAGTTCCTGAGCCCTGGAGCCTGGCAGAGGGCTGAAGAGGGGGTGGCAGACCTGCCACAGGACAGCAGAAGAAGGGTAATGTACCTCTGCTGCTTCAACCAAACTGCTTCCACTGTTCACTAGAGAGAGAGTCTGTCAGTTCAGGGGGGAATACTGGTGCCGGGCACGTGAGGGTTCCCTCCACCAAACGTGTCTGGAATAGCTCCTGGAGACCACGTGTTTAAGTGACTCTGTCGTTATCCTCTGAGCCGCTCTGTCTTGTGTCCCGGCCAAACAGACAAGCTGAATAGTGATGTGCTAGAAATCACCGCACCTGCACCTTTCTGGGTGTTGGTGACACTGCTCTGAAGTCCCGTTTTGCTGCTGGCTTGCGTTTGAGGTGGGCAGAGGTCGGCCTGGTGGGTGCACTTAGATCTCACCGTCAGGAGAGCCTCTGCGCCACGTGTCAGGGAACCAGGGCGTGGGCTGGGTTCTGCTGGTTACTGAATGCGTCCGTCTCAACTCTGCGTTTCAGAAGTGGGGCTAAACCCACTGGGTGGGTCCCAGCATATGTACCACTTGGGGATTGAGCGGGGACAAAATTCCGTTCATCATCTGTCTCTAGGAATCACTGGGCAGCTAGGTCACGGTGTTGTTTTGCACCTTAAGGAATTAGTGACAGATCTGAGTCAGGGTCCAGGAATATCGAAGTGGGGCTGTTTCCTCTTCCTCAGTGCACAGTTGCCCGGTCCATGGCTTCAAGTTCTGTGGATGAAGGTCAGTCGTACGATTTACAGCGTGGATTGGCAAACTACGGCTCACGGACCAAATCGGGCCCAGCGACTGATAAGTAAAGTTCTGCTTGAACACAGCCATTGCCCGTCCACATACACAGTCCATAGCTTCTCTCCTGCTCTGCAGCTGCAGCCCTGAGTACTGGCCACAAAGCCTCAAATAGTCACCTTCCTACCTTGCAGAGAACAAGTTTGCTGGCATTTGATTTACAGTATATACACTTTTGGAGATGTGCAGGGTCCTTCCTTGAAGTCCTGGCCTCTGTCTTTTGAGGATCTCTGGGTTTGTGAATTGGCTCAAGTCTGAGAATTGGTTAAGGGACCGTGACTTTCCTGCGACCTTCAAGTGAGACTTCCTTTCACCAGACCTGGAGATTTTCTGTTGTCAATTCACTTACGCTTTAGTAGACTTCCCATCTATTTAAGTCCTAGAGACACCGGGATCAATCAGCAAATGCCAAAGAGTTTTGAGGTTTAATGTGCATTCCACTCTATTGGGTTAAAAATGACGAACTATAAATTATCTAACAAGTGTCCTCTCGTATTTATTTTCTCAACATTTCATCACATTGTTTCATTTTATTGTGTTTTTGTGTTTTTATATGTTGTTCTCACAATCTTTTAACTCTGAATACTTATTACTTGGCAGCTACAAAGAATCAACTAGTTATACATAAATTCAACATTAAAATGTTTTTATTTAGTAGAGATTAAAACAGAAATCCTCTTTGGACTAAAACAGTAATAATAATAATAGTAATAATACTAATGGCATATTACTAATAATACAATACTACCTACATTTAATAGAATGTAATTACAAATATTTGTTTAAATGGGTTAAGTTTAAAAAATCTTACTTTTTGGCATGCCTTTTCAGGGCCTAGAGCATGGATAACTTTCTAGTGTCTTAATTGTTTATATAAGTGAATTTGAGAGCAGTAAAAGCAATCATTTGAGACCATTAGGTACGCCCAAAAATATTCTTTAAAAATTAAGTTTCTAGGGTGTGAATATGAGAAAGAGTTAACAAATGAAGCACATTTCAATTCAAGTGACACTATTTTTTAAGAGACAAAGTGGTAGCCACTGTGTCACCAGCCAAGCCCACCAACAATTCCTGGGGAAGAAAAATAGAATCTGGGCAACAAAATAAAGTCTAACCTTTTTTACGTGTTTTCCTCTGTGCTGAGTCTAGTTTCCCAGCTCACGGGGCACCGCGTGCAGAGGCCTCGCCTGGGCCCTTGGGACGCGAGTTCCTGGTGAGGAAATGGCCCCGGCGACACCTCGGCTGCGGGCCGCAGGCAGAGATGCTGCGCCCAGCACGAAGATCTGGAGCTGCAAGCAGCCCAGCGGCGCTCCTCTGCCCGCACGCGGCGCCTCGCCTCCCTGGAAAGCAGCCGCGCTCTCAGCCCTTACGGCGCGGAACGCGCTCCCAGCGCTCCATTCTTGGATCAGAGAGTAACGCTCGCCCTGCTTCAGAACCAGACTCGGTCTCCTCCTGTTGGTGGGAGAGACACTGGGCAGAGGGACTCTTGTTGGGGCCTGACTTGGAGGGTTGGTAACAATGGGGCTCAGGTCATTTAACTTTGCTTTCATGTAATGGAATTGGTGCATAACCCCAAGATTTTCAGCAAAATATTAACTACGCAAAGCCAAAATTACTTTCTTTCAATAGTGCTCACATAAAAAGAAATCCATGTCATATAAAGTGCCAGGAAAATAAAAGCACACAGAAAAGTATTTTATGTATCTTTCACCGTTATTTGCAACTAAGATTCATTTTTTTTTGGCATACAGGAAATACACACATACATATATACAAAAAAAACTATATTTGCAAATATTCCCATTAGAGGAAAACGTTTCCTTCCAGATGGTTTGCAACAGAGTTCTTTTAAATTATGCCACTGGTAATTGTTTGGTATGACTTTACTAACTAAAAATCAAATCATAAGCATTTACCAGTACCTTTATTGTCTCAGTTTTTAAGTCGCTGTGTATAAAGGAAGATTAAATTCATATTTAGCACTCAAAATAGAAAAAAATACTATCTGAACTACACTTTCATTTTCTTTTTCGAAGGCTCTTTAAATTGCTACATTTCAGGATTTTAAAAAATCAGTTCATTTGTTTTTTGGCTATTTTTCTGATTTTTTTACCAAGATAATAATACATATATTTTCATATAGAATGCATAAGTTATCAGATTCAAACAGTATTCATTCACTGGATCTCTGCAAGTAATAAGAGCATTATAAGGCATAATACACAGATATCTTATTCAGGAATGCCAGCTTAATCAGAGTTTTGGGAATTCATATTATGATTGTATTATTTTCCTTGGAGCAGTCTATTTGGAGATGTCTCTTTATCTTTCTATCATCTATTTGCTATTTTCTTTTTATTATTTTTTTTGGTCTATCTATCATCTATCTGAACAATCTATCTTCATTAGAGTTTCCTCTATTTCATTTCTCCTGATTTAGCAGTGATGCTTAAGAGGTATCATCAATGACAATCTTATCAGTAACAGAATGAAGATTTAAAGTCCCACTGGTGAGTATGGGGGGGAACCCGTCCATTATGGTGCATTATTCTAACATTGCTGTCTCCTTAATCCACTGATTCCTCAGGGAATTTTAAGATGAAATTCATCAAGACTTTTTTCAACAGTGCTATCTTTATTATCAAATCCAAAGATGACACAGAATTTGGCTTGATCTCCTTGGTTTACTGATTAGTTAGAAAGGACTAAAAGGAAAGTAGTAACTGGATTGACCAGTCTTTCGCCTTCTTTCTCTGTCATCATTTTCAGCATCAGTGTTTGGTTAGTACATGGAAATAACATGAATAAAAAAGGACATGACAGGGCTCCTTAGAACGTTCCTTCTTTTTGTGTTTGAAGAAGGTTTTAGTTTGAACAGAGCATCCGCCATAGTCGGTCACAGGGGCGACGGGCTCACCTGGCGCTCGCCGACTCCGTGAGGCCCCCACCTGCTGAGCCCACCAATGCTGTGCCCGGGGGGCATCACAGATGCTCTCAGGAAGGAGACAGCCCGGAGCAGCAGACACGTACACTGTGTCTCCTCTGCTCCCGTGCAGGATACTTTATCCCGCGGGGCTTCAAGTACCAAACACCAACCCAAAGACCAAAGTATTGAGAATTTCAAGATGACACCAGCAGAGGATTAAACCAAGAGCGGGGCCCTTCCGAGCACGGGGCCTGCACAGTCGCCCAGGTCACGGGCCGTGAAGCTGGCTCTGCCCAAGTTCCCGCAGCCCTGGACGCTGCACCACTGACCTCTGCTTCCCCTCCCCCGCTGCAGGGTGACCTTGTCCCCAGGCCGAGCCAGGGACCCTGAGGCGCTCCTTGTGTATTGCCCTTCTCCTGGGGCTGACAACTCTCTAATGACCATCTAATACCTGAAAAACGTTACCTCATTTTTTTGTGCAGTTTTATAGCTATTTAAGGAAATATGTCAAGTCTGGTACCAGATACTCTCATGGATGAAAGCAGAAGTTGAATTAACTTTGTCATAATTTCGTCTGCAAATTCTTCTTAGCTGTGTCTTCTATGGAGTGGATACTAACAATTGTTACAAAAACAAATCCACTTAAGAACTTTTAAGTCGTGGTGAATTATTCTATTAAATGAAGAACAACATCCTTATGTTAATTACGTTTGACACATCTGTTTCTGAGCATAGTTTTTAAAAGAATATATTTTCTTAAATTGCAATCTGGTGCTGTACAAGAGCCTGTGATTGTAGCCTCATGTGAGAGCAGCTGACTTGTGTATCTCATGTTCTATTTCTACCTTCACACTGATGATAAATGTTCTACATAAGGTAAAGACAGGTGATAGACGCAAAGTGTACTACGCATAATAAACCACTAGACTTGAACCTTTTATTCAGTGTAGAATATTTCAACTTAACTTCCCAAACAACTTGATTTACCATCTGTGTAGCTTTTATTTCTGATCCATGAACTAAGAATATTGGGTGAAGTGGTCTTTATGCTTCTATGCAATTCTTACATTCTCTATGTGTAACATATAAAAATACCATATTTTAGCATAGCCTATTTTAACATTTTACTTATTCCTTATCCTTTAATATGTAATGTATTCTGGAATGAATTTAGCTTCCTCTTATTACCATAGTTATGTTTGCTTAAGACTGTGGTAAGTTAAGAAGGTGAATGATGCCTGAGTACTTAAATTTCGCATAACTCAAATGAGGGCCACTGAAGTAGTCAGTTGGATTAAAATTGCTAAAATATGTCCTGCTGCTGTGTGAATTGCTAATAATTTGTGGATTAAAAGATGAGAAAAGATAAGAATAATAAGATGTAATTAAAATAACTGCTAAATATATAGTCTCACATTTTATGTTAAAATAAATTTAATCTACTTTAACATTTCTCAAAAGAACATTATACACTTGTAATAATTTCCTCTGCCCTGTATCTGCCACTCCTAGAAGATTACACAGAAAAACATTGTTTTCTTCTCTCTGACTAAATGCACTATTGTTGCTAGGATACAACCGATTTCAGTCTTTTTAAAGTTGTTTTATAAAATTATCACTAAAATGTCTTTTTCTCAGTAGAATTATATAGGGGGCACCTCTCAAAATAGTCGCCACACTCTCTTCCCAAAAGGAGACATTTTTTACTTTAATGTGCATAATGATTAATAAAATTCTATTCCTGGAAGAGAAGGAGCTTAAGAATTTTGACTATAAATGTCCTTTTAAAAATTTATTAATTTTAATATTTTTTATACAATTACAAAGGCACATTTGTTTAATTTGCTTCTTCAGAAGAAAAATATCGAAACAGAATGTTTTTCTCCCTGGGTTCAGAGATTTACTGCCTGAATATGCTTAAAATTTTAGTATATTGCATAGTTAAAATTACTTTTTCCACTATAAAATATTCTCATTTGAATATTAAATTCATTTATTGCCACTTTTTGATGGAAATCTGTATAAACTAATAGAGTCACTTCTCATAATACTCAAGTACGTTACTAATTACTATTCATAAATCCTTCTATCTCAGTGTTTTTCTTCAAGATATTTCTTGAGGATGTTTATTGAAAAGAAATATTTTCTTAGCATGTAAAATTGGGTATACGCTCTTTTTTTAAAAAAAATTAATTAATTAATTTATTTAATTATTTTTGGCTGTGCTTGGTCTTCGTTTCTGTGCGAGGGCTTTCTCTAGTTGTGGCGAGCGGGGGCCACTCTTCATCACGGTGCGCGGGCCTCTCACTGTCGCGGCCTCTCTTGTTGCGGAGCACAGGCTCCAGACGCGCAGGCTCAGTAGTTGTGGCGCATGGGCTTAGTTGCTCTGCGGCATGTGGGATCTTCCCAGACCAGGGCTTGAACCCGTGTCCCCTGCATTAGCAGGCAGATTCTCAACCACTGTGCCACCAGGGTATACTCTCTTAAATTGTGTGTTCTCCTGGAAGATCACTCATCTGGTAAAAAATTGACGTAGATATAGATTACTTTTAATGCTGTAACACATCAGTTCCTTAGAAGGTATCGCCCATGAGAGTTATGATACCTGTAGCGGATACGTTAGCACTGTTTTTGTATTTCATATAATTATTCAAAAAAGAATACTAAATAAAAGATTCTACTTTTCTTGTTGGTGTGTGTGCATGTGTGTGCATGTGTGTATGTGTGTGTGTGCATGTGTGTGTGTGTATGTTCTTATTTTTAAGACAACAGGAACAATACTCTGCACAAATTAGAAGCAAAATTAATATGTTGAATGGATATAGAATTAAAAATAGGTAGATACTAAACTCTTACACGCAACAGTTTTTTGAAACTCTGAAAGAACAAATTACATTTTTTTTTTAAATTGAAGTTCAGTTGATTTACAATATTATATTTGTTTCAGGTGTGCAGCATAGAGATTCATTATTTTTACAGATTATACTCCATTAAAAGTTATTACAAGATGATGGTTATAATTCCCTGTGTTGTACATTATATCTTTGTTGCTTATTTATTCATACGTAGTAGTTTATGTCTCTTAATCTCCTACCCCTATTTTGCCCCTCCCCTTTCCCACTGGTTACCACTAGTTTTTTATATCTGTGAGTCTTTTTCTGTTTTTGCTATATATATATGTGTGTGTATATATATATATATATTCATTTGTTTTAATTTTAAGATTCCATATATAAGTGATATCATACAGTGTTTGTATTTCTCTGCCTGACATTTCACTAAACATAAGATTCTTTAGGTCCATCCATGTTGCTGCAAATGGCAGAATTTCTTTCATTTTGATGGCTGAGTAATATTCCATTGTGTATATGTACCACATATTCTTTCTTCATTCATCTTTTGTTGGACACTTGGGTTGCTGCCATGTCTTGGCTATTGTGAATACTGCTGCTATGAACACTGGGGTGCACGTGTCTTTTCAAATTAGTGGTTTTGTTTTTTCGTGATAGACACCCAGGGGTGGAGTTTCTGGATCATAAGTTAGTTCTATTCTCACTACTTTTTTTTTTTTTTTTCCACACACACACACTGTATTTTATTTTTACAAGAGATAGATAGACTGACACCAAGCATTGTACATGGATGACCACAACAAAAGCAACAATGATTGCAATTACCAAACATGAAACACACTTATACTATGTCATAACATTGACATTCAGTCCAGTAATCCTCCACTGTAACAGCTCCTTTACTTTGCAGTGAAAATTGATTTGTATATTCTTTTCCTCTGAGTCCTTGTGGGATTTTTTTTTTTTTTTAATTCAGACAGAAAGTCACAAAAATTATACTCATCCTCATCAGTTCACTCAGTCCCATGTAATTAATTTCTTTTTTTTCATCTTGATCTTTTGTTAGCACTTTTATGAGTTCATCAGTTTTTCATTAGAGTTCTGAAAATGCTTATTCATTCAGTTCAGCAGTACAGTCAGTTACCAGAAACCTGTACTTGTCAGAGTCTTTTCCATGAATTTCTTGAAGATGAAACTCTTTTATAGGAACATATTTGCAAAATCATCAGAGTACACCCAGAACTGTCTGTAAATGACAAAAGACTTAAAAATGACCATGGTTAAAGATTTGATGAAAGTTCATAATAATGCAGTTGACAAGAAAATTAGTTATTTCTGAGATATACATTTTAAAGTAATAACTAGGATTATTACTTATAACATTATACCAGAACATATAAGATTTTTAGACGTTTCCTGTAATGTCTGAAACATTTATATTAACATATTTCCATACATATTTCCATACAAATACAAATATAAGATTTTTAGAAATTTCATGTAATGTCTGAAACATTTATATTAACATATTTCCATTTGTATTTCCATACAAATATAAGATTTTTAGAAATTTCATGTAATGTCTGAAACATTTATATTAACATATTTCCATACATATTTCCATACAAATACAAATATAAGATTTTTAGAAATTTCATGTACTGTCTGAAACATTTATATTAACATATTTCCATACATATTTCCATACAAATACAAATATAAGATTTTTAGAAATTTCATGTAATGTCTGAAACATTTATATTAACATATTTCCATACAAATAACCCAATGAAAGTTTAGTATTAGTTGTTTTGTTTGTTTTTTTATACTGCAGGTTCTTATTAGGCATCAGTTTTATACACATCAGTGTATACATGTCAATCCCAATCGCCCAATTCAGCACATCACCATCCCCACCTCATCGCAGTTTTCCCCCCTTGGTGTCCATATGTCCATTCTCTACATCTGTGTCTCAACTTCTGCCCTGCAAACTGGCTCATCTGTACCATTTTTCTACGTTCCACATACATGCATTAACATACGATATTTGTTTTTCTCTTTCTGACTTACTTCACTCTGTATGACAGTCTCTAGATCCATCCACTTCTCAACAAATGACTCAATTTCGTTCCTTTTTATGGCTGAATAATATTCCATCGTATATATGTACCACAACTTCTTTATCCATTCGTCTGTTGATGGGCATTTAGGTTGCTTCCATGACCTGGCTATTGTAAATAGTGCTGCAAAGAACATTCGGGTGCACGTGTCTTTTTGAATTACGGTTTTCTCTGGGTATATGCCCAGTAGTGGGATTGCTGGGTCATATGGTAATTCTATTTTTAGTTTTTTAAGGAACCTCCATATTGTTCTCCATAGTGGCTGTATCAATTTACATTCCCAGCAACAGTGCAAGAGGGTTCCCTTTTCTCCACACCCTCTCCAGCATTTGTTGTTTGTAGATTTTCTGATGATGCCCATTCTAACAGGAGTGAGGTGATACCTCATTGTAGTTTTGATTTGCATTTCTCTAATAATTAGTGATGTTGAGCATCTTTTCATGTGCTTCGTGGCCGTCTGTATGTCTTCTTTGGAGAAATGTCTATTTAGGTCTTCTGCCCATTTTTGGATTGGGATGTTTGTTTCTTTGATATTGAGCTGAATGAGCTGTTTATATATTTTGGAGATTAATCCTTTGTCCGTTGATTCATTTGCAAATATTTTCTCCCATTCTGAGGGTTGTCTTTTCGTCTTGTTTATGGTTTCCTTTGCTGTGCAAAAGCTTTGAAGTTTCATTAGGTCCCACTTGTTTATTTTTGTTTTTATTTCCATTACTCTAGGAGGTGGATCGAAAAAGATCTTGCTGTGATTTATGTCAAAGAGTGTTCTTCCTATGTTTTCCTCTAAGAGTTTTATAGTGTCCAGTCTTATATTTAGGTCTCTAATCCATTTTGAGTTTATTTTTGTGTATGGTGTTAGGGAGTATTCTAATTTCATTCTTTTACATGTGGCTGTCCAGTTTTCCCAGCACCACTTATTGAAGAGACTGTCTTTTCTCCATTGTATATCTTTGCCTCCTTTGTCATAGATTAGTTGACCATAGGTGCGTGGGTTAATCTCTGGGCTTTCTATCTTGTTCCATTGATCTATGTTTCTGTTTTTGTGCCAGTACCATATTGTCTTGATTACTGTAGCTTTGTAGTATAGTCTGAAGTCAGGGAGTCTGATTCCTCCAGCTCCATTTTTTTGCCTCAAGACTGCTTTGGCTATTCGGGGTCTTTTGTGTCTCCATACAAATTTTAAGATGATTTGTTCTAGCTCCGTAAAAAATGCCATTGGTAATTTGATAGGGATTGCATTGAATCTGTAGATTGCTTTGGGTAGTATACTCATTTTCACAATGTTGATTCTTCCAATCCAAGAACATGTTATATCTCTCCATCTGTTGGTATCATCTTTAATTTCTTTCATCAGTGTCTTATAGTTTTCTGCATACAGGTCTTTTGTCTCCCTAGGTAGGTTTATTCCTAGGTATTTTATTCTTTTTGTTGCAATGGTAAATGGGAGTGTTTCCATAATTTCTCTTTCAGATTTTTCATCATTAGTGTATAGGAATGCAAGAGATTTCTGTGCATTAATTTTGTAACCTGCAACTTTACCATATTCATTAATTAGCTCTAGCAGTTTTCTGGTGGCAGTTTTAGGATTCTCTATGTATAGTATCATGTCATCCGCAAACAGTGACAGTTTTACTTCTTCTTTTCCAATTTGTATTCCTTTTATTTCTTTTTCTTCTCTGATTGCCTTGGCTAGGACTTCCAGAACTATGTTGAATAATAGTGGTGAGAGTGGACATCCTTGTCTCGTTCCTGATCTTAGAGGAAATGCTTTCAGTTTTTCACCATTGAGAATGATGTTTGCTGTGGGTTTGTCATATATGGCCTTTATTATGTTGAGGTAGGTTCCCTCTATGCCCACTTTCTGGAGAGTTTTTATCATAAATGGGTGTTGAATTTTGTCAAAAGCTTTTTCTGCATCTATTGAGATGATCATATGGTTTTTATTCTTCAATTTGTTAATATGGTGTATCACATTGATTGATTTGCGTATATTGAAGAATCCTTGCATCCCTGGGATAAATCCCACTTGATCGTGGTGTATGATCCTTTTAATGTGTTGTTGGATTCTGTTTGCTAGTATTTTGTTGAGGATTTTTGCATCTATATTCATCAGTGATATTGGTCTGTAATTTTCTTTTTTTGTAGTGTCTTTGTCTGGTTTTGGTATCAGGGTGATGGTGGCCTCATAGAATGAGTTTGGGAGAGTTCCTTCCTCTGCAATTTTTTGGAAGAGTTTGAGAAGGATGGGTGTTAGCTCTTCTCTAAATGTTTGATAGAATTCACCTGTGAAGCCATCTGGTCCTGGACTTTTGTTTGTTGGAAGATTTTTAATCACAGTTTCAATTTCATTACTTGTGATTGGTCTGTTGATATTTTCTGTTTCTTCCTGGTTCAGTCTTGGAAGGTTATACCTTTCTAAGAATTTGTCCATTTCTTCCAGGTTGTCCATTTTATTGGCATAAAGTTGCTTGTAGTAGTCTCTTAGGATGTTTTGTATTTCTGCGGTGTCTGTTGTAACTTCTCCTTTTTCATTTCTGATTTTATTGATTTGAGTCCTCTCCCTCTTTTTCTTGATGAGTCTGGCTAATGGCTTATCAATTTTGTTTATCTTCTCAAAGAACCAACTTTTAGTTTTATTGATCTTTGCTATTGTTTTCTTTGTTTCTATTTCATTTATTTCTGCTCTGATCTTTATGATTTCTTTCCTTCTGCTAACTTTGGGTTTTGTTTGTTCTTCTTTCTCTAGTTTCTTTAGGTGTAAAGTTAGATTGTTTACTTGAGATTTTTCTTGTTTCTTTAGGTAGGCTTGTATAGCTATAAACTTCCCTCTTAGAACCGCTTTTGCTGCATCCCATAGGTTTTGGGTCGTCGTGTTTTCATTGTCATTTGTCTCTAGGTATTTTTTGATTTCCTGTTTGATTTCTTCAGTGATCTCTTGGTTATTTAGTAACGTATTGTTTAGCCTCCATGTGTTTGTCTTTTTTACGTTTTTTTCCCTGTAATTCATTTCTAATCTCATAGCGTTGTGGTCAGAAAAGATGCTTGATATGATTTCAATTTTCTTAAATTTACTGAGGCTTGATTTGTGACCCAAGATGTGATCTATCCTGGAGAATGTTCCGTGTGCACTTGAGAAGAACGTGTAATCTGCCGTTTTTGGATGGAATGTCCTATATATATCAATTAAATCTATCTGGTCTATTGTGTCATTTAAAGCTTCTGTTTCCTTATTTATTTTCATTTTGGATGATCTGTCCATTGGTGTAAGTGAGGTGTTAAAGTCCCCCACTATTATTGTGTTACTGTCGATTTCCTCTTTTATAGCTGTTAGCAGTTGCCTTATGTATTGAGGTGCTCCTATGTTGGGTGCATATATATTTATAATTGTTATATCTTCTTCTTGGATTGATCCCTGGATCATTATGTAGTGTCCTTCCTTGTCTCTTGTAACATTCTTTATTTTAAAGTCTATTTTATCTGATATGAGTATAGCTACTCCAGCTTTCTTTTGATTTCCATTTGCATGGAATATCTTTTTCCATCCCCTCACTTTCAGTCTGTATGTGTCCCTAGGTCTGAAGTGGGTCTCTTGTAGACAGCATATATATGGGTCTTGTTTTTGTATCCATTCAGCCAGTCTATGTCTTTTGGTTGGGGCATTTAATCCATTCACGTTTAAGGTAATTATCGATATGTATGTTCCTATGACCATTTTCTTAATTGTTTTGGGTTTGTTTTTGTAGGTCCTTTTCTTCTCTTGTGTTTCCCACTTAGAGAAGTTCCTTTAGCATTTGTTGTAGAGCTGGTTTGGTGGTGCTGAATTCTCTTAGCTTTTGCTTGTCTGTAAAGCTTTTGATTTCTCCATCAAATCTAAATGAGATCCTTGCTGGGTAGAGTAATCTTGGTTGTAGGTTCTTCCCTTTCATCACTTTAAGTATTTCATGCCACTCCCTTCTGGCTTGCAGAGTTTCTGCTGAGAAATCAGCTGTTAACCTTATGGGGGTTCCCTTGTATGTTATTTGTCGTTTTTCCCTTGCTGCTTTCAA
The DNA here is from genome assembly GCF_949987535.1 of Balaenoptera acutorostrata. Classification (NCBI taxonomy): domain Eukaryota; kingdom Metazoa; phylum Chordata; class Mammalia; order Artiodactyla; family Balaenopteridae; genus Balaenoptera; species Balaenoptera acutorostrata. The sequence continues at coordinate 81,250,041 of NC_080080.1, forward strand.
TAATTTTTCTTTGTCTTTAATTTTTGCCACTTTGATTACTATGTGTCTCGGCGTGTTTCTCCTTGGGTTTATTCTGTATGGGACTCTCTGCGCTTCCTGGACTTGGGTGGCTATTTCCTTTCCCATGTTAGGGAAGTTTTCGATTATAATCTCTTCAAATATTTTCTCTGGTCCTTTCTCTCTCTCTTCTCCTTCTGGGACCCCTATAATGCGAATGTTGTTGCGTTTAATGTTGTCCCAGAGGTCTCTTAGGCTGTCTTCATTTCTTTTTATTCTTTTTTCTTTAGTCTGTTCCGCAGCAGTGAATTCCACCATTCTGTCTTCCAGGTCACTTATCCGTTCTTCTGCCTCAGTTATTCTGCTATTGATTCCTTCTAGTGTAGTTTTCATTTCAGTTATTGTATTGGTCATCTCTGTTTGTTTGTTCTTTAATTCTTCTAGGTCTTTGTTAATCATTTCTTGCATCTTCTCAATCTTTGCCTCCATTCTTATTCCGAGGTCCTGGATCATCTTCACTATCATTATTCTGAATTCTTTTTCTGGAAGGTTGCCTATCTCCACTTCATTTAGTTGTTTTTCTGGGGTTTTTTCTTGTTCCTTCATCTGGTACATAGCCCTCTGCCTTTTCATCTTCTCTGTCTTTCTGTAACTGTGGTTTTTGGTCCACAGGCTGCAGGATTGTAGTTTTTCTTGCTTCTGTTGTCTGCCCTCTGGTGGTTGAGGCTATCTAAGAGGCTTGATGGGAGGCTCTGGTGGTGGGTAGAGCTGACTGTTGCTGTGGCGGTCAGAGCTCAGTAAAACCTTAATCCACTTGACTGTTGATGGGTGGGGCTGGGTTCCCTCCCTGTTGCTGTGGCAATCAGAGCCCAGTAAAACCTTAATCCACTTGACTGCTGATGGGTGGGGCTGGGTTCCCTCCCTGTTGGTTGTTTTGCCTGAGGCAACCCAACACTGGAGCCTACCCGTGCTCTTTGGTGGGGTTAATGGCAGACTCTGGGAGGGCTCACGCCAAGGAGAACTTCCCAGGACCTCTGCTGCCAGTGTCCTTATCCCCACGGTGAAACAGAGCCACCACTCGCCTCTGCAGGAGACCCCCCAACACCAGCAGGTACGTCTGGTTCAGTCTCCCCCAGGGTCACTGCTCCTTCCCCTGGGTCCCGATGCACACATTACTTTGTGTGTGCCCTCCAAGAGTGGGGTCTCTGTTTCCCCCAGTCCTGTCACAGTCCTGCAATCAATTCCCACTAGACTTCAAAGTCTGATTCTCTAGGAATTCCTCCTCCCTTTGCCGGACCCCCAGGTTGGGAAGCCTGAGGTGGGGCTCAGAACCTTCACTCCAGTGGGTGGACTTCTGTGGTATAAGTGTTCGCCAGTCTGTGAGTCACCCACCCAGCAGTTATGGGATTTGATTTTACTCTGATTGCGCCCCTCCTACCGTCTCACTGTGGCTTCTCCTCTGTCCTTGGACGTGGGGTGTCCTCCTTGGTGAAGTCCAGGGTCTTCCTGTCAATGATTGTCCAGCAGCCAGTTGTGATTCTGGTGCTCTCGCAAGAGGGAGTGAGAGCACGTCCTTCTACTCCGCCATCTTGGTTAATCTCTATTCTCACTACTTTTAAAAAATAATTGTTTCTAGTCTTTCTTTCTCATTTTTACCAAAGGATTAAACAGTTTTTCATAAACGCACCAATCTACAAATTTGGGGGAGCTTATTTTAAATTGTAAAACATTATAAAATCATTGGGAAACTTGGTAGAGTGATGACCTGCCAATTTTAGCCTAGATGTTTGACCCTGATTCTGCTCCCCAATTCCCATTTGCAAGCAGCTTTACTGATTAGATACATTAATATTCCTTAATGCTTTCAAAGTTCATATTTGTCTTTATAATTTTCCATGTGGAGTCACAAAGGCATTTCCTATTATTTATGAAAATTTCAAGTAGTATGTTAGTTTCCTTAACTATCAAGCAAGAAAATTTACGGTTTGGAAGCTACTCCTCACCAACGAAACGTGTGTGTGTGTGTGTGTGTGTGTGTCCTGACATACGTGTTCTAAATGTTCACACATGCCTGAGTGACAGATGGCTGCAATAACAATAAGGTCCTTTCAATAAGAAAAAGTAATTAGATTTTCTAAAAGCATCCTTCCCTTCAGTGATTATATGTATAATGCCAAAAAATGTCTGATAGTCTTTCACTTCCTTCCTTTCATTTTCATTGCAGCCATTGAGAGAGGGCCATGTTGCCATGGTAATTATTTATTACTCCGAGATAAGACTTGCTGTGGTAATAACATCCCAGGCAGATTTCAGGCAATCAAGTTAGAACTGCCTATATGTGATTGTGCATCTATATGAGAAAGAGGTATTTAAAACCCTTTAATGTTGTTTAAAAAAAAATCAAATGTATTCAGTGTACTGAGAGGTCCAGCTTGATCTCCACCACTCCACTTGCAGACACATCCCTCCTTCCCATGTAGGCAAAGACGAGACAGACCATATGCTCCTTTTTGAATAAAATAGTTATCAACATGCTGCTGTCCAGCTGTCACCTGGCAGTGGCTTGTTATGAAAACTGTTAGAAACAAGATGTATGATTCTGAATAATCACTACCTTGGTCAGCATCAGTCTGTTAAGTGGGCCTTAGTGCTGGTTTATTCTTCCTCCTTCCTTCCTTTCTTTTCTTTTCCTTTCCTTCCTTCCTTTTTTCTTTCTTTCTCCCTTTCCTTCCTTCCTTTCTTTCTTTCTTTCTGAGGGAGGTTCAAAGCCTTGGGAGACCCTATACATGTGGAAGGACTGGGGGAGGCCTCTTGGAGGTGGTGGCTTTAGAACTAGGTCACAATCTATGGGTCGGTCTGTGCCAGAGGCAGAAGGGCAAGAGAGATGGGAGGGCATTTCAGCAAGAGGAAATGGTGTGAACCAGTTGTGAAAAAGGGCGCTTTGTGGGGTAGTGTTTGCAGCACAGGACACGTGCACACACTTGTTTGGAGTAAAAAAACACACAGCAGAGGACGGGGAGAAAGGTCTGAGAATACAGGTCAGCCCCTGACCATGGAGGAGCTTGACCACATGGCTAGGGAATGCAGAGTCTGCGCTGAGGGCTTCCTCCCTGGAAGAGCCCCACAGAGGCCCGGCGGGGTCGGCCACACTTCAGGAGGGCACCTCCTCCTAGGGGCGTGCAGGTCTCCAGGACGCTGGTCCTCACTGGGCCCAGCCCCTGACTCTCCAGTCTCCTCTCTGCCCACTCGGTTCTCTCAGCCTGGGAGGGGAGCCCCCCAGCTCCCCCCACCGGGCCCCCCCCAGCTCCCCCCCCCCAGCTCCCCCTGCCCCATCGGCCTCCTCGCTTCCTCCACAGCCAGTAAATGCCGACTTCTTCATTCACGTGTAGCTGCACGTCAGGCCTCGGTCATTTCCGTCTGTTGAATGGGCATGACTTTCGCCTTATGCTCCCTTACTTTCTAAACATGAAATCTGAGAAAAGATTTAATAACTGGATTTCAGAACATTAATTCTCAGAAACAAGAATGATATTTTTAAAATGTAGAAAATCCCATTTCTTGAAAGTAGATGCTCTGCCTATTCATATTTACTAACATCAGGAGAGAAATGAGTCTAATGTTGTGCAAAATTTGCCGTGGATTAGAAAAGAGGAGGACATGCCCACCGTTTGCATGATAGCAGTGTAATGTTTATACCAAAACACAACAAGGGCATTGCAAGAAAGGCAAAATAGAAGCCAGTTTCACTCATAAACAGGAATGCAACAGTTATAAACAAAATATTACCAAATTGAAAGCTACCAGCATATAAACAGTATTGTGTATCACAACCAAGGTGTGATTGTGCAAGAATGCATATTTATGTTAACATTTTAAAATTAGTCAGTATAATTCCTATATTAAAAGAGAAAAGGACAAAAATTATATTTCATTGCAATAAATAATATGGAACACTTGATAATATTCAATATCTATTCATTAGAAGATTCAACTCCTTAGCAAAATGGGAATAAAATATAATGCCTTTTATCTGAAAAGGACATCCACTAAAAGACCAGCAATAAATACCACGTAATTATCATTTGCAGATAGATTCATTGTATTTGTTTAAATCTATAGATAAATTATTTAAAATAAAAAACAAATTTAGTAAGACTGATAAATTGAGATCAATGCCCCAAAGGTATTTTTACATCAATTTCAAAATTTGCTATGAAGCTACAGTAATACAGACACACATATACACATGTGCACGTGTGCATACACATACACACAAACACACACATGAACCTAGCCCCACCTGGGCTAAGAGATGATGGCTGCTGGTAACTGATATATATAACCACCTTTGGTCCCAAATTTCTACAGGCCCACAAGTTAGCTGAGAAGTTTTCTCATAGTAACACGTGGTACTTTCCCCATCACCTTCTTTAGATGTAGACAAGAAGGAAATGAAAAAGACAGGGCCTTACAGGAGCGGAACCAAGGCTTGGGGGCACAATGAATCAGGAGTCATTAGGCCCTAGGAGTCAAATCAGCACTTGATAAAAGTACGTTCTCTATCCACAAACTACCAGGTCTCCAAGTGACCTTTCAGAATTGCAAGGGATGAGGGGCAGCTCTGGGCTTCCGCCCCTTCCCGTACGGAACGGGAATGATTGAGTTTATCCCCTGCCGTTACACTGGGTTGTGAGAGGTGGATAGACATTCTGCTTGTTTGGATCCGTAGGAGCCGGACTAGGACGTGATGTAGATGATGGGATTTTGAATTTTATATGTGATGCCCAAAATGCCTTGAGTGATTTGGGGAAGGAGGATTGAGTGTATTTTGTGTGTCTGAAAGAAATAGAAACTCCTGGCCAATTGGATGGACTCAGACATTGTTCCTAATAATCTGCATCTGTCTATATGGCAGGATTGGGAATTCCCTGGTGGTCCAGTGGATAGGACTTGGTGCTTTCCGTGCCGGGGGCCAGGGTTCAATCCCTGGTTGGGGAACTAAGATCCTGCAAGCCGTGGCATGGCCAAAAAATTAAAAAAAAAAAGATTATAGGGCAGGATTATACAGCCAGGCCTTCGCAGTGCCTCTGGAAGCAGTGTGCATGTTGCCCTGGAGGACGCTGAGATTTTCCACGCAACTTAATGCAGGTAGAAGGTCCAGTTCTGAACAGAGGCTCTAAAAGGCAGTGGGTGTTTCTTCCCATCTCTCTCACATGTGCTGTAAGAAGACCATGCCCCAGAAAGCTTCTTCTCCTTTGTGTCTTGGAATGAGAAAAATGAGAAATAACGTATTATAAGACGCTGATATTCTGGGATTGTTTGTTGTTCCAGCAAAGGTGACTAACGAACATGGTCTTTTGCAGGAAACCCAATCCAACCCTTAAAAACTATTATGTGGATTGACCCCATTAACTGTTTTAATAGAAAATCATGAGTTCACCAACTATAATTATAAACATTCTTTGTGCTGTAGATCCTCAAAATGCGTAAGTACATTTACATTGCATTTCAGGGTCCTCATGGAATTCCCTGATGACCACCCTGGTCAAGAGCTCCTTTAATTTTTTTTTTTTTTTTAATTTTTATTTATTTATTTATTTATTTATTTATTTTTGGCTGTGTTGGGTCTTCGTTTCTGTGTGAGGGCTTTCTCTAGTTGCGGCAAGTGGGGGCCACTCTTCATTGCGGTGCGCGGGCCTCTCACTGTTGCGGCCTCTCTTGTTGCGGAGCACAGGCTCCAGACGTGCAGGCTCAGTAGTTGTGGCTCACGGGCCTAGTTGCTCCGCAGCATGTGGGATCTTCCCAGACCAGGACTCGAACCCGTGTCCCCTGCATCGGCAGGCAGATTCTCAACCACTGCGCCACCAAGGAAGCCCCTTTAATTTTTTATAAATACTTCCTGCCAAAACATGAAGATTCAGTATCAATGTGATACACGAATACATATTTAACTGAAATGAAATCGAAACTCTGAAGTGACTTCCAATCTCACGTCTTTAAAATTCCGTGGATGTACTAACAAAATTTTCTAAGTTGTGATACATAAATTCATGATTCTTCTTGGTCTCTGGTTATTTCAGAAATGACTAAATCTACATTATTCTAAAGCTCATGCGAAGTGATGCCATTTTTGAAAATTGGAGAGTGACATGGTGATTTATGTTAGTATGTAAGCTTATGTTTAAAGCATCCTATTTTAAGCACAAGGAGAGAAGTCAAAAGAAGAATTAGGTTTTCTTTTGGAAGAACTATATCTTTGTCCTTGGACAAGCTATGTTATATCTTTGATTAATCTGCTTTGCACCTTTCTTACAAAAGAACATTTGAATATTGTCTGTTGTCTTGTGCATTACTTTGTGTTGAGGCCACAGTGCATCTGGTAGTTACCTGGCTTGTTTTCTTCAGCGAGGAACATGCTCTTTCATTTGACTGTTTTCAGTTTCTCCCCACTCTGCTGTTTAGATAAGAGCCCGTTTGAGGAATTCACTCATCCGCGGTAACCTGCTGCTGATTTTCTAACAGGGCTGTGGAACCAAGTGAGGGAGGTCAGGTTTGCTCTACAAAGAATCTGAGTGTTGAGAAGAGGATGATTAGAAATAAAAGAGAGAAGCGATGTCTCCTGAGATGGCTGGACACTAGCCATTGCTCACCATTCCAGAGCTGCCTCGTCCCTGTCATTGCTAAAGTATGTTTATTTGATTCTCTGAGATACTCAGGTGTCCGTCCAATCAACCCTGCTTGCATAATCAGAGCCCATTAAGTTACTTGCAGCTAAAAAAAAATGCTACCATAAAATGCTGTGAGAGCGGTGCCCACGCCTCTCGGCAGGCCCCTTCTTTGAGTGCCATTTTTGTGACTGTGTGGAATAGTAGAAAGCACACTGGGTCAGAAATCAAGCTGGTTTCCCCATAATCACCTTAATTTCATTTCAGCAATGACCACACAGGCCCAGGCATTTATTATGGATTTACCTGAAATACTACAGTAACGTCCTGATTTGTCCTCCCCTGTCTACCCTGTACCTTATGGTCAGAGGTGCATTGTAAAATCAGGACTGCTAATGTCACTCACTTATTCAAAAACTTCCTACTGAATAGTCTTTGTATGCCTCAGACCAGCATTCGAAATATGATTGGAGCTTTACGTTTAGTTATAAATTCTAAGCTTACCTCGCATGTGTTCTAAACATCTGAAAAACGAAACAGTGGCTACTCCGCATATATGCTCCCTTACATTACGAGCTCATGCCTTTGCTCGTGTTATTACATCCGACTATAGCTGACAAAATTCTACCCGGACGTTAGACCCATATTACAAATTCTGCCTCATCATAAAAAACCTTGACCCTAAGACAGCTTATCCAGCATACATATTTTTCTTATTTAATAGTTAAGTCATACTTTTATGTACACACTAAAATAAAATCTTAAAAGAAATATTGGGTTCCTGTTATCCTTCTGCCACCTAGACAGTGCTTTATGTGATAGGTTCTCAGCAAATATTTTTAGATTGAACAGAAACTTGAATCATTCATACCCATTTTAGTTCTTAGTTGCACCAGTCAATTTATCAGATGGTTGTGTTAAGCTACAAGCAATAGAAAATCCAAAATGGCTTAAGACATAAAAATGAGGTATTGGCTCCTGAAACTGATAAAGTCTAAGTGTAGGACTATGAAGAGGCCGGGGCTTGCAATGTCCCCGTTTCTCAGATGATGCCCTGTCTCTGCCCTGCTCCAAATACAGTTTTAGTCTCAGGCTGTGACAGGTCCTAGGTTGGTGCACGTGTCTGGATTTACACAGAGGAATAGAGACGGCCTCTTATGGCAGATTATTCCTCGAAGCAGAGGGAATTTCTAGGATGAAAACTTCCTTGGAATTTATTGACAGAAACTGAGTAAAATGCCTATGCTGATTCTAATCCCTACTGCAAATGGATCGCCAGGTAGTGAGTGCTTTTCCTGGGTCACAGAACCTGGACCAGGGAGAAATACCCTTAGACCATCAGGCACACCTAAGCGTTAGGAAAAGGGTCAGCTTCCTTGAGGCAATGGGTCTGCAGGGAAAAGAACAGGGGTGCTGAGGGAGCACCCAGGGTGCTCCCCAACACACCAAATCCTCCCCTTCTTTTCCAACTGTTCCCAGGGGCTGGCAGTTACCACCGTTCTGGGTGTGTTCCCTCCCAGGCCCAGTTCTCTGAGAGATATAACCCTGTTTTCCTCATTAATCCTACTGTAAAGCACGTATGACAGCTGCCCACAGCACTGTCCTGTGATCAAGAGGGAAAAGCCAGAGCATCACAGAGATGCCCACCGGTATCACTGGGCCCCTGAGACAGCTCCACTGCTGCCTTCGGATTCTTCCTTGGGTGAGAAAAATACAACTGCTCAGGTCAGTGTAATTGGGTTTTCTGTTATGACAGGTAAAAGTAGACCTAAAGCATATGGTGGGAAAACAATCATTTTCACTTCAGTAAACACAGAAAGAGCTGTGAAATCCAAAACCTCAAGTGAGTGTAAGACGTGGCTCTGCCTTTGACAGACTCCAAGGTGAGAACATCACCTAACCTTAATTTCACCACCTGTAAATTCACCATTAGTAAAACGCGTGGTGCTGAAATACAAGGTGTCTGATACCTAAAACCCCTTCTTGCTCAGAAACTCTAGGAGTTTCTAATCCTATAAGAAGTTCCTATAAAATGTGGGTTGAATGATTTCTTTTTCAAAGTCTTTTTTGAAGTTATTTTTTTAATTTTTAAAGATTGTTAATATCTTTGAGAAGCACTAGTTACCACATAATACCTGAGTAGCATTTTATCCCCTTATGATGGGGTGTGACCCTCACAGAGGCAACGGTGCTGTTGATCTGGGGACCTGTGTGCACTCAGATTCCCTCAAGGACACACACCTCGGGGGGTTCCCTTCTGCGCAGCCCCACACTGGTCCTGAGACCTTGTTTATAGATTTTCCCCTCCTGTGAGTTTGGACACAGAAGCTTCCACCTCTTTTCTAGCTCATTCTCTTCTGGGTTTCAAAGTTCCTTCCCCTCCTCCAAGGTAGTGATAATCAAAGTGTGCTTCGTGGTCCCCCAGGGCCTCTGAGACCTGTTTGTTCGGAGGGTCTTTAAGTGGAAAACCTACTTTCATAATAATGAGAGAATGTAGTTGGCCTTTTGCACTGTGTTAACACGTGACATACACAATGCTGACTAACCTGCTTGCTGGTTGGCGTGAGTTCAGTCACTGGCACCAAACTATGCTACTAGCCACTGTGGCCTAACTGCCACACGCTATGGAAAGGAAAGGAAAGTCAGGTTCACGGTGGAATATCCTTGAGGATTCAGCAAAAATGTTCAATTTTATTAAACCTCAACCCTTGCATACACTGGGTTTTAGTATTTAGTGTGAAAACATGCACGAAGCATCTCTGACACAACCTGAAATACCACCCTTTTCTCCAGGAGAAGTGGTCCAGGACTGTCCGGGCTCATCTGGGTTCCGAGCTGAATTAACTGCTTTTTTCACGGAACAAACATCATGTTTCACTGGAAAGAATGATGGACACGCAAACTAGTTTGAGGCAAATTTGGATTCTTGATGGATATTTTCACAAAAATGGAAAAAGTGAGCGTATCCCATCCAGAAAATTCACCAATAGGTTTGTTTGATGTTTTGTCTTTGCTAAATGCAAGCATTTAAGTAAGAGTTAAAATTTTGGAAAACTTGTATCTGCCAGCAGCCAGGCAGCTTTCTGATAATGCAAAGACTTTTGGATGAGATTGGGAATGGTATTATGAAAGGGACTTTTTTACTGTGATATAATGAAACGTGCCATTGTTTGGAATACCTACTTAACCGAGTGAAAGGACAGTTGTTAAAGGATCAATGCATGCACTTGCAAAACCATGCATGAGTCAAAGGTAGATTCAAACAGCCTTAGAATAATGCATGCTGTGTAATAACCAGCAAAAAGTTCACTGAAGTGGCTTCAGATTCCACGTTGCTACTAAGAAACTACCACTTGTTGCGTTTCAGGGTAGTATTAAAGAGAAAGGGCCACAATTGTCCAAAAAGACTATTAAAATAGGCCTCTCTCTTCAAACTAATATACATGTGTGTGACGTGAGATTGGCTTCATTGACTTGAACCAACGCAACTTAGCACAGAGTTTGCATGCAGAACCCAGCTGCATTCTTTATGCTGTATGTTAAGGATTTATGAAACTAAACAATGCGACCACTCAGTTCACTGTTTTTTAAAAATGGTTATTATTCTTTAAAGATATTTTGTTTATATATTTTATTCTTGAAATACTTTATATTAAAGTATTTCAAATATTTGAATTATTTACATTATGTAATAAGTTCAATATTGCTATTTTCACTGAATTAACATATAACACTTAAAATTTAAAAAAAATTTTAACTTCTATGAGAAATAGTGATATATACATAACCCACATTAGAAAAAAGCACAATTCGTCCCCCCATAATTTTTAAGAGATGTTAAAATCGCTGAGAAGTATTCTCACACGGAACACCTTTTGTTCTTTTCCTTTGTAAGTCATCCAAAACTGAGTATTAATTACATTTGTCTGTGAAAAGCAAAGTAATAATTATGTTTGGTCATAGGACAAAAATGTTTCCCTTTAGAATATATTAATCTACATTTATAAAATGATTATCCCAACTGTAAGCTCATGAAATTATTTCACTTTTAAGGCATATATATATAAATGTCTCTATATATATGAATGATAAACACACAGATGCATATATACATGTGCACACATATAGTGTACATATGAACATTAATTTATTTATAAATATTTATGCACATTTATATATAAATATAAATGTGTGGGTGTGAATGTTTATAGAGGGCAAAGATATGGATGAAACAAAAAGATATTTGGTTGCAGTAAACATACTTCATTTTATTCACACTCATTAAAAAATTATTTTATTCACATACAAAACTATGCAAGATACTGTAAACAATCCAATAGGCAGACAGACACGTTTCTTACGCTCAGCCAAGTGACGTGTAGTCTAATTAGTGTGACAACCTGAAAACAATACAGATACATTTTACTGCTAGATGAACCTGTAAAGATTATATAATTATACTTTTGCTTGTTAAAGAACTTAAGTGGAAAATCTAGGGTGTATATATGTTATACAATAACTTCACGTTACTCACTGTAACTGACCAAATAAACCCGAGTGTTATACAGTTTGACCAGTATAACCCTCTACTTATCTCCCCACTTTTGCTGTTTTGTGACATGCCTTCCTCCAAAACACTTGAAAACAATAATTTAACCACTTGGCTAATGAAAAACTTGATGGCAGTGAGATTATTCACGGAGGCGTAGGGTTTGCTGTCCTAGATTCCTTAAGCCTTCAGCCTACCGTTTCCAGTTTTTATTACCATCCTAATCCACTTTTATTGGCTACATTGTTACACCTTTTAAAAATAAAATTGGAAGAAATGATCTAAAAGAAGAGAATGAAAGTGATTTATGAATTAGGGAAATGAGATATGCGTGTATGACTTTTGTAAAACCCAAGGGAAAAGTAAAACAATTAGGATGACTTCAGTGAGCCAAAGAAAGATTGAACGTTGCCCTATTAACTATCTCTAGGTAGAAAGCATCAGCACCGAGGAGACCGCCCGGCTGTTCCCCACCCATAAGAAGGACAGAACAAGGACAAATCTGCTTATTTCCGGAAGCAGGGACATTGAGTTTGCTAGATATACGGAAGTTTTCTATATGAAGATTTTTAAATGTGTAAGAACTCTTTGAAAGGTTTAGCGCGGTAGAATGTGCACCTTGTTTTAGAGTGTATGAAATTTAAAAAGGCCATTGAATCAGCTGTATAACTAAACAGCAGGCACAAAAGGACGCGGAGACCTTGGTGGAACAGGGGGCGTGATGTTCCTCAGATGTCTTTTCCTGAACATGACCTGAAACTCGGTCACTCTAGTGAAAAGCCTTCCTTGCTAATCCCGACCCTGGAAGTGGCTTTCTGAAGGACATAGGTGAAAACAGATTGATGTCTGCTTCTCTATGTTACCTGGTATAAGACTTTGGCTGTTTTCCTTGTTATGTAAAATTCTGTTGTCTTCTAAGGGAGAGAATTGTGTAGACTGAATATCTTGATATCTTGGAGAATAAAAATTGGAGGGTATAATATATGGAGCTGGGAAGAATTGTTCTGCAGAGGGAAGTGGGGAGCAAGTTGGGGGTGTATGTCTGATTTCAACAGGGAAGAAAGAAGACTCGAGCGTTCGTTTTGTTCCACTTCTCGTGTTCTGTCTCTGAATACCAGAAGAAGGAGTTAAAACTCTGAGTGTGGCAGCACGTGCCCAGCCCTGCAAAAAGGAATATAAAAAATGATGTTTTTACAAAAGTTCTGTGAAATCTGCAATGGTAATAGTCACTCCTCCTCCTTTCTTGTGGAAGGTACGAAGTTTTTCATTATCCAGTCAAAATGGATAAGTGAAGAACTACTTATGCGGATAAATGTAAAATTCACACATCTACTCTACCTACTTTGTAGTTCTTTAGGAAGCTTGAAGAGTAGGAGAGAAATAATATTTTTTGGATAAACAAAGATAATTATATAACATGTAGGTTATTATTCCTAGAAACATGTTACTTCTCAGTTGTCTATTCAATTTAAAAAGAAGAATCTTACATTTAAGCTATAGCTATAATTAAGAAATAAGCCATTATATAATAGATAATTAAAACATTTGAATGAGAGTCTACTTTATATCTGGAACTGTGGATATAACAATGAAAGACTTCTAATTTTAAATGATAATTGAATATGATAAATGTCATAAAATGACTTTTTTCCAAAGTCTTAATATATTAACTCATTGTGCTAGTGCAACCAGCCAGAGCAAAACACCCAGGGAGATCAATTAAGACATTATTGCAAGCAAGGGAGAAATTTTATTTTGTATATGAAACCTAGTATGTCTGAGATTGGAATAATCTTTATACATATTTCTAGCAAGTCAAAGATAGAGAGCTAAAATGATCAAGAAAAATGGAAAGATTTTTTTGAGGCAAGATTAAAAGATGAAAACTCTGGTAAAGGCTGAGAGATTTGATCATAGCCTGAAAATGATTAATGCCAGAGAAGGATGAACTTATGTTCTAAAATGTTCAAAGACTTTAAATAGTCAAGTTTTTTTTTTTAAACTAAAACAGTGATTGACATCAAGGATGACAATTACCCTGAGGATAAGGGGGTGGGGTGGACGCCATTCAGGTAGGGAAAGAAGACCACAGCCTTCTAGGTCACTAGTCAAAGGCAAGTTCAACTTTACAGGGATAAAATCGACCTTGTCACCTTCGCATGTCAGGGAAAAATTAAGTGAGATGGAACAGAAGCTTTTTGTGCTTTAGAGCCTGGTGACACTTGAGGGAATGAAAAAAGGGCAGTGAGCCTGAGGTATCCCCCAAGTCCCCCTAAGAGGAGTGTCAAGGTCTCGTTGTAGACAGCACTGCAGCTGCTGCTAAGATGACAGATGTAGTGATGCTTCCCTAAGAACCTGACGTAATGGACTTGGGTTTGAGGAAGACAGTCTACAGCTTCAACAATGCAATTTGGTAGAAACAATCAATAGAAATAAAGAAGATACATGAACAACTTTAAATGATCTGGTCACCCTCAAGCTAAGATTTTGGGTTACTCAACATAGACTTTTCTAAGACAGGTATTACTTCTTTAGTATTTTATAAATGTAGACTTATTACAAAATACTCATCTTTATCTTTTAATAAAGCACCACTCAAAAAAATGGAAGTATTAGCTCAGTAATATGCCACTGGAAAACTAATACCAAGTGAATAAAATATATCTACACACAGTACAAAAGAGCAAAAACAGTGATTCTGATTAGTTAACTAACACTGTAAATAGAGTAAAAATGATTTAAAACTCAAATAATCAGCCTGCAATGTTTATGTGTCTATTTGCATTATTCTTACATCATAAATGGAGATTTACTGTGCATTTGACATTCCAAATTTAAATATGAATATTATTGGTATCATCATCTTTTGAATGTACATATGTCAGCATCTCTCCTGCTACTCATTAACATATGAAATCTAGAGTGGACGGTGTATCTAACAGGAATGAATAGTAAATCATGTTCATACTCGTGAAATATAATTAGCAAATTCTGTCTAGCGTCGTCTTTGGAATCAGGATTCGTAATTTGAAGCCAGACTATTTGCTTTCAGGCTATCAGTTATCAGGGTTGTATGTATGTTTGAGAGATTTCTGTAACTCTGTTGAATCACAGGCTACATTTTAATCAAGAACCCAGAACTCAGGAAAAAATTTGTAAATGAACATATTTCTCTTAACATATATTCTTGACCTGTTACATATAATTTAGTGGATACCTAAAGCATTGTATGTTAAAAAATAATTTGAATAAAGAGATTTTAGAAGTAATCTTTTGCTTTAAAAATGCTTAAGGCAATCTGAAAGTACTAAGCATTGATGTAGAATATATTTTACGTCAATATGTTTGAGAGTTTCAAACAAGTGTAATTTAAAAGGCACAGCCCTTTCCAGTGTTTCTGTCTCATTTAAGAGTGGTTGAGGGTAAGAAGCACTTGAGTAAGTCACACACCAGGGACACACACCTCTAAAGATTCAGATTTAAGAGTAAAATTATACAGTGCTTCCCCCCTACACCTTAACACCACACAAAGAGGGCTCCAGTGAAATAACGGTGAATTACGGCTGTAAAAACTACATGACACAGTCTCTATTTGGGAAGGACTTCTCAGAGAAGCCCCAGACAACAAGACAAAACCCAGGACACTTGGGGAATTTGAAGCTCCCACATGTACAGGTAAACAAACATGAAACATAGCACAGAACAAATCCTCGCACTAAGGGCCTATTTACCCCGTTACTATTGTCCCCAAGTCATGTCCGGCTTTAAACAAAAATTATCAGCCATGCTGAAAGGCAAAAGAAAACGCAGTCAGAAGAGACAGAGCAGCAATCAGAACTGGACTCCGATATGATACAGGTTTTGGAATTACAGGAAATTAAAAAATACTCTGATTAATAGAGTCAGATCTCTAATGGAAAAAAGCAAACTATATACAGGAGTAAGTGTGCAATGTACGCAGAGAGGTGAAAACTCAAAGAAAGAATCAAAGGAAAATGCTTGGAAAAAAAGCCACCACTGTGAAATGAAAAATGCCTTCGACGGTCTCATCAACAGAATGAGCAGAGCCAAGGAAGATTCAGTGACCTTCGAAGATCGTTCAATAGGCCATTGATTCCCTTAACTAAGTAAGTTCATGCATTCTGACAGTCTCCCAGTGATTGTTAAAAGGCTAGCAAATACATATGTGATCTCTAAAATGTTCCCTTTTTGACTCTCTCTCTCCCTCTGGTTCTTTCACAGGCCGACAGCTGTAAAGACTCTTTCTTCCCTTCCCTTTTACAAATCCACCCCCTCTCCCTGGTGTGCTCTCCCTAACCCAGGACACGTGGGCTCTGGTGCGCTGGCAGTCTGCTTACTAGGAAACACAGGAAATAGTCATGTTTCCAGCTACATACCTCTCCCTCTGTTTCTCTTTTCTTCCTGAGGTTGATTACCTTCATCAGCCAGAAATCTCCTAGGAATCAGCTGCAGCAGAGTTCACAAGACCTACTGCCTAACTGGGAGCTGTGAATACACACAGCCAATATATCTCAGATGATATTTATTTGATTCCTTTTAAAAATATACTTTTCTGAGGCTCAGAGTCAGTTTTGAATTCTCTATTGCACCCTTTTCTATTTCCTGGTTACAGGAGCGTTATTTGAGAGAAGCCGACGGACTGAATTGAGTCAATAATCCAGTGAATCAGAAAGGAAGCACTGAATGTTTGTCTACTCTTCTGAATACATCCAATGTCAAGGAAAAGGCAAAGCTCTCTCTCAAGGCTTGCTTCTGTTTGCTGCTTATCAAGCCATGGAATCCTAAAGGAATACTTTGACTCTTTTGTACTTGGTGTTCATAATTGAACAAAAACTTCCTTTGAACTTTCTATCACAGGCAAATCTTTTCCATACTTCAGAAATGCTGTTTTTAAATCAATCTCAGGTTCACAAAAAGAATAATTTACAAAACTCTGAAACAAAATGAAACTCGGTAAAAACTTCTAAGTCAGGAAAAGGACAGGATGTGAATAGATGATGCAAGGTAGACATTTCTAGAGAGACGGGCAGGTAATAGAGCTATTGAAGAATCCTTTTTAAAGCAAATATATTGGGAATACAGTACTTTACACAGAGTACACTTAAATTACAATTTTTAAGGTGATTGCTACTGACATTTATATTTTTGAAAGCTAAATGAATTGTCTTTCACTTTCTCTGTGCACACATACACACACATGCCACTGCGTCACGACATTAAAAAATTAGTGAGTTGAGCAATTAATAAAAATTCTTACCCTAGGAGAATATTGGTTGCCCGGGTAGCTGGAGAAGTTCTTGGTTTCTCAGCTTGCTGCTGGAATAGCTTCAAGTCCTTTATCCCAACCTCCAGACTTTCAAACTCCTCTACAGATCGGGTTCAATTATTGCTGCCTAGATTCCTTCTGTATAACAGACAGGATAGTAAACTTCAAAGGAGTTTCTAAGAGGAGAAAAAGAAAACAAAAGTCTTCAAATGATTAACATTGGTGTTTTTTTGTGTTTGTTTGTTTGTTTCATCTTAAGCCTGGAGGTAGAGAAAGGAATTTCAAAAGGAAAAGGCAACTTCTGGAAATGTTTGAAAAAACAGAGAAAGGGGAAACGCAATCAGATTAGAAAAAGAATTTCTTTTTTTTTAAATTATATAAGTTTCAGGTGTACAGCGTTATAATATGATATCTGCATACACCACAATGTGATCATCGCCGTGAGATTAACTACCATCCATCACCTCCATCGCCCGTTTTGCCTGCCCTCCCATCTCCTTCCCCTCTGATTGCTTATATATGAGTTTGTTTTTGTTTTACTTTGTTTTGTTTTTTAAACTTCTACATATGGGTGAAATCACATGGTATTTGTCTTTCACTTAGCATGATCCTTCAACGTCCATCCATGTTGTTGCAAATGGCAGGATCTCGTTCTTTTTTTTAATGGCTGAGTAATATTTATCGAATATATACACCACATCTTCTTTATCAGTTCATCCACTGATAGATACTTAAGTTGTTCCTATAGCTTGGCTATAAGTAATGCTGCAATGAACGTAGGGGTGCCTGTATCATTTCGAATTAGCGTTTTCATGTTCTTTGGATAAATACCCAGAAGTGGAAGAGCTGGGCCACATGTTAGTTAGTTCTGTTCTTAACTTTTTGAGGAATCTCCATATCTATGTTCCATAGTGGCTGCACCAATGTATAATTCTACCAGCAGTGCACGAGGGCTCCCTTTTCTCCACTTCCTCTCCAACATTTATTTCTTGTCTTTTTGATAATAGCCATCCTAACAGGCGTGAGGTGATATCTCATTATAGTTTTGATTTCAATTCTCCCTAATACATAGTGATGTTGAACATCTTTTCATGTGCTTGTTGGAAAAATGTCGATTTAGGTCCTCTGCCCATTTTTTAATCAGATTTTTTGTCACATTCTTATGAATAGTCTTTGCATATAAGGAAAACTGTATTCTTCATCTGTCGTATGACTTGCAAATATTTTCTCTTTTCCCCTTGTTTTAAACTCGACTTACGGTAACTTTCATGTTACGAGCATTTGTAATTATTAGTAGCTGTATTTGTCTTATTTTTCCTTTGCGGTTACATATATTTCCCAGGGAAGACTCCTCCTGTCCCAATATCATAACAAAAATATTTTCTATGATTTTTCTAATGATTTTATTGTTTTTAGAAGCTTTTTTGGTCTGTATTTGATCATTTACAACCTCAGGAAAACAAGTTCTGCATAAAGGACTGTATAAACAGGATCATTTATGACCTGAGCACCCAGGTATTGTTCATTCTGCCCACTGGTAGAGCCAAGCAGAGGGCGATGGCTCTTGAAAGGCATTCGTTCTTCAGCTCCAGGACTCGTGGGAGAGGTGTGCAGATATGCTTGCCATAAGGTGAATGCCACTGTCCCCCTGTGAGACGTGAGCCTGCCAGAGGGTGCCCTGGTAGACGCGATCGTTCTACAGCATCGGGCAGCTACTGGCTTCTTCATGGAACAGCTGTGCTCCATCACCTGGAGACATCACGTCTGTACCTGTGAGGGGAGGACGGAGATGAAGCCAATGACACTCGTGGCCCATAACGGTGAACAGCTGCTTCTGTGCAGCAATTAAAGCCGGGCTTGGTCTCCTCATTCTGCTCTGCTACTTCGATGCATCAATCACAGTCTCAGACTCTCTAAAATCTGCTCCGTTATTCCCTGGAATAAGTCAAGGGCATATGTCTTTTATGTGTCTGCAAACCAAAACCATCAGCATCCGATCACAGTCTCGTTCACCAAGCTCCCAAGATGCTGAGTAGCCTCTCAAAGCTACAGAGTGTTTGCCTTACAATTTCTGTTGAGCTCAAGAAAGTTTGAAAAAACAATGACAAAGATTCAGATAAACTCATACACTATGTGGTGTTACTAAAACTTATGTGTGTAAAAACTTTGTTCTAAACGAGCATACTTTAAAGCTTCTTTATTAGCAGTTGAATTAACATTTTAAAATTTAACTTTCAGTCCTTGGAAAACAAAATCTAGATGTCCTGGGAGAAAAGTCTCTCTAGAAGGATGCTTGCTTTTTTTCATTATTAACCTTTTATTCTTTCATATTTTTGACTATAATCCAGGAAATAGGCAGTTTACAAAGATGATCTATACTGAAGTATTGAAGTTTTGTAACTCTATAAATTAAAAATTGCAAAATTAACAGATTCTCTGAAGGCAAAGTACACATTTAGAATAAATGACCATGTTGGACTCTAGCTAGTTGCTAGTATTCTTTTTGAGTGTTGCAGAAGAGGTAATTTAATACATAGGTCTGTGGTGCTATAGGTTCAATAAATATTTGCACAATTGAAATTAAACAATTTATTTGCTGTATTTACTTTCTGAAATCAAGTTCTTTA
Source organism: Balaenoptera acutorostrata (assembly GCF_949987535.1). Lineage (NCBI taxonomy): Eukaryota > Metazoa > Chordata > Mammalia > Artiodactyla > Balaenopteridae > Balaenoptera > Balaenoptera acutorostrata. The sequence continues at coordinate 81,269,166 of NC_080080.1, forward strand.
TTTATGAAATTATTATGTGCACTTAGCTCTACAAGGAGACTAAATGCTTGTAAAATGCAAATAGGTAAAGTCATCAGGCTCTCTACCATTTCACTAGGTTCCCTAATGCCTGTGCCTGAACATCTCCTATCTTATTCCTGGGGTTGGCAAATCCAGAAGGGAAAATATCTCAGTATAAATGGGGCAGTCCATAGCTATTAGGACATTTAAAATCAAGGGCAAGTAATAAAGTGGCCGCTTAGCTCATTCTATATCATTTAATTTTAGTTCCAGCTGCTGACACCAGGCAATTAAAGATACATGTGTTTTTGACAGCATGGATTACAGTAAAGACAAAGGCACTTTGGATGGATAAAACTAAGAAAAATAAGACAACTCTCACAGTGCCTCTCAAGAAACTTTGAGTGTCTAATTTGTGCAAGAGGCTCTCTTGGGCAGTGTGTACACAACTAAATATATATTTTTAATTTAATTGCTTCTAGAACCTAAATTTGCGTGAACTTATTTTCTACAATGTCTTAAAATAAAAATTAAATCACAAAGTGTTATAAAAAATGCTACCATACTCTTGGTTTAAACACAGATACTGGGGCTTCCCTGGTGGTACAGTGGTTGAGAATCCGCCTGCCAATGCAGGGGACACGGGTTCAAGCCCTGGTCCGGGAAGATCCCACATGCTGTGAAGCAACTAAGCCCGTGCGCCACAGCTACTGAGCCTGTGCACCTAGAGCCCATGAGCCACAACTACTGAAGCCCGTGTGCCACAACTACTGAAGCCCACGCGCCTAGAGCCCGTGCTCTGCAACAGGAGAAGCCACCACAATGAGAAGCCCGTGCACAACAACGAAGAGTAGCCCCTGTTCGCTGCAAGTAGAGAAAGCCTGCGCTCAGCAACGAAGACCCAACGCAGCCCAAAATAAATAAATTTATTAAAAAAACACAGATACTCACACCAAATATTTATGTATCAAAGCCTATGATTGGAAGAGGAGGAGGGCATTAAAGAAGAGAAAAAACAGCTTCAATGGATTTCTAATTTTTTAAACTTTTCTGAGGAAAAATGGTCAAAAACAAAAAAATAAAAAAACCCAGATATGGACAGTTTGTAGACTCTCTTGACAAATCCTTCCAGTTTTGTTTTGTTTTATTCACCATGACTCCAGAGTTTCTCCCATGCAATTTATCTTAGACAAGTAAGGTGTGGCCATGGCAACCTGTTTTTGGTAATGAAATGTGAGCAGAGGTATTTGTATAGCACCTACTTTCTCTCCAATTTTAAAGTCAGGCCAGTTCTCCTGAAAATTCTCTTTTTCCTCCATCCTCTGGGAGTTAAATCTGGATGTGAATCCAGGCATCTTGGATCCCAGCAAGGAAATCACCCAAAAAATGATGAAAGGAAAAATGGAAAGAATCTGACCAAGAGTGATCCGTGTATTCGAGCTGCCTGTCTGCTCTGGGGCATATCCTAACTCTAAACTCTCATTACAGAGAGAAATAAACATTCATCTTTTTAAAGATACTCTTGGGATCTCTTTATTTTAGCAACATAGTCTATAACCTTGTCAGTGAATCTTCCTGTCTGTAGGAATATTTTTCTTATCTCATTTACACCTACTTCAACAGATTAAATCTGTTATCCTCAGGCTTCAGGATATGGATAACTTCCCCAAGCATTTATTCCTGGCTCCTAAATTAGGTTGTGGTTGGTGAACTCCAAGGTACCTTATTATAGAATTTTAAAACTCTTTAATAGATAGAGTAGTAGACAGATTTTCTTATTATTCTTTTCCAGTTTAGACTGATTATCTTTCTTAAACACATGTAAACTATTTATTAAATATCACCAAATATTGTTAAATACATTATCTCACCACATACCATGTTCGAGTTAAAACATCAGAAACAGGGCTTCCCTGGTGGCGCAGTGGTTAAGAATCCACCTGCTGATGCAGGGGGCATGGGTTCGAGCCCTGGTCCGGGAAGATCCCACATGCCGCGGAGCAACTAAGCCCGTGCGCCACAACTACTGAGCCTGCGCTCTAGAGCTCGTGAGCCACAGCTACTGAGCCCACGTGCTACAACTACCGAAACCCACGCACCTAGAGCCCATGCTCTGCAACAAGAGAAGCCACCACAAGGAGAAGCCCGTGCACCGCAGCGAAGAGTAGCCCCGCTCCCTGCAACCAGAGAAAGCCCGCGCAGCAACAAAGACCCAGTGCAGCCAAAAATAAATAAATTAAATAAATAAATTTTTTAAAAATGTCAGAAATGAAAGCCAATATTTACAACTGTTTTAAAGAATGTTATACAGTGACACATTAAGGTATAAATTCTGTTGGCTTATAATTCTTAAAAGAATGATAATACCAAAAGCAATGCAAAATTCTCAGTGTGAGATTATGATTAAGCTACATTTTACAAAGATACAGTATAAAAGGGTAAAAATCCCATTCACATCCTCAGTTAGATCTTTTCAGAAAGGACTGATCATTTTTAGAGTCAAACATTTACAGATAAAGGCAGTTGAATACAGCCAGTGAGAAGTGCGTCTCTTAACATGTATGACTTTCAGTGCACAGTTTTGAAGGTCTGAAGCATCAAGTTTGTTTGATGAATGAGTTAGTGGGCACTTATGAACAGTTTTATTGCCTTGCCACCTTTAAAATATATTTTCAGAGTTTCACTGAAATTTTTTAGTTTTATAATGATTTCTTTTTCTTTCTTTCTTTTCTTTTTATTTTATTTTATTTTTTTGGTGATCCAGCACTCTGTGCCTCTGGTATGGATATTTCTTGAAGACATTCACTGTATCAAGAAGTTCTTTTCTTGCACTTTTTATATGCTTGTCTGCAGAAACATCTCTCTGTCGTTGCTCTCAGCTGCAGTCTTAGATAATTTGTTTGTGCCTTTTCACGTAGGTCCTGGAATTCTAGCTCTGGTAGTTGTCATATCCTTTTTTACATTGTCAGCTGCCGTACACAGAGGGTTTCTGTGAAGTTAACTTCTACACTTTTTTTCCCTAAAATTTTCACCACACTCTGTTTCTCAGCTTCAGACACACTTTTGGAAGAGATGTATATGGCGAGGCGGGAGCTTGGAGCTTCCCTGCCTTCTCTAGGTGCACCTCCTCCCAGAACTTGTGTATTAGCTAATGTGGAAGCTCTGGTTATCTTTTACTAGAATGACCAAAAAAAAAGATAGAGAAAGGGATGTAGCTAAATTTTCACTGAGATGAAACTGACCATCTTAAACATATGTGCTACTGTCAAGTGGAGATTAGCTGAGAAATGCAAAGCTAGTTCAAAATCTGACAATCCATTAGTGTAATTCACGTATTAACCAATTAAATACGGAAAAACACATGTGGAAGGCGTCTTTTCATGGTTTGATAGTTCATTTTTTTCGGGTTGAATAATATGACATGGTCTGTACCACAGTTTATTTATTCATTTGCCTACCAAGGGACATCATAATTGCTTCCAAATTTTGGCCATTATGAATAAAGCTTATAAACATATGGGTGTATGTTTTTGTGTGGCTGTAAGTTTTCAACTTCTTTGGCTAAATACCAAGTTTCTTTAACTTTTTGTTTTGGAATAATCATAGATTAATCAGAATTTTTAAAAAATGTACATATCAATCCCATGTAAGCTTCAGCCAAGTAGTCTGGCCCTACAGTTTTTGCTCTTAAGAATTTTACTGTCTCAAATATGCAGCCTAGAAATGCCTAAACTATTTTAATGTTAAATAAAGAAATAACTGAATGAAATAGAAAATGAAACAGAAAAATATTGCAAGGTATTATAATGATTGTCAAGAACTGTGAAGGCTCTGAGATTTTCCTGAATGCCAGCTCTCAATCTCATGGCTGTCGGCAGAAGACAGGAGACTCCCAGGTATGCGCTGATGGTTAGTTTATTAGTCTCAGTGATGGCAACAGGCAGAGCTTCATTAGTTTGGTACTGGATTCCTGACCTTCAGTTCCCATGGAGCAGTGAAAAGAGGGCCGGCTGATACATGACCAGGGCTGCCTCACTACAGAGAAGCCCAGAGCTGTAAAGACAGTAAGCGCTCCTGAACAGGGCTTCAGTGGACCCTGTTATCTTATTATACTGAGTAGTAAGCGTGCCTGCCCTCTGCTCTGGGGGGAGCCATTATCTCTATTTCCCACGGCTGAAAGCCAAAATGTTATTTGCTATTTAGGGAGCCACTAGTTCTACCGTCCAAGGCACTTGGCTAGAAAAGCATCCTTGCTAATATAATTCAGAAAAAGAGGCAGGCAGTGCCTCACTTGCAAGATGTGTGAATCATGGGAGACATAGGGGAAAATTTTCTCCAAAAACTGATCTGAGCAGGAGGGAAGCATTTTATATCTAAAAATAAAAGAAGTCATCAAGAAAAAGTTGGTGGGTGTTAACTAGGTAATAATTTGAGACATACACATGTCAAACAACAGGCAAACGACATCTCAAATAATAGGCAAATGTTAAATTGGAAAACAATATAAAATAATTATAAACACTGTAAAATAAATTTTAATATTGTATATTAATGTACATGCAAGACCATATGTAATAAATCAATGGACAAATTGCAAAAAACGCTATAGGCATAAATGGATACTTTAAAAAATAATCAGTGAGTATTTGAAAAGAAACTTCAACCCTTTTAGTTATTAAATCAATAAGCCAATCATACCACAATCAGTTCTCGTCCTATCAGTTCTCGTCCTATGGATATATATGGCTAAAAGTCATGTAAATTGATAGAATATTTCTTTGGGACATTCATTAAATATGTATGAAGCATTTCAAATTATTTATACCTTTGTTTTTTTATTTTTTAAAATATTTAAACATCTTTATTGGAGTATAATTGCTTTACAATGGTGTGTTAGTTTCTGCTTCATAACAAAGTGAATCAGCTATACGTATACATATACCCCCATATGCCCTTCCTCTTGCGTCTCCCTCCCACCCTCCTTATCCCACCCCTCTAGGTGGTCACAAAGCACCGAGCTGATCTCCCTGTGCTATGCGGCTGCTTCCCACTAGCTATCGATTTTACATTTGGTAGTGTATATATGTCCATGCCACTCTCTCACTTCGTCCCAGCTTCCCCTTCCCCTTACCCGTGTCCTCAAGTCCATTCTCTACATCTGAGTCTTTATTCCTGTCCTGCCCATAGGTTCGTCAGAAACTTTTTTTTTTTTTTTTAAGTTTCCATATGTATGTGTTAGCATATGGTATTTATTTTTCTCTTTCTGGCTTACTTCACTCTGTATGACTGACTCTAGGTCCATCCACCTCACTACAAATAACTCCATTTCTTTTTATGGCTGAGTAATATTCCATTGTATATATGTGCCACATCTTCTTTATCCATTCATCTGTAAATGGACACTTAAGTCGCTTCCATAACCTGGCTATTGTAAATAGAGCTGCTCAAATTATTTTTACCTTTGATCTTATAATTCTACTTTCAGGAATTTGTCCAGCTCTGTTATAAGAAATCTTTATATATGTGGATCCATAATAAGTGAATTTAAAGAGGTTGGTATTTCAATTGGTATCAATCCAGGTGGGAAATAATATAACTGTTTTAAAATAATAGACAAAGGATACCTCAGTCATCAAAGGTATTTATATAAGAAATATGAAATGAGAAGAAAAAATATCCTCAGTATATTTTCTTTTTTCAAATTTATTTTTTTATACAGCTGGTTCTTATTAGTTATGTATTTTATCCACATCAGTGTATACATGTCAATCCCAATCGCCCAATTCATCCCACCCCCACCCCCACCCCCCCACAGCTTTCCCCCCTTGGTGTCCATACGTTTGTTCTCTACATCTGTGTCTCTGTCTCTGCCTTATAAACCGGTTCATCTGTACCATTTTTCTAGATTCCACATATATGCGTTAACATACAATATTTGTTTTTCTCCTCTGTACGACAGTCTCTAGGTCCATCCACTTCTGTACAAATGACCCAGTTTCATTCCTTTTTATGGCTGAGTAATATTCCATTGTGTATATGTACCACATCTTCTTTATCCATTCATCTGTCGATGGGCATTTAGGTTGCTTTCATGACCTGGCTATTGTAAATCATGCTGCAATGAACATTAGGGTGCTTGTACCTTTTTGAATTATGGTTTTCTCTGGGTATTTGCCCAGTACTGGGATTACTGGGTCATATGGTAATTCTATTTTTAGTTTTTTAAGGAACGTCCATACTGTTCTTCATAGTGGCTGTATCAATTTACATTCCCACCAACAGTGCAAGAGGGTTCCCTTTTTCTCCACACCCTCTCCAGCATTTATTGTTTGTAGATTTTTTGATGATGGCCATTCTGACTGGTGTGAGATGATACCTCACTGAAGTTTTGATTTGCAATTCTTTAATGATTAGTGATATTGAGCAGCTTTTCATGTGACTCTTGGCCATCTGTATGTCTTCTTTGGAGAAATGTCTATTTAGGACTTCTGCCCATTTTTTGATTGGGTTGTTAGCTTTTTTAATATAGAGCTGCATGAGCTCTTTATATATTTTGGAGATTAATCCTTTGTCAGTTGCTTCATTTGCAAATATTTTCTCCCATTCTGAGGGCTGTCTTTTTGTCTTGTTCATAGCTTCTTTTGCTGTGCAAAATCCTTTAAGTTTCATTAGGTCCCATTTGTTTATTTTTGTTTTTATTTCCATTACTCTAGGAGGTGGGTCAAAAAAGATCTTGCCATGATTTATGTCATAGAGTGTTCTTCCTATGTTTTCCTCTAAGAGTTTTATAATGTCTGGTCTTACATTTAGGTCTTTAATCCATTTTGAGTTTATTTTTGTGTATGGTGTTAGGTAGTGTCCTAATTTCATTCTTTTACATGTAGCTGTCCAGTTTTCCCAGCACCACTTATTGAAGAGACTGTCTTTTCTCCATTGTATATTCTTGCCTCCTTTGTCATAGATTAGTTGACCATAGGTGCGTGGGTTTATCTCTGGGCTTTCTATCCTGTTCCATTGATCTATATTCCTGTTTTTGTGCCAGTACCATATTGTCTTGATTACTGTAGCTTTGTAGTATAGTCTGAAGTCAGGGAGCCTGATTCCTCCAACTCCGTTTTTTTCCCTCAAGACTGCTTTAGCTATTCGGGGTCTTTTGTGTCTCCATACATATTTTAAGATGATTTGTTCTAGTTCTGTAAAAAATGCCATTGGTAATTTGATAGGGATTGCATTGAATCTGTAGATTGCTTTGGGTAGTATAGTCATTTTCACAATATTGATTTTTCCAGTCCAAGAACATGGTATATCTCTCCATCTGTTTGTATCATCTTTAATTTCTTTCATCAGTGTCTTATAGTTTTCTACATACAGGTCTTTTTTGTCCCTAAGTAGGTTTATTCCTAGGTATTTTATTCTTTTTGTTGCAATGGTAAATGGGAGTGTTTCCTTAAATTCTCTTTCAGATTTTTCATCATTAGTGTATAGGAATGCAAGAGATTTCTGTGTATTAATTTTGTATCCTGTTACTTTACCAAATTCATTGATTAGCTCTAGCAGTTTTCTGGTGGAATCTTTAGGATTCTCTATGTACAGCATCGTGTCATCTGCAAACTGACAGTTTTATTTCTTCTTTTCCAATCTATTACTTTTAGTTCTTTTTTTTTCTCTGATTGCTGTGGCTAGGACTTCCAAAACTATGTTGAATAATAGTGGCGAGAGTGGACATCCTTGTCTTACTCCTGATCTTAGAGGAAATGCTTTCAGTTTTTCACCATTGAGAAAGCTGTTTGCTGTGGGTTTGTCATATATGGCCTTTATTATGTTGAGGTAGGTTCCCTCTCTGCCCACTTTCTGGAGAGTTTTTATCATAAATGGGTGTTGAATTTTGTCAAAAGCTTTTTCTGCATCTATTGAGATGATCATATGGTTTTTATTCTTCAGTTTGTTAATATGGTGTATCACATTGATTAATTTGCATATACTGAAGAATCCTGGCTTCCCTGGGATAAATCCTACTTGATCATGGTGTATGATCCTTTTAATGTGCTGTTGGATTCTGTTTGCTAGTATTTTGTTGAGGAGTTTTGCACCTATATTCATCAGTGATATTGGTCAGTAATTTTCTTTTTCTGTAGTATCTTTGTCTGGTTTTGGTGTCAGGGTGATGGTGGTCTCGTAGAATGGGTTTGGGAGTGTTCCTCCCTCTGCAATTTTTTGGAAGAGTTTGAGAAGGGTAGGTGTTAGCTCTTCTCTAAATGTTTGATAGAATTCACCTGTGAAGCCATCTGGTCCTGGACTTTTGTTTGTTGGAAGATTTTTAATCACAGTTTCAATTTCATTACTTGTGATTGGTCTGTTCATATTTTCTATTTCTTCCTGGTTCAGCCTTGGAAGGTTATACCTTTCTACAAATTTGTCCATTTCTTCCAAGGTGTCCATTTTATTGGCATAAAGTTGCTTTAGTAGTCTCTTATGATGCTTTGTATTTCTGTGGTGTCCTTTGTAACTTTTCCTTTTTCATCTCTAATTTTATTGATTTGAGTCCTCTCCCTCTTTTTCTTGATGAGTCTGGCTAAAGTTTTATCAATTTTCTTTATCTTCTCAAAGAATCAGCTTTTAGTTTTATTGATCTTTGCTATTGTTTTCTTTGTTTCTATTTCATTTATTTCTGCTCTGATATGTATGGTTTCTTTCCTTCTACTAACTTTGGGTCTTGTTTGTTCTTCTTTCTCTAGTTCCTTAAGGTGTAAGGTTAGATTGTTTATTTGAGATTTTTCTTATTTCTTGAGGTAGGATTGTATTGCTATAAACTTCCCTCTTAGAACTGGTTTTGCTGCATCCCATAGGTTTTGGATCATCGTGTTTTCATTGTCATTTTCCTCTAGGTATTTTTTGATTTCCTCTATGATTTCTTCAGTGATCTCTTGGTTATTTAATAACGTATTGTTTAGCCTGCATGTGTTTGTGTTTTTTATGCTTTTTCCCCTGTAATTGATTTCTAATCTCCTAGCATTGTGGTCGGCAAAGATGCTTAATATGATTTCAATTTTCTTAAATTTACCGAGGTTTGATTTGTGACCCAAGATGCGATCTATCCTGGAGAATGTTCCAGGTGCACTTGAGAAGAAAATGTAATCTGCTGTTTTCAGATGGAATGTCCTATACATATCAATTAAATCTATCTGGTCTATTGTGTCATTTAAAGCTTGTGTTTCCTTATTAATTTTCTGTCTGGATGATCTGTCCATTGGTGTAAGTGAGGTGTTAAAGTCCCCCACTATTATTGCATTAGAGGAAATTACTGTCCATTTCCTCTTTTATAGCTGTTAGCATTTGCCTTATGTATTGAGGTGCTCCTATGTTGGGTTTATATATATTTATAATTATTATATCTTCTTCTTGGATTGATCCCTTGATCATTATGTAGTGTCCTTCTTTGTCTCTTGTAACATTCTTTATTTTAAAGTCTATTTTATCTGAAATGAGTATTGCTACTCCAGCTTTCTTTTGATTTCCATTTGCATGGAATATCATTTTCCATCCCCTCACCTTCAGTCTGTATGTGTCCCTAGGTCTGAAGCGGTCTCTTGTAGACAGCATATATATGGGTCTTGTTTTTGTATCTATTCAGTGAGCCTGTGTCTTTTGGTTGGAGCATTTAATCCAGTCACACTTAAGGTAATTATTGATCTGTATGTTCATATTACCATTTTCTTAATTGTTTTGGGTTTATTTTTGTAGGTCCTTTTCTTCTCTTGTGTTTCCCACTTAGAGAAGTTCCTTTAGCATTTGTTGTAGAGCTGGTTTGGTGGTGCAGGATTCTCTTACCTTTTGCTTGTCTGTAAAGCTTTTGATTTCTCCATCAAATCTGAATGAGATCCTTGCTGGGTAGAGTAATCTTGATTGTAGGTTCTTCCCTTTCATCACTTTAAATATGTCCTGCCACCCCCTTCTGGCTTGTAGAGTTTATGCTGAGAAATCAGCTGTTAACCTTATGGGAGTTCCCTTGATGTTATTTGTTTTTTTTCCCTTGTTGCTTTTAATAATTTTTCTTTGTCTTTAATTTTTGTCAGTTTGATTACTATGTGTCTCAGCATGTTTCTCCTTGGGTTTATCCTGCCTGGGACTCTCTGCGCTTCCTTTACTTATGTGGCTATTTCCTTTCCCATGTTAGGGAAGTTTTTGACCATAATCTCTTCAAATATTTTCTCAGATCCTTTCTCTCTTCTCCTTCTGGGCCCCTATAATGTGAATGTTGTTGCATTTAATGTTGTCCCAGAGGTCTTTTATGCTGTCTTCATTTCTTTTCAATCTTTTGTCTTTATTCTCTTCCATGGCAGTGAATTCTACCATTCTGTCTTCCAGGTCACTTATCTGTTCTTCTGCTTCAGTTATTCTGCTATTGATTCCTTCTAGTGTAGTTTTCATTTCAGTTATTGTGTAGTTCATCTCTGTTTGTTCTTTAATTCTTTTAGGTGTTTGTTCTTTAATTCTTCTAGGTCTTTGTTAAACATGTCTTGCATCTTCTCGATCTTTGTCTGCATTCTTTTCCCGAGGTCCAGGATCATCTTCACTATCATTATTCTGAATTCTTGTTCTGGAAGGTTGCCTATCTCCACTTCACTTAGTTGTTTTTCTTGGGTTTTATCTTGTTCCTTCATCTGGTACATAGTTCTCTGCCTTTTAATTTTGTCTTTCTGTGAATGTGGTGTTCGTTCCACAGGCTGCAGGATTGTAGTTCTTCTTGCTTCTGCTGTCTGCCCTCTGGTGGATGAGGCTATCTAAGAGGCTTGTGCAAGCTTCCTGATGGGAGGGACTGGTGGTGGGTAGAGCTGGCTGTTGCTCTGGTAGACAGAGCTCAGTAAAACTTTAATCTGCTTGCCTGCTGATGGGTGAGGCTTGGTTCTCCAATATATATAGTATATATATGCAAAAAATCAAATGCAATCTAATCCTTACACCTTATACCTTATACAAAAATTAAGTCTAAATGGTTCATAGGTTTAAATGTAAAACGCAGGAGAAAATCTTGAGGACCTAGGGCTTGGTGAGATGTTCTTAGACATGACACCAAAAGCATGAGGCATAAAACAAAACAAAAAATGATAAATTGGAGATCATCAAAATTAAACCATTTGCCCTGCTAGTTGAGTTTTACATTTTTCTTTTTACCTGCCACAATGAATTGCTAAGTCATTTGAGGATAAATTTTATGTCTGTTTATATTAAGTGTGTCTATTATAGGTGCCAGAAAATGATTAATTATGATTGAATAGGCAAGTGCTTCTGTATATTACAATATATAGCTATGTTCAGGAATTAATGTTTATTGAATATTTATAGTGCACTGTGCTAAATCTACACTGTGGAAATTCTCTAGTGCTCAGCAGGCATGTAATAAGTGATCATAATATATTCACCAACCAAAAGAATAAATAATCAGAAGGAAAGAAGGGAGGTTAGTACACTTTCCAAAAAGTAAACAGTATTTGGAGAGACAATATTTACCTATATAGAAAAAATATGCAAAGGAGTCAAACTATAGAGTATTAGAGAAAAAAAGGTGTGTGGCTCAAGACAGGATACAGCAGGAGCTTAGGAGGAAGAAGACAAAGGACACGCCAAGAGACTAGAAAAAGGACACTGGGTCCTTGGAGACTAACTCTGGTCACTCTTTTTACACAGAAGGTGACAATCATTTTCTATCAAAAAGGAGTCAATAAAACAAAGTCTAAAATTGAAAGTATGGACATAATATGGAATCAATAAAATAACGATTTAAAGTATATTTTTAAAAACCTTACAGGACGAAAATCCCATTAACAACTCCCTGCTTCTTCCTTGCTTGTTTAGTTTTATTTTTCTGAAAGGGAAAATACTCCTTCCTCTTTCTAAACTCTGTGCCTACCATTTTTTCTGCTTCTCTTCGCTTTCCCTGGAAAGATAAAACTTCATGACAGAAGGAAGCGCATCTAGAATGTCAGGGCAAAGACCTCTGACAATCCAGTCCTCCATAAAGAAAAAAGAGTACTAGAAACAATTGTCAAAATACACTTATTCAGAGCACAGGAAATTAACCCAAAGCTTGTAAAAACCCAAAAGTGTTTATCAAGAAAGAATGGATGGGGCTTCCCTGGTGGCGCAGTGGTTGAGAGTCTGCCTGCTAATGCAGGGGACACGGGTTCGTGCCCTGGTCTGGGAAGATCCCACATGCCACGGAGCAGCTGGGCCCGTGAGCCACAATTGCTGAGCCTGCGCGTCTGGAGCCTGTGCCCCGCAACGGGAGGGGCCGCGATAGAGAAAGGCCCGCGCACCGCGATGAAGGGTGGCCCCCGCTTGCCGCAACTGGAGAAAGCCCTCGCACGAACCGAAGACCCAACACAGCCAAAAATAAATAAATAAATAAATAAAAAAGAAAAATCCTTGGGGAAAAAAAAAAAAAAAAAAAAAAAAAAAGAATGGATGCATCATGGTAGAGACAGCAAGGTTTGTGGGGTTTAACCTTGCCCTACATGCCCAATGCCAAGGCAGGCATGAATATCAACAGCCTTTTAACTATGGTAGGTGTGAAAACAGTCTGGCGGACACCTGAGAGGGTGAGTGGCTTAGAGCTCCTCCAGGAGATCTCCCATCCCCAGAGAATTTTAATAGTTTGAGCTTCCTGGCAGCTCCCTGAAAAGCTCCATCCTCAGGGATTCCCTTTGTTAGACTCACCAGAGCTTGTTCCTTTGGAAGAGCCCTATTCCCACGGCATTTATCAAATAGAATCCATGACGATGTTTTAACACCGCAGCCACCTGAAGTGATGTTATCCCCAGCGGGCACTAGCAAAAGACTGTCCCCAAAACTTAAGAGGAGAATCTGGGAAATGACATATCCATACGGGGCTTTGAAAGCTCCAAAATAGTGCTTGGAACCCAGGGGCATGTACAGGCCATGCACAGGACTTGAAAGGGCTGAGCACTGAGGTGTCAGGTCGGCTGACCCGCAGGCTCTGTGCAAAAGCAGCGCGCAAAGGCTGTAACCTCCAGAAGGACACAGGCGTGCCACGACACACACGGACCCCTCAGCCCAAAGCCTTTAAGGAAATCTCTGTCCAGCCATTAGCCGGTCAGTAAGCTAAGCAAGCTGAGACTCCAGAGGGTACTCCTAACACAAAACCCAGGCTTCACCGAATTGTGCAGAGAAACGACTAAACAAACAAATGCAACAACATTACAGCAAATAGCAACAACAAACACTGGGAAGGGAGCATCCAATTTCCATAGTTGCCACATTATACAACTTAAAATGTACAATTGTCAACAACAACAAAATTAAGACATGCAAAAACACAGGAAAGTATGTCCAATACACAGGAAGAAAAACAGGCAAAATCGCCGAAGTAAGCCCGGCCGCTGGGGTGAGGAGACAAAGATCAACCCTTCCTAAAATGTACAAAGATTTAAATAAAACTCTCTCTAAAGAATTTTTTAAAGTATGATGGTAGTATTTTATTAAACAGAGAATATCAACAAAGAGGAATTATAATAAAGACCAAATAGGTATTTCAGATTTAAAATAAAAATTTTCCTAGAGTGATTTTACTTGCAGAAAAAAGAATCAGTGAACTTGAAAACAGGACAAGTGAGATTTTCCAGTTTGAGCAACAGAAAGGGGAAAGGATAAAGAAAAAAGGAACAGAAACTCAGCCACGTGTATGACAATAGCAAGGATAACGTAACAGGAAGACTGAGGAATAGGTAGAGAGAAAAAGATAGGAAATACACTTGCAGAAATAATGGCCCAAACATCCAAAATTTCATTTAAAATTTTAATTAAAAACATTAATCTATAGATTTAAGAAGCTTAATCGAGAAGAGATCCACACCCAGATATTATTGTCAAACAATCAAAAGTCAGAGGCAAGAGAGAGGTGATTCATCATGTACAAGAAATTCTAAATAAGATAAAAAGCTCAATTCACATCAGAAACCTTAGAGTTCCAGAAATCAGGGAGATAACATTTGCAAAATGAAGAAAGCGAAAGACTGTCAACCAAGAGGTCTTTATTCAGCAAAACTATTCTTCAAAAATTAAGAAAAACTTAAGATTTCCCAGGTAATCAAAAACAGTAAATGTATTGCTACCAGATCTACCCTGTAAGAAGAACTAAAGGAATCATTCAGGCTGAAAAGAAAGGGCTCTAGGGTGGTAACTTCCATCCACACAAGGAAATCAAGAGCTCTGATAAGGTGGTACACAGGGGAAGTTAAAAAATAGTGTGTACGAATTTTTGTTTGTAACTCTTTTCTTCTACTAACTGATTTAAAAGGCTGCTGCATAAAAGTAATTGAAAAACTGTATTGATCTTTTAATGTACCAAGCTGCAATAAATATGACAGTAACAGCACAAAGGAGGGGAGAAAGAAAGGGGCTCTATTGGAGCATATTTTTTTGTATACTACTGAAATTAATTTAGTACTAATCCAAGCTGTATTGTTTCAAGTTAAGATATTAATTTAATCCCCAGAGTATCTACTAAGAAAATGATAAACACATAATAAGAAAAACAACAGGGAATTTAAAATAAATTTTAAATGGAGGAATGAGACCATGTAAAGTATAATTTCTGAACCCAGTGGAATGAAATTAAAAGTCGATAATGGAAGAAAAGCTGGAAAATGTATTATTATTTGAAAATTAAACCCACTTCTAAATAAAAAATGGGGTAAAGAAGACACAGAAAAGAGGTAAGAAAGCACTGTGATATGAATGAAAACAAAAACACAACATACCAAAACCTATTGATGCAATTAAAAGAGAGTTCAAAAATTTATAGCAATAAATGCCTATATTAAAACCAGAAAGGTCTAAGAAGAATATAAATAAAGATTAGAGCAGAAATAAATACAATAGATAAAAGAAAAACAATATAGAAAATCGACAAATCCCAAACTTGGTTCTTTGGAAAGATCAACAAAATTGAAAACCCTTCAGCTAGATTGACCAAAAATAAGAGAGAAGAATCAAATTACTAAAATCAAGAATGAAGGAGCATCTTTAATGCATAAATAAATGCATTAATGTGGATTTATCCTAGAAGACAAGGTTGCTTTAATGTTAAAAAAATTAAGGTAATACACCATATCAGTAGAATAAAGAACCAAAAAAATCACAACCATATCAATCAGATGCAGAAAAAACACTGGCCTAATCAAAACATCTTTCAAAATAAGAACACTCCACAAACTAAAAAAGAAAAGGAAGTTTCTTAATCTGACAATAGACATTTAAAAACACCCACAGCTAACATCATTGTTCATGCTGAAAATTTTAATTATTTCCCTTTAAGATCAGGAAAAAGACAGGGATATCTGCACTTCTGTTCAAAATTTTTGTGGAGGATTTAGCAAGGACAAATAGAAAAGGAAAAAAAAAAAAGTCATCCAGATTTGAAAGAAAAAAGAATAAAGCTATCCTTACTCACAGATGTTGTGATCTTGTAGAACACGAGAAATTCCTGAGGAACCCACAACAAAACCCCCAAACTCTTAGAACTAATAAACAAGTTCAGAAAGGTTTCAGGATACAAGGCCAACATAAAAAATCAAATTTATTTGTAAACACTAGTAATGAAAAATCGAAAGTGAGATCAAGAAAACAACTTTAGTTAGAGCAATAAAATATTCAGGAATATATTTTTAATAAAGAGTCGCAAGATTTGTATACATAAAACAGCAAAACATTGCTGCAAGAAAGTAAAGAAGACCAGAAAGTAAAAAACAACCCAAATGTCCATCAATTGATGACTAGATAAACCAAATATGTTATCCATGTAACAGAATATTATTTGACAATAAAAAGAAGTGAAGTACTGATCCTGTCACAACATGGGTGAACCTTAGAAACAGCATTATAACTGAAAGAAGACAGCCAAAAGGAGCACATATGGTCTGTCTATAAGTTGGTTAGTAGTTGTTGGAGACTGGGGAAATGGGTCATTTAGTAGGGAGTGTTAATGGGTCTGGAGTTTCTTTCTGTGGTGATGAAAATATTTTGGAATTAGGCAGTGGTGATGGTTACACTACTCTGAGAAGACTGAAAAAACCCACTGTATTGGACATTTCAGGAGGGTGAATTTTGTATTATTTGAATTATACCCAATAAACCTGTTGTTTAAAAAAAGACCTTCATAATACTTAAAAGCAAATACATGTGTGAAATCAAGCTAACAATTGCTCAACTAATATAAATTTACATAATTCTTAAAATGTCACCTATTTTATTAGTAATACTGTTTATTGCTTGTCACTAGAAAGTTTGCACACTAACATTTATGTGGTAGCAAGTATGAGTTAGATTGCTGTATTTATAATAAACAGAGACAATGAAAAAGTTATAAAAATGTTCTGTACAGTTTACAGCAAAATAAAAATAAGTAATACCACTGGATATAGCTGCTAAGTTTATCACAAAGCTCATAAAATAAGTTCCGTATACTCTTGTATCTGTCTTTGAATGGTCTGTTTATGCTGGATTCACACATGAAAGATATGCTCGTCTAAGACTAAAGTCTATGACAACAGAACTGATTGCTTCCAAAATTTGATGTATGTTTGGAATTAAAGATGTAATATTGAAAGTTTATGTCAAAACCTTTTCCAGATCTTATATTAAAATTATTTCTGATAATACTAAATAGAACTTTCTGTTATTTAGATTTATTTTTGGAAAAATTCATTGATTTTTTTAAACATAAATTTAGACAACATATTCCATTTACACTGCCAAGGTAAGTTATAGGAAACTTTAAAATTTTATTTTATGTATCTTTATACATGACTGTAAAAACAACAAAATTTTAGGTACATGTTAAGTGTTTTTCATAATTTTGTTTTTTGCGAGAGAGTTTCTTGTGAGTGAAGGAAAAATAGTTTAAAACGGTAACTTCTGGCTTCTTATTGCCCTTTTTTGCCATCTTCAATATATTTGTTTTATCCATTTTGAATGAATTCATCTCTGTATTTAATAAAAGGGCTATTTCTAGCAGTATTTTTTTTTTTTTTTTTTTTTTTTTTTTTCTAGCAGTATTTTTATTTGCTTTTTTTTTTTAAGTTTTTTTTGATGTGGACCATTTTTAAACGCTTTATTGAATTTGTTACAATCTGTTTTATGTTTTTGGGTTTTTGGCTGTGAGGCCTGTGGAATCTTAGCTCCCTGACCAGGGATCAAATCTGTACCGCCAGAATTGGAAGGCGAATTACTTAACCACTGGACCACCAGGGAAGTCCCTGCTTGTTTGTTTATCAGTGTCTTTTACAGAAGGAATAGAACAGGATTTTTTCCTGACCTAATTACTGAAAATAGTTGAGAAGTTTATGAGCAATTGAAAAAATGATCTTGTAGACACTGCCAATCAATAATAGCTCCTCATATTAATAACTGGAAAGCTCATAGCAAAATCAGTGGAATGGGAAAATGAGTGTATACACTTATGCAAAGAAAGGAAAAAAATCTTTGGGGTCTTTGACAGTATAACATAATTGACTAGGCCTATGATTAGAAATGCATAATACAATAATAAAAATAAGTAGAATATAGACACAGTTTTTAGAAAAAAATTTAAAACTTCAGTGTTGGGAAAGAAGCAGCACAGAGAATTAAGCTTTTTATTTACATGTGACAGATACATGTTTTCTTATAATAACACTAAAAATCATCTCAACTCTACATGTCATCAAAATATAAAAAATGGCTTTCTACTTTCATTATGCATAAATTTAGGAATCAAAATCGGTTTGACTAGGTCAGGCTGAAGAAAATGTGTTCTACATTTGGAGGTCTTACATATTAATATTTCAGATAGGTAGAAGATTAGAAGATATTAATTATTAAGCTATCTCCATTAGAAAAGACATGAACTGAATCTAAATTATAAAAATTAAACTAAAAGAAGCAATAATTTTATACATACACATAATGACTCACACCCACAGAATTAAACAGTGATTCTCCAAATCTTTCACTTAAATGTTGCCATAAGAACATTAGGAATTCCAAAAATTTAGATTTGAACATACCATCTGCTGAAAATATTAATGTCTGAACAAGTACAGCTGTGAGCTCAATTAGCTACACAGTCATTCAAACGAAGCATGCTTAAAAAAAGTAACCCTTTTAAAAATAAAAGCTAACATATTTAATTCATACAAATGTTCTCTGGCGTGGATGCCCTTTTCTCAGAGAAAGGGATGGCTGAAAAATGCCTGAATCCACACATGCAGATTGCAGATACCACCTCAGAACTGCTTTCTCTGGCTATTTTCCCAAGAATCTTGAAATCCACAGCACTCTGCCCAGAAGCTGCATGGAGACGTATTTCATCAAAATATTGCTCTCCACGGAAACAAGTGACATCTGTAAAATTGGTAAGGCAGAGCAAACTTCTTGATTCTGTAGACTTTTAAGATGTTCTATTTCCTTATAAACCTTTTAGATCTTGTAAATTCTCTGGTAAATATGAAACATTTAGCAAAGCTTGTTAATGTCAGTTACTTTCAGCTGTTTCCGAGACATGGGGTTGATGAGGTTGAGTCCATGAGTTTGAAGTATATCTGAGTGTGTCATTCAATCAAAGCAATCTCAAAGAATGTACACACTTGTTTGAGGTGCTATCATTTCATTAAATATTTGTTTCCCTTGATAAAAGGCATTTATTGAGCTTGATATATTAAAAAAAAGTGTTGCTGAGAATTCCATCTTTGTAGTTTTCATATTTTTAATTGAATCATACTTGAGTGATGTTTTGATTACGTCTATTCTCAATGAGGTGAAGAAATTATTTCTTCTTGCTCACACTTCTGGAAATTTTATAATGAAGAGGAGTTACAGATAACAGCGCTTCATAAGCAACTTTTATAAAATGTATGTAGGGGAAACTATTCATGTGAAAGGACTTATATTGGACAAAGTGATATGAAGGATCCCACATCCTTATTCTGACATTCATTATTAATTTTTAATTTGCATATAGTATGTATTGAATTACTATTAGACCCCAAGCATTGTTCTTACACAGAGGATACATTGACGGATACGAAACAGCTCCAGCAGTCATGCACTCATAGTCTCTGTGGATACTGATAAATAGACAATTATAAGTATATTCTACAATCTTCTGAGACATTACAGAAGTTATCCTGGAAATACAAAAGCAGGGCATGTAAAGGAGCTTCTGGCTGGAGTTTCAAGGTAGACAAAAGTCAGAAGAGCCTCTTCACTATATGAAATAGCAGAAGTAGTTCTAAAGGACAAGGAAGAGCAGTACAGGTACAGGAGAGGGCATCCAAGTAAAGAAGATGTATGTGAAAACGCCGTGTAAAACAGATATGACACGGCCAGTTGTCCCGTATAGTTTCGTATGATTAAAATACACACTGTAAAGGGGAAGCGGTGAGAAGGCAGACAGGAGCCAGGTCATCCATTTTTCTCTGTGTCACGTTAACTGATTGAAATTTACAATAAAGGTGTGGGACGTTCCTGAAAACTATCGAATAGGGGGTGACACACCACAGTCAGATCTTTGTTTCTGAAAGGTCCTTATGGCTGCATCATGGTGGGTTTTTAGGACAGGTCAAAACTTTGAGCCCAGAGACTAAACAGGAAGGAGATGAGTATTCTCAGCAGGAGATGATAGTAGCCTGAACGTGGTGACGTATAGGAATTATGACAGGTGATGCTTCTCTCAGATCCCATCACGTTCCTTTGAACGTTTCTAGGGGCCCATCTCCTCACTTCCGCGTGCTTCTGTTCCTAAAGCTCACTCCTAAAATAATTCTGTGCCAACCAAGCAGTGTGCACTAGTTGCACACTCACCAGTTTGGAAGTATGAAAGTCCACCTCCCTTACCTCCTGGACAAATCAGTTCCCTGAGGACTTGAGCGAAAGCTGGGATTTGACTGTAATCGCATGTTTGTTTGTCTTTTTCCCTTGACCTGTCCTGCTTTCCTGATTTTTCCATGCATGTAGGTGTACCACTGATCCTGCACCATTTGTTGAAAAGTCTGTCCTTTTTCCATTTAACCGTCTTTGTTACATGTCAAAGATTGGTGGGTAATATTTGTATAGGTCTATTTCTGGGCACTACATTCAACATCCATTGATCTCTGTGTCTATTATTTTACCAGTATCATGCTGCACTGGTTATTATAACCTTATATTAAATCTTGAACTTGGATAATGTGAGTCATCCAACTTTGTCCTTCTTCTGCAGTATCGTGTTGGCTTTTCTGGGCCTTTTCTTTTTGAAATAAACTGTAAATCAGTTTTTGGTTATCCATAAAACAGCTAGCTGGAGTTTCAGTTGGGGACTGCTTTGAATCTATAGATCAAGTTTAGTAAAATTGACAATTTAACAATATTGAGTCTTCCAATCCATTAACACAGAATATCTTTCAATTACTATATCCACTCTTGCTTCCTTTTGCTAATGTTTGCATGACTTCTATTTGTTCTCTCTGTTTCTTTTTCGTGTGTGTGTGTGTGTGTGTGTTTTCTCATCCTTTTTTCTGCCTCACTATAGTTTTCTTGAACAATTTGTTTGGAATTCTATTTATTTGGATTTATCTTTAGTGTTCTTAAGTGTGTGTCTGCATAGCTTTTTTTCCTTGAGTGTGGTAGGTGATACATTGTATCTTCATAACATGTCTATTTCTGTTGTCATTTACCAGTTAAAGTGAAGCATAGCCCTCTTACTTTCCTTTACATCTGTCTAGCCTTCTCCATTTATAATTGCCTTGAGAACTTCATCAACCAGTGTTAATATTTTTGCTTTGACCATTAGTCATAATTTAGAAAACTCAAATGAGAAGCTAAGTCTACTGTCGTTAATCATACGCTGACTTTTTCTGCTGTTCTTTCTTTCCTAACAGTAATTTCTTTTCTGTTTAGAAAATATCCCTCAGCCATTCTTTTGGGATAAGTGTGCTGCCCATAAATTTTCTTGGTTTTACTTAATCTAAGAATGTTTGTATTTCTCCGATATTTCCACTGGATATAGGATTGTAGGCTGTTAATGCATTTCTTTCAGTGCTTGCAAAGTATTGTGCTACTCGCTTCTGGCCACAAAGGTTTCTGAAGTGAAACTATTATCACTATAATTGTTTTTTTCCTCCTATAGGGAAAGCATCCTTTCTCTCTTATTACTTTCAGTTTCTTTGCCTTTAGTTTGACAGTAGAAGTGTCTTGACTTTGATACAGTTTGACTGTGACATATTTTTGTCATGGATTTCTTTGACTTTATCAGTTCACTCAGATTCTTGAATTTATGTGTGTATCTTTTGCACATTTGGGCAGTTTTCAGCCATTAGTTCTTCAATACTGTTTTAACCCTGCCTTCTTTTTCCTCTCCTTTTGGAACTCCCCCGACAAAAATGTTAGATTTTTTTGGCTGTGAGCCCACATATCCCTGAGGCTCTGCTTGTTTCTTTTCAGTCAGTTTCTTTTCTCTTTCTTGTCCAGTTTTCATAACGTCTACCATCCTGTCTTCACACCTGTTGATGACTTCTGTTGCCCACGTGTTTTCCGTCTGGCTAGCTCATCCGTTACTGGCCCCCAGGGTTGCAGAGAACATGCTTTCCGTGGAGCCGTTTTTCTTCCGTGCTCCCTGGTGTTCTGGGCTGTGATTCCTCCAGAAGCCCGTCTGGGACACAGGAGACAACAGGAAGCTCTGGAATCCCCTGCCTTTCCCTCGCTCGGGTCCTGACTTTCCAGGGTGCCGTCTGCTGTCCGTGCTTCCTGTAGCTAAGAAACTTGTCACCTCCGGCCTGTCTCGTTCACCCTCTGCTTAGCCTTGTACAAACCAACAAGCTGCCTTTCTCAGTTTCCTTATGTACAAAAAGGAGGTCACGAAATGTGACTCACAGGTCTCGGTGATGGTGGCGGGAAGGAGTGGCGTCAGGGAAAGATGTGTTGAAAGTGACATTTCAAACGAAATGAAGCTGGGGTGAGTAGAAGCGAGCCATGTGTGTCGGTGGATGAGCCCTGCCAACTGGAAACTGCCACTCGCCACCTGCCTCTACGAGGATTAAATCAGGTGTCGCTGCAGCCGCCGGGCTTCAGCACCCCCTGAAAGGAGCTCAGGGTGGAGATCAGGAACGAGGTGCTCTGGGCTCTGGGAAAAGCTGGCGGAACAGGCTTTCAGATAAACTATACTTTCAGGGGAAGATTTTATGAGCCCAATGCTTGCATCTCGTCGTATCTAGAAAAGCACTAGAATCATGAACGGTGACGTCTGCTCCTCGTGACAAGCAGCTGGCCTCTGGCAACGTGTGCGCTTGATGCACGCCTGCCCTTCACTAAAATCCTGTCTACACGGACTCCCCCCGAGCACTCTGCAGCAGCCCCTCAGAGCTCCCCGAGATGCTGACTCCTGGGCGCTAGTCCTCATTTTGCCCTAAACAAGACAACTCACAACTCTCACGCTGTGCATTTTATTTCAGTCGACAGTCCCCGGCGGAGGCGGGGTGGGGACCACAGGGCAACAGAGACCTAGAAAAAGTCCGGAGAGGGTGGGTCAAGTGGACCTGGCTTAGAGGAACCCGGGGGGGGGGGGCACAGGGGACACACAGGTGAGCCAGCGACAGGGCCGAGGCCAGGAAGGTCCTGCTGTGATAGCGCCTGCCCGTCTCGGGGCCTCCTGAGTGTCATGTGGTTACTAAACAACACGGCAGGGAGTCTCGTGTAATCTCCTCCCAGCTCACAGAGACGGTCTTGGCCGGAGGGATGTCCCTGCTGCCCGCTAACGGGGCCGGAGATTCCTCCCCGGAGAAGCCGCTTGGAATTCAGTGTGTTTGAGGCGCCAAGCATCCCGCAGAAAACGTGTTGAGCCGTGAACCCCTCCGGGGAGTCTACAAGGCCAAACCGTCCATCACTGGCAGTGTCACTGACCTCTGCTTCCTGGTCTGATCCCAAGCAAAAAGCAAACAAGTGAAAAAGCTGACCGATTTTTTTGGTGATCCTCCTTTCAATTAGTTAGTGGAACTAAAATCACACTTAAGTGCTATCCAAAAATAATTTGAATGCTAGTAATGCTTTACTCATTCTTCTTGCTTTTATAACTTACTGGAGGATTTGGGGAAATCTATCTTAACTCTATATTCTTGTAATAATAATAATAATAGTACCTACTACAGAGGTTGTTATGAGGATTACATGAGTTAATATACGTAAAGAACTTAGAATCATGCTGGACGCGTAGTAAGTGCCATCAAAGTGTCACCTGTTGTCATTTGTATCCATTCATTTGAATTCACTCAGATTTTTTCCCCAATATTTCTCTTAGCTTATTGGAACTTAGGGAATAAGAAGTTTGATAAAATAGAGATGGAAATATCATAATTTTGGAGCATGCTAGGCAACAGTAAGACAAGAAGCCTTGAGAAGGTTCGAGCACTATACAAATTATTCAAATTATGCACGCACATGCAAGGAGGAGGAGGGGAAAACTGGCTCAATTTCAAAGACAAATTGTGTCCATTTGTTTGCTTTCTAGTGGCCATTCCGGATCCAGCCATGGACGTGGGATTCTCCACTGTATCCTCTGCCCCCAGCACTAGAGTCTCCCCTGCCACGGGGACTTGGAGCTCAGGTGAGCAGAATTATTACCTGCCTTTTGTGTGTTATCTGGGTGGTTGGCTAGTCAGCCATAAGAAGGAATGAAGAAGCGATTCACACAACAGCCTAGATGAGCCTGGAACACGCTCAGCTGAGTGACAGGAGCCGCAAAGGCCACAAACTGTGTCATTCCACTTATAGGAAATACCAGAGGAGATTAACCCATGGAGACAGGATGCAGACTGATGGCTGTCGAGGGCTGGGGGAGGGGGAGGGGGAGAAACGGCCGCTGGATCAGGGAGTTTACTGTGGAATGAGGGAAATGACTTGAACTAGACAGAGGTGGTGGTGAGGCTGATGGCATAGCCAACAGTGTGATGACCCTCAGTGTCACTGACTTGTTTCCTTTAAAATAGTTAATTTTATGTCATGTGTCTTTCACCTCAATACGTTACTTAAGAGAGTAGTTGGTGGTCATTTACAACATTTTCTATGGATTCCCATATACAGAGTCATAAATAATTACCGTACAATAAAGTTTAGAACTTAACTGGATCATGGAGCTGAAAGTGCTCTGTATAAAGGGAAAACCAACTGAAAATAAGAAATTAGATCTAGTGTTCCTGACAGAGGTGACCATGCCAATGCAATCATTTTTCAGGAATGATATAATTTTGTTCCACATAATCATTTGTGGGAAGTGCTGCAAAGCCGATCTGCAATTCCTATTACTGCATGTTCAAAGTCAATTAGGAATGTCCGCATACCATACTCAGGGTTATTTGACTCTGATTCCTTGGTTTCACTTGTTTATTGAATAAAATCGCTAATAAAATCAAGAAGAGAAGAGTGGACGTAGTTTACTTTACCCTGAATATTCTTCAGAAAGGTAGCTGTTTTCTGCTAGATAGCGAAGAAGAACCTAACCCTCCATGGGAGGGATTCTGATAGTTTCATCTTTCAGAGTGCACTTCACAAAAATAGTAAATTGAGCTCCTCTGTACAATTCCATATCCGTATATATTTTTCATTGTTTACTTTGCAATGCCTTAATTTTGCAGAGTTTTCTTTTACATTTGCTTTTGGAAAAATTCACTTTAAATAAAGAACTTAGTTGTTCTGTAGAGAACAACTAAAATTTGACAGTGTTGAAAATTTGTTAACACACATTATATATGTTACTGGATGACGCTTTGAACAAAAGGATAATGCAAGACAAGAAACAGCAGACCTAAAAAAAGAGAGAAGAAAAGTATGAAGTAGTAACAATTCTTGTTTTCCTATTTGTCAGGTATTGTTTATACAATTAGCAGTTCCCTATAAGAGCAAACTCTCCAACTAGGTGTTTTCTTGGAAAAGTAAGCAATTATGTCAGGATAAATTTGTAATGTCATTCCCTTTAATTCTGAACAAAACCTCCCTTTTAATTATTATTTTTATTAAAATCCTTTAGCAGTAACACCTTTCACTAAGCACCTTCTGTGTTCCAGGCATGGAGCTCAGTGGTGAAGGTACAAAGGTAAGCAAAGTAGCCAGAGTCACTGCCTTTGTAGAAACTAAGGCTTGAGAGAGAGAGAGAGATGGTAAATTCAGCCAGAGCAGTAAAGGTGGCCAAGCAACATGAATACATGTCAGAAAAAAATTCAGCTTTTTTGGTGGAAGAGAAGAGGAAAAAAGCTTTCCATTATAGGGGACATTTAAGCTGAAACCTAAAGGACTGTTATGGGTTGAAATGTGCCCTCCCCCCCCAGAATTGATAGGATAAATTTCTAACCCCGGGACATCAGATGCAACCTTATTTGAAATAAGGTTGTTGACAATACAGTTAGTTGAGATGAGGTCATATCGGAGAATGGCAGACCCCTAATCCAGTTTGGCTGGTGTCCTTGCAGAAAAGGACACGCACCCAAGGAGAACGCCATGTGAAGACTGCCATTACACGGATGCGAGCCCAGGACCACCAGGCGCTGGGACTGTCCGGGAGGAGAGCCTTCCTTAGAGCCCTCAGAGGAGCGCGGCCCCAGGACACCTCGATCCTGGACTTCCCACCTCCCAAACTGTGAGCTAATCCATCTCGGTTGTTTAAGCCACTCAGGTTGCGGTACTTTGTGACAGCAGCCTAGCAAACAAAGACTAAGAGGAGTTTCCATTTGAAACAGCTGGGAAGAATAGGAGCTGCCAGACTGAGACCTGAGAATCTTATTCTACTCGTGGTTAAACGCAGACACGACGCACCTATGAGAAGAACCAAAATCAGAACGCTGACACCACCAGGTGCCGGGGAGGAGGTGGAGCGCGGGAACTCACACGTGATTGGCAGGAGCGCGCAACGGTGCTGCCACTTAGAAGACAGTTCGGCAGTTTCTTGAAAAACTCAACATATTCCTGCCATGTGATCTGGCAATCATCCTCCTTGGTATTTCCTCAAATAAGTGGAAAACTTGTGTCTACGAAAAAGTGAACTCGTGCATCCCCTTGAATTCAAATGTTTGGATTGTGGATTTTTCCTGAATGGAGCTCACTCTACAAGAATGTGTTTCTTTGCTTCCCTCTGTACTTGCTCGTGAAGGGAGTAGTTCCTGACTGATGCCTGGAAAACCCTAAAGCTGGTTGTGGTGTCTCTGACAGAAGACAGGTGGGCTCCTGTGGACAAAGGGCAAAGGTGTTTGTAGAATATTTATGGACACAATGAAACGGGTCAGGATTGGTATCCTCTTTTGTTTATGTTTATTTTTTATTTTTTTTATTTGTATATTTCATTTATTACCTTTTATGTTCTTTTTTAAAAAACATCTTTATTGTATAATTGCTTTACAATGGTCTCTTAGTTTCTGCTATATAACAAAGTGAATCAATTATACGTATACATATATCTCCATATCCCCTCCCTCTTGTGTCTCCCTCCCACCCTCCCTATCCCACCCCTCTAGGTGGTCACAAAGCACCGAGCTGATCTCCCTGTGCTATGCGGCTGCTTCCCACTAGCTATCTATTTTACATTTGGTAGTGTATATATGTCCATGCCACTCTCTCACTTCATCCCAGCTTCCCCTTCCCCTCCCCATGTCCTCAAGTCCATTCTCTATGTTTGCATCTTTATTCCTGTCCTGCCCCTACGTTCTTCAGAACCTCTTTTTTTTTTTTTAGATTCCATATATATGTGTTAGCATACGGTATTTGTTTTTCTCTTTTTGACTTACTTCACTCTGTATGACAGACTCTAGGTCCATCCACCTCACCACAAATAACTCAATTTCGTTCCTTTTTATGGCTGAGTAATATTCCACTGTATATATGTGCCACATCCTCTTTTTCCATTCATCTGTTGATGGACACTTAGGTTGCTTCCATGTCCTGGCTATTGTAAATAGTGCTGAAATGAACATTGTGGTACATGACTCTTTTTGAATTCTGGTTTTCTCAGGGTATATGCCCAGTAGTGGGATTGCTGGGTCGTATGGTAGTTCTATTTGTAGTTTTTTAAGGAACCTCCATACTGTTCTCCATATTGGCTGTATCAATTTACATTCCCACCAACAGTGCAGGAGGGTTCTCTTTTCTCCACACCCTCTCCAGCATTTATTGTTTGTAGATTTTTTTGATGATGGCCATTCTGACTGGTGTAAGCTGATGTCTCATTGAAGTTTTGATTTGCATTTCTCTAATGATTAGTGATGTTGAGCATCCTTTCATGTGTTTGTTGGCAATCTGTATATCTTCTTTGGAGAAATGTCTATTTAGGTCTTCTGCCCATTTTTGGATTGGGTTGTTTGTTTTTTTGATATTGAGCTGCATGAGCTGCTTGTAAACTTTGGAAATTAATCCTTTGTCAGTTGCTTCACTTGCAAATATTTTCTCCTATTCTGAGGGTTGTCTTTTCATCTTGTTTATGGTTTCCTTTGCTGTGCAAAAGCTTTTAAGTTTCATTAGGTCCCATTTGTTTATTTTTGTTTTTATTTCCATTTCTCTAGGAGGTGGGAGGTGGTTCAAAAAGGATCTTGCTGTGATTTATGTCATAGAGTGTTCTGCCTATGTTTTCCTCTAAGAGTTTTATAGTATCTGGCCTTACATTTAGGCTTTTCATCCATTTTGAGTTTATTTTTGTGTATGGTGTTAGGGAGTGTTCTAATTTCATTCTTTTACATGGAGCTGTCCAGTTTTCCCAGCACCACGTATTGAAGAGGCTGTCTTTTCTCCAGTGTATAGTCCTGCCTCCTTTATCAAAGATAAGGTGACCATATGTGCGTGGGCTTATCTCTGGGCTTTCTATCCTGTTCCATTGATCTATATTTCTGTTTTTGTGCAAGTACAGTACTGTCTTGATTACTGTAGCTTTGTAGTATAGTCTGAAGTCTGGGAGCCTGGTTCCTTCAGCTCCATTTTTCTTTCTCAAAATTGCTTTGGCTATTTGGGGTCTTTTGTGTTTCCATACAAATTGTAAGTGTTTTGTTCTAGTTCTGTGAAAAATGCCATTGGTAGTTTGATAGGGATTGCATTGAATCTGTAGATTGCTTTGGGTAGTATAGTCATTTTCACAACGTTGATTCTTCCAATCCAAGAACATGGTATATCTCTCCGTTTGTATCATCTTTAATTTCTTTCATCAATGTCTTATAGTTTTCTGCATAAAGGTCTTTTGTCTCCTTAGGTGGGTTTATTCCTAGGTATTTTATTCTTTTTTTGCAATGGTAAATGGGGTGTTTCCTTAATTTCTCTTTTAGATTTTTAATCATTAGTGTATAGGAATGCAAGAGATTTCTGTGCATTAATTTTATATCCTGCTACTTTAGCAAATTCATTGATTAGCTCTAGTAGTTTTCTGGTAGCATCTTTAGGATTCTCTATGTATAGTATTATGTCATCTGCAAACAGTGACAGTTTTACTTCTTCTTTTCCAATTTGGATTCCTTTTATTTCTTTTTCTACTCTGATTGCTGTGGCTAAAACTTCCAAACCTATGTTGAATAATCGTGGTGAGAGTGGACAACCTTGTCTTGTTCCTGATCTTAGAGGAAGTGGTTTCAGCTTTTCACCATTGAGAACAATGTTGGCTATGGGTTTGTCATATATGGCCTTTATTATGTTGAGGTATGTTCCCTCTATGCCTACTTTCTGGAGGGTTTTTTTATCATAAATGGGTGTCAAATTTTGTCAAAAGTTTTTTCTGAATCTGTTGAGATGATCGTATGCTTTTTATGCTTCAGTTTGTTAATATGATGTATCACATTGATTGATTTGCATATATTGAAGAATCTTTGCATTCCTGGGATAAACCCCACTTGATCATGGTGTATGATCCTTTTAATGTGCTGTTGGATTCTGTTTGCTAGTATTATGTTCAGGTATCCTCTTAAGAGAACATTCCCAGAAAGACTTTCTTGAGAGAAGTGATCCCCAAAAAGAGAATAATCTCAAAAGACAATATCCCATACATTTCAATTTGCAAAGGGAAACCTATGGGACATAAAGAAGATCTATAGTTGACAAGGTTCAGGAGTAGCAGAGGGGTTGCCTAGAAAATGACACTAGGGACTTACAGGTGAGAGTGAACTGTTCTGTATTTTGAACTTGGTGGTTGTTCCCAATCATACTCATTATTTGGAACTTACAAAACTACACTCTGAAAAGTTTGATTTTTCTTGTAATGTCCAAAATTGGCCTCAATTTATCTTAAAAATTTGCCTCAATTTATCTTAAAAATTTTTTAAAAGAGAATATTCTTGAGGTCATGATCCCCTTAAAATATATTCATAATTTCACTTTTTGCTAATATGTAGGTAACTT
The DNA here is from genome assembly GCF_949987535.1 of Balaenoptera acutorostrata. Classification (NCBI taxonomy): domain Eukaryota; kingdom Metazoa; phylum Chordata; class Mammalia; order Artiodactyla; family Balaenopteridae; genus Balaenoptera; species Balaenoptera acutorostrata. The sequence continues at coordinate 81,298,545 of NC_080080.1, forward strand.
TCAAAAATTCACATTTTGCTATTCTTGTTCATATATTCCTCCAAGACATAGTAATCTATTTATTTTATATTGTATTTTTTGCTGCAATATATTTACATAAGCATTTAAATCTATGTAGTTGTACATCAACTAATTATATTTCTTTTTACCTTTATGTAAACATAGATATATGTATAGAATAAAGTTCATCAAAAATGAATTGTGCTTATTTTTTTGTGGTGGTGAGACTTAATACGATATCTATTTGAATTTTTTGTATTCTTTTTAATTGCTTTAATTACTTATGATGAACATGTGTTAATTTTTCAGCAGAGTTATTTCTGAAACTAAAAAAATGAGAGAAGGTAAAGATGTGCATTCAACAACTAGAATAATGTAGATATCAGAGTTGTTTTAAAATTATTTCTATGATCACTCACGCTTATGGCACTGTAATTACCTGAAAGACAACTGTGGTCTTTTATGACATAAAGTGATGAGCTTCTTCTCAGGTACAAATGACCAGCAAATGATGCCCACTCAGACCAGTCCTCTCGGTATAGATTCAGCTCATAATGGACCATTGTGAGGCTATCAAAGTTGTCTTGTTTTCCAATGCTGTAACTCTCATTGCTTAAGTAATTTGGCAAATATCATCTTTGTTTAGTCTTTAAGGCCTTTTAGGGGTCAGATAGGTAATCTTCATAAATATTGATGGACAAGAAGAAATCATGTCTTAAGAGGTATGAACCCAAGGCAGGCCGCTCACCACTGGCCCTGTTCATGGCAGCTAAGTCTTCCAAGGTCATGCTCTAAATATCTGTAAAACTTACAAATCAAACCCAAGAAGTGAAAACACAGATGTAGAAAAAAGTATCTGTTTTTATTTTCCAGTATGCATCATTAAAAAAGGTACAGTTTTACTAGTAGTACGTTAATGAACTTAAAGAACAAAGTGACAAGCTTTTGTCACAGATATTAATTAAAAACACAGGTAATGTTTTTACAAACATCCACCAAAACAATTAAAAATGAAATAAATACATTTCATATTTCTGGTATTTTCATTGCATTTTAATAGGTATAAAATATATAACATTTATAATATTTTATTTATCTTTAAAAGCAACTTCAAATGTGCAAAGAAGTGAATTATGATTTTAAAGTATTCAGGAATAAGAATAAATCATAAACAAGAGTTTTAGAGGGATGAATAAAGCATTTCCTTGTGGAGAGTCATCAGGACTTCAGTATTAAGGGTAGCAACATGTGTGTTAATATTATCAGAAATCGACACTTACCTTAAAAAGTTAAGCACGAGATCGTCCTTGTGCTTTTAAAGCTTCCCCACATTGCTGCTTTGTAGTGATAATTCTAAATCATTGTTAGGCTGATTACTTTTCCACAGTAATAAATCAAGCATTTCTCAAATCCAGCATGCCATGTAAACAAAGTTGATGACAAGCTTTGCTTTAGAAAATGAGGGAAATCTCTAACTTTAAACTAATGTACAAAAGGAAAGTCTCTCTGCTGACCTAATGAATATGGGATTGACATTTATTTTCAGGGAATTACGTTTCTTCTTGCCGAATGAGTTTTGTGATCAAAGGCTTTAAAACGCTTAGTTGGTACATGCCTGAAAAATGGGCAAGAAATGATACGCTGATTATTTTCCCTTAAAAACAGTGTTGGATGGTACATGTTGGGGTACACATTATACTTACATTATCTACTAAAGTATTTGAAATAAATACTTGTTGCAATATAACAAATTAAAAATGCCCCTGCTTTAATATACTTCAGCTTAAATGAATTGTTATTCTTTATCAGGCAAAATACATGATTATAGTAGTTAGCAAAGATTTCCCTTCTCTGACCCAAGTACATATAATGTAATGTTCCGTTCAAGCTTGTACTATGTACACTATCATTATATAACCCTTAGTGTGTATATATATACATACATATGTATACATATATGTATATATATGTATAATGTGTATGCACACACACACACACACACACACACACATACACACATATACCAAGGCACTGGAGAGGTTAACACATAATTAAGCATTCTGTTGTTAAAATGTGCCCTAGTACAAACTAGGATATGATGAATAAATCTCATGCATCTAAACCTAAATTACATGAGAAACAGAGATTTATCTGAGTATTTTTGTTCATTTCTAAACTTTCTCATTCAAGTAGTCCAAATTATAGCAAATGACAGTGTCTACTCACTGCACTGTGAAAGGAAACATTCAATGCTATTTGCTAACTGAGGAAAATCAAAATAATATTTTTTAGTAGGTGGCTTCTCCACTAATCATGTTAAGTAGCAATTTGGGCCCGTGGCTTTTTTTTTCAAGAGTATCAAAACTAAACACAATATGGTATTATCATAAATTTTAATTCAGGCTACAATTTACAGTGTAAATTTAAAGTATATTAATATATTTATTTGAAATATATTCTATATAATATGGGATTAGCATTTTATTATATATATACGTGTGCGTGTGTGTGTTGTACAAGGAGATATATATATCACACATATCTCATTGTGCACCTTTTACTTTATCATACACGTAAGTACAGCCTAGAAGATTATTATGACACACAAAAAGGATATTTAATTAAATCGTCTTTTTGTATTTTTTAAATGGAGCTTTTACAAAACCTGACATTGTTTTTTTAATGATTACGTTACACTTGTAGAAAGTTTTAAAACTCTTTTTCTTTCTTTAGGCTAAGCAGCCCATTTCATATTGCCTGTAGACCCACTGATTCTCACACCACGGACACACAGACGTCACCCTAATGCGGGGCGGGCTGACACGAAACTCGAGCTGGTAACAGAGGGTCTGTGATGAGCTGGCCACTGGGGCTGCGGATCCGAAGGCAGCTGCCCCTCCCTCCACTCCTGCCCCTGAGCTGGTGGTCTCCTGAAGCCTGTTTCTGGTGGGCTTCTGATTTTATTGGGTTGGCCAAAAAGATCTTACGGACAAGCCCGAACGAACTTTTTGGCCAACCCAATAAAAGGACCATTCTGTTTGATCAAAACACAGTGAGCAGTAATTCCATAGTGATATCCCGATGATGGATATGTATTTAGTTTGATGTTCAATATAAATTATATTAAACTGTATATTGTCCAGTTTGCCCCAGTTCTTTTTATTTTTTATTTTTTGGCTGTGTTGGGTCTTCGTTGCTGCACGCGGGCTTTCTCTAGTTGCGGCGAGCGGGGGCTACTCTTCGTTGTGGTGCGTGGGCTTCTCATTGCAGTGGCTTCTCCTGTTGCAGAGCACAGGCTCTAGGCATGTGGGCTTCAGTAGTTGTGGCTCGTGGGCTCAGTAGTTGTGGCTCGCGGGCTCTAGAGCGCAGGCTCAGTAGTTGTGGCCCACGGGCTTAGTTGCTCCACAGCATGTGGGATCTTCCCGGACCAGGGCTCGAACCTGTGTCCCTTACGTTGGCAGGCGGATTCTTAACCACTGCACCACCAGGGAAGTCCTGCCCCAGTTCTTTTTAAAAGTCATCCTAGATAGAACTTAACACTTGCCCCGGTACAACTGTGAACCTTCACTTTTCCTTTTCAATTTAATGCACTTAAGAGTTAATCAGATGCAAAGTGAATTAATAATTTATAATGATTATGGAAATAGTTTGATGTTTATTTTTTAATTATAATTTTCATGTGTCTTTTTTACAAATAATGTTTCCTTCTTGAGTGACTTTTTTCCTTCTTAGTAAAAAAAAAAATCAATCCACCTTATTAGATACTTGGTCATTTTCACAAGGAAGGATCCAATGTTTGATTTAGTTGGGAATATGTGTATTAAAAAAACAATTTTTTTCTTAATGGGCAGGTGGTTGTTTAAAAGCAGATTTCAGTACAGCTGCTTTGAAGGAAAGAAAATGTTATACAAATAGTTATGTAACACCTGGGATCCCAGTTGTGTGCACACAACTTCAGGGCTTTCAAATTACCACTCTCTTCACACTTACATTCCTAAGACAGGACACCTAAAATAACTCAAACAGTTTGGCATTACATAATCACTTTTCATGACATGATAAGTCAGAAATTTAAAATTTTATTTTCGTCTCTCACCTCATTCTCTCACAAACTCTAACTAAAATGGAAAGATGTCGTTCACCCAACATAAGTCATAGCTTTGAGAATGCTTCCTGGGGACACTGAGGTTCAGCATTAACGGGTAGGGTCAGGATTACAGAGAACTGTTTTTTACGCCACATGGGTTGATATTATTTTCTCTACAAAAGTTTTTGGGGGTCACTGAAAATTCATGAAATTTAAATTTAATAATAAATCCCAGGTAAAATATAAATCTCCTTAAATGAAGGAAAGAACAAGAGGTTCATGGATGTTTCCTTCATTCATCATTAAAGTAACACATTTTGGCATCTTTGAATGACACTGGCTGCAAATAAAACACTCAGTGTCAGTGACCCAAGGAAGAAATAGTCTGTTTCACATTGTATCTACCATAGGTAACATGTAATGATCCTTTTGCAATTCTCAGCAGTATTCTACAATAAGATAAACAAAATTGGAGTGCCAGTGTCAAATCATGGGATGAGGGTACAAGGAGAAATCCACACCAGTGAGTTAAAGTGCTTTCTTCTTGGAAGAGGGTTTTTGCCTGCTGGTCTCTGTGCAACTGTCTCGTTTCTGTTGTTCCTGATACAATGATGGGGCATTCGTTCCTGACCAGGCCCATCATGTATTTGTCATACCAAATAATCTAAAATGCAGAAATGACCATTTAATGGGTATTTTTATTTATAGGTAGCTTACAATTTTTTATATTATTTACATACTCGAGTCATTCATTCTTTCGTCTTCTCTTCTGATGAAAGCAACATACTGGCACTGACCCACCGACAGAGAGCAAGCTATCCTGTTCATTCAGGATGATTCCCAGAGGCCTTCCAAAAATAAATGCTTCTGAAATCCATATGACCTTCTTCTTTTCTGCTGAAATTTCAACTTGGCTTCACCGTTGACTTGATGATGTGATTGCTTCTCCAGTGTCTATAGCGACGAGTATGACTGTTCTGTTTCTAAGTCAAGGTAAGAGGGATGCCAAGCTTAGGCTGTCAGGTCATGTACTTGGCTTTGCTCATCATGCCGGAGCTGGGAGTGGCAGAAGCAGTGGCCTGACTGCCTAAAAAGAGAGGGTCCAAACAAGCCACCTTGGCAGCAAAGAAAGAGTGAATGCAGTGAAGAACAGCAAATAGGTTCGAAAATTCCAGCTCCTGAAAGGGAAAGAGATATGGGTCACATAAAATAAAAACCAGTTTCCTGAAAATAAAAACTACACAACTAGATAATAGCTAGAGCTTTTCTTTCAAGTGCAATAAACTTAACTAGAACCAATGATATCTAACTTATGGAAATTGTAGGCATTTTTGTTCAATATGTTGCTTTCAAATGCATTGCCAATTTACTTCAAAATATGGTGGCCCGAGAGTCAGAAGAACTAAGCATTCTTATCACCCATGAGAGTCTTTTCAATATTGAGAAATGCTGCATAGAAATATATTTGGCCAGATTAAAATTCTACTTTTGACATAGTGTAAGTAAAGAGAAACAGCAGGTTTAAAAGTATTTTTCTCTCTTTACACACAATTCAAATGAAAAATTTGGACTGGAATAATTAAAAAGTATTTTTCACTACTATCTAGAATAAGTTGCTGTTTGTCATCGGACAATGAATATGAAATTCTGAGAGCAAGGGGATATGAATGTTTAAGGCACTAGAAGTCAAATTGTTCACTTCCAAAATATAATGAATGCATTCATTTTAAACTTAATTAATTCTGATTATCATACTTGGTTGTTAAAAAAAAGTTAGCCAGGGCCCACTAACTGTTTGGATTTTTGGAAATATATTTCCCATTTGGGTACTTAAGGAAATGTAGCACCAACCAGTAGCACCAAATAATATATATTGAAATGAAAATAGAAAGAAGTTACTTCAAACCACAAATCATATCAGATTAGCTGTAACATCATGAGTTGGTGCTCAGGATAGGTTTTGAAAGCTGACGTCACAAGTATTTTCATGAAAAACCATCAATAGTCCCATAAAAATGATCTAATTCCAAAAGGATTGAGAGAAGAAAAATAAAAATATGTACTTGATGAGGTCTATTTGATAAACTTGTCACAAAGAGGATAACGAGAGCGTAGTAAACCATATGGAATTGCTGACGAAACTGATGCTATATCAATACATATTAGTCATAAAGGATGCAGAATTGCAATTAATAGGCACATTGCTGATGGTGTTTTCAATTCATGGTATGTGGCAATGGAAAATAATATGAAGTATTCATTCACTTAGGACATATTGTAATATCTGTCATGTACCAAGGAACTATTTAAATAAAATAGTTCACTTCAGGAGTACTTTCTCAGATATGTAATAGGAGGACAATAGGCCACAATATAGATTCATAGTTCGGTACAATGTAGATGAAATAGCTATGCTGTCAAAGTGATTCCTTCCAAAACTTCAGAATATCTTAGTCAGTCTCCTATGGCAAATGTTGAAACAGCAACGATCTGGTTTACCTATTTTAAATTCTTAAAATGATTCCATCTCAAAATGATTTTACTCAGTCATTATGATTTCAGGAGCCGTATTTTTAGCAATCTGCTTCTTGTCACTGTGATGTGTTATTGGTCACCTAGCAGGTTTCCTCTGGCCTTAATTCAATCCCAAAATTCACCCCTTCATTCTTTGTGCAGCCAGCTTATCTCATGTGCAGAGTTTGAATACGTTCAGTGTCAACCCCTAAAAATCCACTAGCTGTAAAAAGGATGGGAAAGTTTTGGAAAGCATGAGATATGCTTGTATATTATTAAAAAACAAAACAATAAAAGACATACAATTTACTCTTGGTGAAGGGGAGAATGTTGAAGGTTGCAACTAGGCAAAAATATAACAACTTTTTCTCAAAAATAATTTTGCCATACTTTATTAAATTGGAGATTATATCTTGCTTGTCAAAAAACAAATAGTCTAAATATATAGATATTTTGGGGATGATTAATATTTTCAGTGATTCATACCTTGTCAAGTATATGTCAATTATTTGATGCAGACTGGCACTTTAAAATTTTTACGCCTTTTTTTGGATGTGGGTAGGCAGGAAATGATAGGTAATTAGAAGATAAAACAAGAGGCAGAGATGCATTCAAGTTTGGTCCTTGATTCCAGAGTCAACTCATCTTCCCTCAGGCTCAGTAGTCACCTTTGGCCATCACATCCACTCCTAAGGCTTCGATTTGCATTTCTGTATACACTAGTAACACTCTTTCCCTCATTTCTAATGTAAATTCTGACCTACAGAATTTACCTATCTACTGAGCATCCACAGGTGACGTCCACCAAGCTATTTACCATGTCCTTGTAACAGAGCTCTTCTGAACCCCATGGATCTCACTAAACATAATTCTCCTCAAAATTTAATCATTCGTTCAGTCAATGAATACTTCTTGAGTGCTTACTATGCATCTAGTCTTTTTCTTCGTGAAAAGATAAAGTAGTGAGCAGAACAGACAGAAAACATGGTTTAATGGGAGTTACATTCTTGTGGCAGGAGACAACATATAAGGGCATAAACAAGTTAAATATAATATTTCTGAATATAATAATAAGCATACTCAAGAAAATAAAGCATGGAAGAGAGCAGAGTGTGGGAGGGCATGCAGGACAAGGAAATCCATATTGTCCTGGAGGTGAAACTTAACAGGACAAAGGAGTAAACCATCTGGATATTTGTGAGAGAAACATTCCCGGCAGAAGTCAATTTCAAAGGCCCTGAGATGGAGACATTCTAGGAGAGCCTGAGGAAAGCCAGGGACTTTCAGCTCTGGGATGGAGTGAATTATGGAGTAATTAATAGGAAATGAGGTCAAAGATATAACTCAGGCCAGAAACTGTAGTGCATACGAGCCCTTTACGAGCTTTACTCTGATTGACATGGAAAACCACTGGAGATTTTTCAGCACAGAGTGACAAGAATTGGTATTGAGTATTAAAATGATAATTCTGGCCACACTGCTGATAATAAACTCTTTGGGAATAAGACTGAAAGAAGGGAAGTTGTAAAGTTTTCAGTTAAAAAATGTGTGGGATTGAAAGTAAAACTGAGTCAAGGATGATTCCAAGATCTTTGGTTGAGCATCTGAAAGAAGGATTTTCAAATCATATATCTGATAAGGGCTTCCTATCCAAAACGTATAAAGAATTCATATAACTCAACAGCAAAAAAACAAACAATCTGATTAAAGAATGAGTAGAAGATATGAAAAGACGTTTTTTCAGAGAAGACACGTAGATGGCCAGCCCGTACATGAAAAGATGATCAGCCTCAGTCATCATCAGAGAGATGAAAATCAAGCCCACAGCGAGGCAGCACCTCACACCTGTTACAACCGGAATCACCAACTCAGTTCGCTGTAGTCTTACAAAAATTGCTGCTGTTTTCAATACAGACCTTGGGATGGGTTTTCCCAATGAACAAGTTCTTAGTCACGTCAAGTAATGACAAGCACTGCAAATATGGGCTTTCCCAGGGAGCTTCCAGATAGATCCAATAATGACTGTTTTCATAATCAAATAGTTAATTTTTCAGGACAAAATTCAGTTTATTTTTTTCCACTTTCAAATGCTTTCATGATTTTTGTAATTTTGCTTTTTTTTAAATTATGAGACGATAACACCAGACCTGATTATTTTGAGTTACTTTACCTCCTTGGAAAATGCTTTCAAGTGTATCTTTATTCTTAAAATTCTGATTTTCAAAATGTTTTTACTTATATTAAATAAAAATACAATTACATTTCTTCTATAGATAAATGGTGACTTTTGGCAAAAAGGAAGAAAAATGCATCATACCATGGACATGTTCCCTTTAACAGCTACTTGTTTTGGAGGCGGTTAATATATTTGTTTTACCTAAAAAATGCCAGTTTAAGTTTTCTAGTTTACCAAGTTAGAGAATAATTTGGATTCTTAACACACATGGGTAAATAAAAGTCAATATCCCTATGGAGAATATAAGAGGCTTGAAAAATAAATTATGTACACCTTCTCAGTGAGAAATAAACATGATTCAGAACGCTCATGATTCCCAGGAGTTTAGGAGCTCTTTTAAAGGTAGAGGAATATCCTGTCCAGAGTTCTCCTTTATCACATATTACTTTTCCTAATCCAATCGTTTGAAATAAAATTTTAGATGAAATAAGTGGTATATAACTCAGACACACACAGACACACACACAGACATACACACACAATTACTAATTTCCCCGATTTATTTCCAGCTGCTCCAGTTTCTTCTATACTATGAGGCACCACCAAACAGGATTGATGAAGGACCTGCATTACCAAGCAGGAGCCTGCCCTGTCCTCATTTTTCTTCCCCATAATCTAAACAGCTGGGGCTCTGGAGAGTTTGCAGTGAAAGCAGAAAGGTCTTCGCGTTTTAGAAAACCTTTGGTTCCAGATGCCAAAAAGAGTCAGAAATTGTGAAAAGCAGGATAGGTAGGAAGCTGATCCTTCATCTTTTATGCAGAGGGAGTGCCTTCATCCTCAATACCTGCCCAGTTTTGTGAATATTAAACGTCCTAATTTATGAGACCTCAAATGCCAAATAGGAATTTGCTTAGATGACTGGTTATTTTCTTCCAAAAGGCAAATTTCAGCACATCATGAATTCTTCAGTGGGATCTTTGACAGACGCTTACTGAGCATACAAAATGTTCCATTCACTGTGTTATATATTCAGTCTTTACCTTCAAACCAGGAAACATACTGTCCCAAGGGCAACCCTTTTAGGCAGACACTTATCCACAATTTATAATGAGAAAATGAAGATTTATAGAGAATAGCTGGAAAGTAGCATTACTGGAACTCAATCCTCAATTTCTGATTTAAGTCTTACTAAACCTTATATTGTGCGAGAAGGTCTCTTATGGCAGCTTGAAGTCTCTGAGGCCATGGAGATTGGGGGCAGGAAAGGGTTTTGGGGAAGAAGTCTATTCAGAAATGTTTCCAAACTCTGCACAGTTCCACTAAATAAAAAAGCAATTTTCTTTTTCCTTCTCTTATTGTACAAAAAGTACTGCCTTTGCTGCCAGACCTCAAATCCAGTAATTTAGGATTAATATGCTGTACACACTAGTTTAGGAAATATTATAAAAGTGTTTTCATGGGGGGAATGGTCATGAATTTCAATGAATAAAGTGACAACAATGCTTTTAGAAGGCAGCCTGTTTTGAAGTCAAGGGATTGTCTAGCCATATTATCAAATTACAATTTAAAAATAGATATACCTAAAGATAATAAATGTTAAAACTAGCAAACAAAAAATGTATTTTTTACCTGGAAAATTTAGTTATGGACAACTATAAGGTAGTAATCCTTGATGTACTAGTACCTATGCTAACAACATAAATTAAGCACTTTTTAAAAAGTACCCAATATAGTAAAATGAGCTTTTTAATAAGTTGTCAAATAACTACAATATTACTCATGATTTCAATTGGGAACCATTCCTCTGTTCTACTAGGAAAGTTCTGGGAAGTTTAATGAGGCTTTGGAAAACAGATGGAAAATTTATTAAGCTTTCTGAGTAACAAAGTGAGAATTTATGAATTTCTACTTTCAGAGAAAGAAAATATAACAGGCTTTTGTATTATAACATTGTCCTTCTATAGCCATAAAACAACAAAAGCAACAACAAAAACAAAAAACAAAGTATGTTCCCCCAACTCCCGTCTTTTTTCAGTATTTCTGAGACTTTTCACAACCAAAAATTTAAACACTACTTAGAACTTGTAATCTTGTAATACATATGGCAACTCAAACACTCATATTCCCCAAACAAACAATATCTCTTGTTAAATAAACTCTGGTTGTAATGTATTTGCCTTGTAACCGGGAATGTATTAATGTACTATTAGAGCGTGTTTTATTTAAAGTTGTCTACTTATCACATATAGCAAGATCTGAGTCCATTTGCTAAATCATTTTATTACTTTTAAAGTCATTTTTAAAAGAAAAGAAACACTGCAAGTGTCTATATTTAAAACATTGGCTCAAGTTTTCTTTTGTAAACTTTATTATGATATTTTAGACATATAACACTGTATGTATTTAAGGTGCATGACTTGATGTTCTGATATATGTATACATTGTAAAAAGTGTACCACAGTCAGGCTAATTTACATACTATCACTGCTATAACTACTATAGTGTGTGTTGGGGGTGGTTTATTTACTATCCATCCTCGCTGCAAATTTCAAGTATTCAATATTGTTACGTACAATCATCACATTATACGTTAGCTCTCTATTAATCTTATCGAACTGAAGTTTTGTTCCCTTGGGCGAACATCACTCCATTTCCCTCCCCTTCCCCCCGAGCCCCTGGCAACCACCATTCTACTCTCTGCTTCTGAACGTGACTATTTCAGATGCTACACGTAAGTGAGATCACGCAGTATTTCTCTTTCTGTGTCTTGCTTATTTTCCTTAGCATAATATACTCCAGCTCCACCCATGTCACAAATAACAAGATGTCCTCTTTCTGTAAGGTTGAATAATATCCCATTTTATGTGTATGCATATACCTCTATCCCTATGTATCTATGTATCTGTCTATCTATCCATCTAGCTGATCTATTTTCTTTATCCATTCATGTATTAAAGGACATTTAGGATTTTTGCCATGTCTTGACTACTGTGAATAGTGCTGTAATGAACATGGGGGTGCAGATATATTTTCAAGATACAGATTTCATTTTATTTGGAAATATACCCAGAAGTAGAATTGCTGGATAATGTGGCAATCCTATTTAATTATTTTGAGGAATATTCATACTGTTTTCCATAAGAGTTGTACCAATTTACATTCCTGCCAGCAATACAGAAGGGTTCCCTTCTTCACATCCTTGCCAACATTGTTATCCTTTGTCCTTTTGATAATAGTCGCCCTAATTGGTGTAAGGTGATATCTCATTGTGGTTTTGATTTGCATTTCCCTGAGAACTAGAAACATTGAGCAACTTCTCGTATATTTGTTAGTTATTTAAGTTTCTTTTTTTGAGAAGTGTCTCTTAGACCCTTTGTTCATTTTTAACTGAGTTATTTGTAATTTTGGTATTGAGATGTATGAGTTCCTTATATATTTTGGAAATTAACTCATTATTGGATATATGGCTTGCAAATAATAATTTTTCCCATTCTGTAGAGTGCCTTTTTATTTTTATTTTTTAAAAATTATTTGCTTTGCTGTGCAAAGCTTTTTAATTTAATATAGTACCACTTGCCCACTTTGGCTTTTGTTGCCTATTCTTTTGGAGTCATATCCAAAATATTATTGGCAAGACCAATGTCAAGAAGTTTTTTCCCTATGTTTTCTCCTAGGAGTTTTATGGTATCAGGTATTATATTTAAGTCTTTAATCCATTTTAAGTTGATTTTTATGTATGGTGTGAGATAGTGGTCCAATTTCCTTCTTTTGCATGTAGCTGTCCAGTTTTTCCAGCATCATTTTTTACAGAAACTGTCCTCTAATTGTGTGTTCTTGGAACATTTGTCAATGATCAGTTGACCATAAATGTGTGGATTTATTTCTGGAATCTCTATTCTGTTCCATTGGTCTATACGTCTATCTTTATACCTGTACCATACTGTTTTGATTACTATAGCTTTGTAATACAATTTGAAGTTAGGAAGTGTGACGCCTCCAGCTTTGTTCTTCTTCCTCAAGATTGCTTTAGCTATTTGGGGTCTTTTGCAATTCCATATGAATTTAGGATATTTTCTACTTCTGGAAAAATTATCATTATGATTGATAGGTATTTCACTGAATCTATAGATCACCTTGGGTAATGTGGATATTTTAGCAATATTAATTCTTCCATTTCATGAACATGGGCTATCTTTCCATTTATTTGTGTCTTTTAAAATTTCCTTCATCAATGTTTTATAAACTTCATTGTACAAGTCTTTCACCTTTTAAAGTTAATTCCTAAGTAATTTATTCTTTTTTGTTGCTATTGTGCATGGGATTGTTTTCTTAATTTCCCTTTCAGATAGTTCCTTGTTAGTGCATAGCGATGCCACTGACTTTTGCATGTCAATTTTGTATCCTATGACTTTGTAAAATTTATTAGTTATAACAATTTTTATGGTGTCTTTAGGTTTTTTTAATATATATATATGATAATGTCATCTGCAAACAGAAATAATTTTACTTCTTTCTTTCCAATTTGGATGCCTTTTATTTCCTTTTCTTGCCTAATTGCTCTGGCTAGCATTTTCAATACTATGTTGAATAGTAGTGACATGGGTGGGCATCCTTGCCTTGTTCCAGATCTTAGAAGAAACAGTTTCAGTTTTTCCCTATTGATTATGATGTTAGTTGTGGGTTTTTCAAATGTAGCCTTATTGTGTTGAGGGATGTTTCTTCTGTACCTATTTTGTTGAGACTCCTTATCATGAAAGGATGTTGAATTTTATCAAATGCTTTTCTGCATTTATTGAAAAAATTTTTTTATCTTTTATTCTGTTAATGTGGTGTATCACATTGATTGATTTTTGCATGTTGAATCATACTTATATCCCGGGCATAAATTCCAGTTGGATATGTTACATAATTCTTTTAATATGCTTTCAAATTTGACTTGTTAGTATTTCACCAAGGATTTTTGTATCAGTGTTCATCAGGGATACTGGCCTGTAGTTATTTTTTCTAATGCTGCCCTTGTCTGGATTTGGAATCAGGGTGATGCTGGCTTCATAACTTCATTTTAGGAGTGTTTTATATATTTTAGAAGGGTTTAAGAATGATTGGTATTAACTCTTATTTGAATGTTTTTTAGAGTTGATCTATGCAACATTTCGGTCCTGGGCTTTTCTTTTTGGAAAGTTTTGTTTACTATTTGTAATCCTTGTTTGTTATTATTCTGTTCAGACTTTCTATTTCTTCTTGATTCAGTATTTAGTTTTTAGGTCTCCAGGAATTTATCAGTTTCTTCCCGGTTATCCAATTTGTTGGTGTATCCTTTTTTATTTCTGTGTTATCCATTGTAATGTCTCCTCTTTCATTTCTGAATTTATTTATTTGAGTATATCTCTTTTTTCTTTATCTAAGAGTTTTTAAATTTTGTTTTTCTTTTCAAAAAATACAACTCTTAGATTTATTGAAAGTGTGATATTGAAGTCTCCTACTATTGTTGTGTTTCTGTCAATTTTTCCCTTCAGATCTGTCAATATTTTTATATATTAGGTGCTCTGATGTTGGATGCATATATATTTACAATCGTTATAACTTTTTGTTGAATTGACTCTTTTTTTCATTATATAATGCCCTTCTCTATCTTTGGAAAAGTTTTGTTTTAAAGTCTATTTTGTCTTATACAAGTATAGTATTTGAGATAAGGTCATATCTTGGACTGTAAGAAAAAGAAAAAAAAAGTGGAATCACATGGAGTATGTTCTCTAACTGTATCAGACTAGTAATCAATTCTATAAATATAACAAAAATCCCCAGATACTTAGAACATAGACATCACATTTCTAAAAAGAAAATCCACCTGTCAAAGAGGAAGCCTTGAGGGAAATTAAAAACACATTGAATTGAATGAAAACAGAAATACAATATATCAAAATTTGTGGAATGCAGTGAATGCAGTTCTAAGAAGGAAATTATAGAATTAAATGTTTATGTTAGAAACAAGGAAGTTTCAAGTTAACAATTTTAAAATCCCACCGTGTGAAATCAGAAAAAGAAGAGCAATATAAATCCAAAGCAACCAACAAGAAGTAAATAAGAAAGATAAGAGTAGAATTCATTAAATTGATCACAGAACTCAATCGAGAAAATAAATGAGAAAGTAATCCTGGTTCTTTGAATAGTCTCTAGCAAGCCTGACAGAAAAAGAGAGGGAAGGCATCAATTACTAGTATCAGGAATGACTCAGGGGTGTCATTACAGAATCTGCAGAGTTCAAAGTGACAATACGGAAATACTATGGAAAAGTCTACACACACAAATTTGACAACTTAGATAAAATTAATGAAGACCTTGGAAAGTAAAAATTACCACAAATCATCTGATAAGAATAGATAATTTGAATAGCTATTTACTAAGTAAGTTAAATTCATAATTTTTAAAAATCCCCAAAATGAAATCTCCTGGCCCAGATGGTTCCACTAGAGAGCTCTACTAAACCTTTAAGAAAGAATCAACAAAAATAGTACACAATATCTTCCAGAAAGTAAAAAAGGAGGAACATTTTCAACTCATTTTATAAAGACAGTTTGTCCCAATACCAAAACCAGGCAAAGACAGTACCAAACAAAGAAAAATAAAATAAGCAAAAAACAACAAAAGAACTTACAGACCAAATCTCTCATAGATGTAAAAGCAAAAATACTTAAAATTTCAAAAAATAAAATTCAGCAATATATATAAAAATTCCACATCATTAAGTAGGGTTTGTTCCTGAAACCACTACATTAACAAGCTAAGCAAGAAAATTGACATTGTTGTATTAATTGATACCCATTCATAGTAAAAACTTTCAGAAAAATGGAGATAGAGGGGACCTAACTCAACCTGAGAAAAAAATTTCTATTAGACCGCTAAATTTAACATCATACTTAATGGTGAAAAGCTAAATGACTTTCCCCTAAAATAAGGAACAAATGAAGAATGTCTGCACTCACTACTGGTATTCAATATGGTATTTAAATATGTAGGCAACAAAATAGGCAAGAAAAAGATTGTAATGTGATACGGATCTGAAAAAAGGAACATATCTATCCTGATTTGCATATGTCTTAATAATCTGTGTAAATAAATGCAAAGAATTTTAAAAATCAAAAATAGAAACAAGGGCTTCCCTGGTGGCGCAGTGGTTGAGAATCTGCCTGCTAATGCAGGGGACACGGGTTCGAGCCCTGGTCTGGGAGGATCCCACGTGCCACGGAGCAGCTGGGCCCGTGAGCCACAACTGCTGAGCCTGCGCGTCTGGAGCCTGTGCCCCGCAACGGGAGGGGCCGCGATGGTGAGGGGCCTGCGCACCGCGATGAAGAGCGGTCCCCGCACCGCGATGAAGAGTGGCCCCCACTTGCCGTAGCCGGAGAAAGCCCTCGCGCGAACCGCAGACCCGACAGGGCCAAAGGAATGAATAAATAAATAAATAAATAAAGTAGCTATAAAATTAAAAAAAAAAAAAAAAAAAAAAAAAAAAGTTGTATGTGATTCTTAAAAAAAAAAAAAAAAAAAATAGAAACAAAAGACCTAGAACTAAGTGCATATATATATATATGTGTGTGTGTGTGTGTGTGTGCATATATATATATAAATATATATATATATATATATACAGGATTCAGGATGCAATGTAAATATATAAACATTAATTATATTGCCACATAGTAGCATTAATATTTGAAAAATAAAAATTTCAAAATATCATTTATATTGCCTCAAAAAAAGAAGAAATGATTTACCTAAATGCCAATCTAACAAAACATGCATAGGATTTATATGATGAAAACTGCACAATACTGAAGAAATAAATCAAAAGGTCAAAAAATAGAAAAATATTCTGTTTTCATTGCTTTAAGTAATCAACATAGTAAAGATGTCAATTCTCCTGAAATTGATATATAGGTTATGCCATCCCTACCGAAGGGGCAGTGACATTATTCATAGATATAGAGAAGGTAATTGTAAAATGTCTGTGGAAATACAAAGCAACTAGAACAGCTAACACATTCTGAAAAATAACAGTAAAGTGGACAGAATCATCCATTTCAAGGATTATTATACAGCTACTGTATCCAAGAATGTATAATACTGGCAAAGAGATAGATGCAAGAAACAGCACCACAGACGTAGGACCAGTAATTTTCGATGAAGCTGCTAAAATAATTCAGTAGAAGAAGAATGGTCTTTACAACAAATGATACTGTTGTAACTGGATAACCACAGGCAAAACAGAGAAGGTCAGCTAAACCCCACAACTTACAGGAAAAAAATGAACTCAGATGTGTCATATATTTAACTGTAAATGGCAAGCTTATAAGACATTTTGAAAATAGCATAGGAGAAAACCTTTGGCACCTGTGACGTGCTGAAGAATTTTTGACATGACACCAAAATTATAATTTTTAAGAGAAAGAGCTGATAAATTGGGTTTGTAAAATTTTTTTAATTTCTCTGCAAGATACCCTGTTAAAAAGATGAAAGATAACTTACAAAATGGAAGAAAATATTTGCAAACAACACATCTAACAAATCCTCATATACAAAATACGTAATAACTCATAAAACTCTAAGTAAAACAAATCACAAAATACAATTCGAAAATAGGCAAAAAACGGGAAAAGACATTTCACCAAAGGGAACATATAGAGAGAGAAAATAGTCATGTAAAATGTTATTCATCATTGCTAGCCATTAGGGAAATGCAAATTAAGACTATGATGAGAACTGCTAAAATAAAAAGTAGTGACCATTCCAAATGCTGGTGAGGATGTAGAGAGACTGGGTTTCTCATACATTGCTGGTGGGAATGTAAAATGTCACCACTACTTTGAAAAGCAATTTGGCGTTTTCCTTAAAACTAAATAAACATTTTCCATATGACTGAGCAACTGCCCTCCTGGGCATTTATCCCAGAGAAATGAAATGTCACGTCTACTTAGAAGTGTGTACTCTATTATTCATAGCAGCAATAACTAAACACTGCAGTCAAATGTCCCTCAACAGATAAATGGTTAAACAAAACGACGTCCATATTCCATATTCCATATCATGGAATACTACTCAGCAATAAAAAGGAACAAACGATCAATATGCATACATAGGGCATTATGCTCAATGAAAAAAGCCAATCTCAGAATTTCACATAGTGTACATTTAATCTATACAATATTCTCAAAATGACAAAATTATAGAAATGAAAAACAGATTAGTGGTTTCTAGGAACTAGGAATGGTGGGAGTGAGGGGCGTGTATAAAGGGCAGCATGAGGAAGATGGTTGTGTATTTGATTGTGGATATGGGTGCACAAATTTACACATGCTATAACTGACGAGAAATATACACATATTGCGTCAATGTTAAAATTCCTGCTTTTTATATTATACTATAGTTACATAAGGTTTACCCACTGGGGGAAACTGGACGAAGGGTACACGGAACATCTAGTTTTATAACTCCCTGTGAGTTGGAGAGCTCACAAACATTTTTACGTCCATATGGCTTTAGGTTTGTTTCTGATGCCTTGGTAACTGTGTTTACTTTTCCCAGAAGACATTTTTCTAACATGTTTTAAAATAAATATTTCTACAGCATTTTATTTATGTTGAAGGAAAGTATAAATAAAACCAAGATTTTAAAAAATGAACGAAAGGAAATAATAGTTAATCAGAATAAACGATTCAGCACACTGCTACACAAAGTAAATTCCAAATACTTCTCCCTATCTTCCAACATCCATCCATTCAGATTATGACTACCTAATTTTGTTTGCCTAAATGCAAAAGAGATTGGGGAGAGTGACTCAATAATGTACCAGGACATATTAAATGAAGTGAAACACAGACAGTTATTACTTGCCTGATCCCAGGCAAGCATCAGGTTAAGCCTTAGGATTATATGTTGTAAGACACACTCCTTGTGCTTACAAGTTCTTGATCTAGTGAAGAAGGCACGCTAGTGAACAAGGACCACACAGAGTGGACACCAATGTTACAACATACATAAATTAAGAGGAGTTATATTATATAATATACAGGAGAAGCTCCTGTCCCCGACTTGGAGACGGGGACACAGGGCAAATTTCCCACATTAAAATTTTAAAAATTAATAGAAATGAACAAAACACAGAAACTGTCCAAAGCATGTGAAAAATGACACAAATTTGGGTTATGGTTATAAACTTGAATTTCTTAAATGTGGGAAGGACAAACAGTCTATATATGTTAAGTCATCACCTTTACTAACTTCTCTCCTAATACTAATACTGCTATTTTTTTTAAAACTTCCTTTGTTGTTATGCTACATTCTTTAAAGATGAAATCATTCATCAGTGATTTATCAAGTGTCTTCCATATGCCAGGTACCAGGGGTATTTATTCCTTACACTTTCCCTGCAAGGTAGCAGTCATAATTTGGTGATGAATTGCCCCTGGGAATATAGCCAGGAAATGGTAAAGATGAGATTTTTTTTTTACTCAAGGGTTACCTGATCCTAATTTTCTTTCCACTGTATCATGTTGCCTACTCTCTCATTAAAAAAAAAAAAGTGCTGCCCTAAACAGAGAAAACGTTGAATTCTCAAATGACATCAATTTCAACCATAAGCCATGCTTACCATAGATGGTCCCATGAGTCCTGTGATGTGATACATGCTGGCATTCCCCTTGCTTTCCTCCTGTGATGGTCCTTTTGACTACTGCTCACAAATTGCAGTTATAAAGGTTATAGCATAGCTAGCACTTGTACTAGTTTTAATCTAATATAATTTCTATGATATTTGCAGAGGTGATACACACCAGTACGGCTAAACAATTCTATACAGCTGGCCACTGTTCTGACTGGCGAGTGTCACTTGTTAAACAGTCTCCATATTTAATTTGGTGCTTTCAGTGTTACCCACGGAGGTGTTACTCTCTCTCATTTTATAGAAGGAGATGGTGACTTTAAAGAAGTTTGGCAACTCACCAATGGTCAGATTCTCCCACTGGTTTTAAGACTGCTCTTTTCACTATTTAAAAATCACTGCCGCTCTTTTCACTATTTAAAAATCACTGCCTTGATATATGTATACATGTAGCTGATTCACTTTGTTATACAGCAGAAACTAACACACCATTGTAAAGCAACTATACTCCAATAAAGATGTTAAAAAAAAAATCACTGCCTCTAAATTCAAGAAAAGCATTCAATAAATATCTTCTGAAACGATTTCTTATTAAATGAGTTTATGAAATATTGCTTAAAACATTATAAACAGAAAAAGTAGTATTTAGAAGCTGGCAGACAACTAATGACTAGAAAAGTTAAGGAAGTACAATTAGGTGCATGTATAATATGCACCACGTTAAACTGAAGCCTAAATACTACAGTTAGTAGTCATTTCGCTACATTTATCTTTTTTGCTTCATGTTGTCAACTAAGGATTTGTTAGCACACTGAAAATATCAGAAGAGAAGGAACTTACCAAATCAAACTTATCACCTAGTGGTTGACACTCCACGTTCGCCACAAGAGTACAGAACTGACAACATTAACACCGTTCACCCGTATTAGGATGTGTCCTGGGTGTGAAAGACTGGGAAATCCACCAAAAGCTAAAGCTACATACTTTGGGACAATAGTAATGCATTGTTTATAGTAACACTAAGAACCAGTTTAAAGAGCCGTGTAAGTGACACGGAGTAACGATCCACGCACGGCAGCCGGAGGGGAGAGCAGAGGTGCCGCAGCCCCACAGAAGGGTCTGCGCTTAGGGACGGGCTGTGATGGGGTGTAGATGTGAGAATTAGGAGACAAGCAAATGGACGGAGCGGGTGAAGTTACCCAGGCCTCTGTCCACACTGATGTGAGACAAATACAAGGCAAGACCACTTGGAACAGGGAAGCTTTAAAGAAACGCAGGAGGACAGAGAGTCAGCAGAAAGGAGCTGCTTGCACAGCCCCCCTTAAACAGCCTGCAGCCCAGGAGGAGTCAGAGACAAACAGAAGGCAGGGGTGGGTATTCGTAGAGAGATTCAGATCAAGAGCTGAGGGGACTAAGGAGAAATATCCAGACAAAAGCATGAGCAGATGTATAAGGCCAGAAAGGCATCGTCTTGTTAAAGGGAGAATGAGGGCCTCTGGTCTGGACACAGAGCAGGGCCGCAAGAGACGCGGATGGGAGAGTCAGGTGGGCTCGGTTCTCGAAAGGCTCTGAATGTCAGGCCAAGACTCCCCCTGGATTTAATACAGATAGGTATGTAACAGAATTATGGTGATTTCAATCCAGAGTTGAAAATTTATGTCTCAGTTTTCATTTCCATAGAATTGATTTTTCACTTTGGTATTCGTTATTTATTCTTTCTTCCCCACTGAAATAATATATTTATAACTCATTCTAACCCAAAGACTGTTGTTGTGAATTTCACAGAAGGGTAAAGGAAATCACTCAGATTTTGAATATTTACAAATATACATTCATAAGCATAAAAGTAGTGAATCTTTCTGATGAGTTAAAACAACATAGTTAATAAATTTCAGAATACTGAAAATTTGCATGGAGCAAAGCAAAAAAATCATTCATTTATTCATTTTATTTAACATAGAATAACATGGGGAAAACATAAATTGATTAAAAAAATATTTTTCTTTAGGGATTTGCGTTCATATCTGAAGAGGGAATAAATAATGATAAACTAGAGTCAGAATATTTTAAATTATTATTTACAATGTGAAAACATCAAGACGGGGACTGTTTTAGTTCCCGGAATATTATTTTAGTGTGACACAAATACAGTTCGTAGGGAATTAAAACTAAGAAATGCAACTTGTTGTGTGTAATTTATTTTAAGGTATGCGTTTCAGTGAAAATTTGCCATTAAAATCTTTAAGTGAATTTATTCTTTTGGCCATGCAGTATATTCCAAGGTAAAAACAGAGAACATGTGTTTTCGCACTTTTGGGTTTCCTAAATTTTCTCCCCTTTCTTTCTTAATGGCATTAATGTAGCTAGAGGTGGTTTTTGTGATGAGTTTCAGTTTACCTTTGCTTCAATCTGTTTAGTATCTGGATTCTGAAACAAAAATTTGATTTTGCTCTTGCCGTCATCTGAAGAACCTTTAAGCTGAGAAAACTTATACCTCCAAAGTACTGCCTAAAGGGAAAAAAGAAACATAGGCAAGTCAATGCAACTCATATCTATATTCAAGCCAAGAAATTGTTCTTTTAACTGGTAAAAGGTAATCATATTGAGTTAGTCCTATATCCCAGTATTAAAAAGTAAATGAAAATATACTTATCAAAGGCTTAGTATTCAATATATCCTTTAATTTCCTGAAATAACTTTGGTTCCCATGAAATAGTCCTTTTAAACATATATATGAATAAATCAATTTGTGTATCTGGTTTTACATTATCATGAAATAGAAACAAACTCAGTTAAAGCCTAAGTCCATGCCAGTGAATCAGCAAAAACACCTATTCTCCATTTCTTTGTTTTTCATCCATAGAAGTGATAAGGTGATTTTCAACTGATAATGCTGTAGAACTTTCTCTTGAAGCGCAAACTAATAACCCATGTCTTTGTCAAGATGAAAGGTCAGCCTGAGTAACCGATCACGACGGAAGCTTCCATGGTGCTCTCATGAGACAAACCAGCACGAGCATCTCATGGGACCAGCCCCGTCCATCCGCGGGGCCTCGGTCTAGAAGATCATGAGGCTGAAAGCCATCTTCCAATGTGGCAGCAGGTTTAGACAGTATGAAATCTACATGCTAGTTTAAAAAGTTTACACTTTTAAAAGTATAATAAAATAGCAAAATCATAAAGTCCTTAAAAATAAGGATGAGGAAATTCTCAGTAATATATAATAATGAGGCATAATGAATTTATACAGAATACTGCTCATTTTTCATTTATTTATTCACCAAACATTTATGCTCTTATATTAAGCATTTTATTATATATTAAGATAAAAAAGACACCGTCAGTTTTCTGAAGATATTAGTCTCTGTATAAGTAGATGTCTTTGCTTTTGTTCTTACTATGAGGCTACACAATCTATACAGAAGCAATATCCAGTCATTACAAATCCTCTTAAATGTTTGCCTTAAGTCT
Organism: Balaenoptera acutorostrata; assembly: GCF_949987535.1. Classification (NCBI taxonomy): domain Eukaryota; kingdom Metazoa; phylum Chordata; class Mammalia; order Artiodactyla; family Balaenopteridae; genus Balaenoptera; species Balaenoptera acutorostrata. The sequence continues at coordinate 81,321,447 of NC_080080.1, forward strand.
ACTACTATAAAGCATCTTTTAACAATAAAATTATCTGGGGCAATTAACTTTATGGAAGAAAAATAGAAGAGTTATATCCTTTATCTCACAACTTCCTCTAAATAAAATCCTTTATGTTTTAAAAAGTGAAATAATTTAAACAATCCAGGAGAACTACACGGTAGTAGGTAAGTGAGTATTTAGTAACTTTTGAAAAGAGGGAGTTCTAGATTTAGGACTAATAAGAAATTATATATTCATATGTACAATTAGGGTTAGGGTGAAAGAAAAACAACAAACAGTGGCAATATAGCGGGAAATACGGTAAAGTATAAGGAAAATCCTAACAACCTAATAAATGAAAAGACAATACTACAGAGAAAAGTCATTGAAGAAAATGCAAAAACCATTACTATTTCTAATAAATATGAGAGCATGTTCAATCTCACTAGAAATAAAGAAGAGTGTGATAATATTACAATGACTTTGCTTTTTCCAAACGTTAAATTAGCAAAGATCACTGAAAATTAAAATAACTAAAGCTAGCAAGTTTACCTTGAAATATTTGTATAAAATTCCTGGCAACTGGGCTTCCCTGGTGGCGCAGTGGTTGAGAATCTGCCTGCTAATGCAGGGGACACGGGTTCGAGCCCTGGTCTGGGAAGATCCCACATGCCACGGAGCAGCTGGGCCCGTGAGCCACAATTGCTGAGCCTGCGCGTCTGGAGCCTGTGCCCCGCGACGGGAGGGGCCGCGATAGAGAAAGGCCCGCGCACTGCGATGAAGAGCGGTCCCCGCACCGCGATGAAGAGTGGCCCCCGCTTGCCGCAACTGGAGAAAGCCCTCGCACGAACCGAAGACCCAACACAGCCAAAAATAAATAAATAAATAAATAAATAAGAAAATCCTTTAAAAAAAAAAAAAAAAATTCCTGGCAACTGTGTGAAATTCTTTAGGGCAATAATTATAATATACGTTAAAGCCTTAAAATGTGGATGTTATGTGGTCCAGACATTCCCTTTCAAAAAATTAACTGTAAGGAAATACAATATATGAAAAATAAAGTGTTAAACGCCTTATTATTAATAAATATAAAAAAATGAAAATTCTGAACAATTTTCATTAAAATAATGCTCATAAGAGTCATGGAAGAGTCATTTACATGGAAAATGCAATAATATGACTTTAAGGGGGACATAAGAACAGGAAAGCAGATAAGTTGGTTAAAACAAAGGAGCTTGTAGAAGGTTGCAGGGGAACGTCTGCCAAAAACATTATCATACGCAGCTCAGGTCCTGACATTAACCTACCGTGTGGTTTTGGACAAGAAACTTTATGTCTAGCTTGGCTTAACTGTAAAAGTAAAGGTTGCAAATTCTCAAATTATAATTATAATTTGAAATAATATTTCATAGGTAGTCATAAAAGTAAAACAGGAATTTGCTATTTCAACTAGCTGCCCTTTCCAAAGGCCAGACTTTAACAGCTGTTAAAGCTCATTATTTTAAATAAAGAGTAACAAAATTAAGAATGCGGATGAGGCAGATACGTGAAGGAAGCCTGGAGACTTTTCCGAATACGGAGCCTGGATCCTCGGCTGTGAGTAGATCGCTCCAAAAATAAATAAAGTAGTTAATGAATCTAATGATGGGCTGAAAGATTTGTCAGTTCAGAGGTAACTCAGTAAACTGGTAAGACTTAGAACCTTCTACGTGAACTGTGTGACTTAACATGCCATGAATTCATTAAGACCAATTTGGAGGAATCTGAATCTGAAAATATAATCAGTAAAAGTTACACAGGTATAAAAATTGGCTTAATTCAAGAATCTTTGGAAACCCTAGTCCTTATACTTGTATTTTGTTTTTAAGATTCTGATAAACATTATGGCAACTACGTTAAGAATATCAACGCTGAAAAAGATGAGTGGACACCACTCTTCTTATACCATTCTATTTCTGTTGCCATAACGTTGTTGTAATATATTTAGATAAGTACATTTAAAATATTCTTTAAGCATAAATTTTTATGTAGATCAGATGACTCCCTTTCTAAATCAAATTTTGGACTTCAAGTTTTCTTGTTCATGTATCAAAATGAAGCTATTGATATTGATTTGTCTCTATTAGCAGAAGAACTTCACGATTAAATGATGTCATTTGTCTATCCATCTTTCAATTAGAAAATCAGTTAACTTTAACTTCTTTTCCATTCAATTTTTGGAATCAGTAAAATTTCAGAAATTTCATTATGTCAAAATTGAAATATCTCTTACTCTGAATGCTATCATAAATTCAGTTAAAAACTTCAGCATTGGATATGTTATTTGTTATTGCAACAATAATATGAATTTGTACTGTTGGTAGAGCACAGTGTTATGGTAATATCAGTATTTTCCTAAATTAAGAAACGTATGCAGCTAAAGTGTACTTGCATTGATTTGGGTGAATACGCCAGAAAACATATACTAACATGAGAACTTATAAAGTGCTGTGAAATTTCCAACAGTAGAAGGGACATGATGTAAGCAAACAGTCCATAATATCTCCTGAACTTTGCAAGCCCAGTGGTCTCTGCCATCTCTACATAACTTTAACCAAGGGGCCTTGGTTTTGGATTGGAAAATTCCTGCAACCAGTGGTAATCTTAATTTGTTGAACTTGATGGAGAGCAAGTCCAAAAGGAGGGAAAAAAAGAAAACAAACAAATAAGAAAACTGATAGCAATGTATGAAAACATTTCTGAGTATTTTTGAAATCTAGAATTCCACCCAAAGCCTTCAGAATAAATGGTCACAGGCCAGATTCTCATTTCCTCAAGTCTTTCCATAGATGATTGCTCTGCTAGCTCCTGGTCAAATACATTTGCTGAAGTTCATTAGCTCATAAAGTCTGAGGATATTTTCAGAAAAAGAAACTCATTTAACTTTGTTCAGCTAGCTTTTCCCATGGAATAGATTTCAAGAAATTCTAAAAAAAAATTCCCTATAAAATATTTAATGGATTTTAGTAATAATGGAGCCAAAATACCTTACTAATGGTATTTATTAAAACTTTTTTTGTTTATTTTTGACAGTCAGAAACAGTGTTCAACTCAACATACTGTCTGAATGACTTTATGAAATGATAAATTTAAAATGTACCTGGCATTTTGAAGATGTCTTTAAATATTTTTAAGTGACTAAAATATGCAAGCAAAGATGTCGTATGTGTGAAGAACAACGCAATGAGTCCCAGCATTTTCAATAATGTAGTTGTAATAAAGTCACTGAAGATGGCTAAGAAACATAGTGGGTAATAGGAAAATATACAGTAAAAGTTTATCACCCAAAGTACTCTCACAATTAAAGACTACAAAAAAAAAATTCTGCAAAAGGATCATTTGCCTCTGAACTACTCTTCATAATAGATATGCTTTCTTTAAATTACTGCAGGCTGTAACAATTTTGGAAAAAATAAAAGAAAATAATGCAGGCAAACAGATAAATGCTAAAACCTTTGGATTCAATGCCATTTGGGTTTTATAATTTAAGGTCATCATTCTTAAACCAGTGAGAAATCTTTATAAACTATGCTTACAAACAGTGATTAATCCACGTATGATTGAAGATGAAATGCTAAAATATTATCAAGCAGAATATTCATGTGAAGATCATGAGGCTCATAGTATGGAATCCATCCCTCATTCCTGACCTTGAGTCATTTATGGGTGACCACATGGACTTCACTCAGGGCCTGTGAACCGTTCCATGTGTCCACTGCTGTCCTTCAGTTGAATGTCATCTTTCTTACAGTGAGTGTAACACTGGTCTAGACCCTTTCACAGCCTCCCACTAATCCCTGCAATGGCTAGGGCACTGCCATTTTCCAGAGGATGCAATTAAGTAAACATCACATACATTCATAGTATTTCACAACTATTAAGTGGGAATCAAACCCAAGTCGGCCATGATCCATGGTTCCTATTTTTCTTTTAGCCCAAGCTGCTTCTTTGGTTTTCTACAATTATTTGCCTAAGCAAACATCAAAGACCCATTGATTGAGCATGATTATAATTGAACTTCCATTGCAAATAGCCTGAAAGATCCTTAAAATAGAGGACAGACTCAGAGACCCATTTGGTACAAGACACGAAACTCAGGAAAGTGATTTACTGATTTTCTCAAGCATAGTCTGTTCTGAGTCATCATTTCTTCTTCTTTACAATACTGTTGCTATTTTAAGCTTTTTTCACACTCTCTCTACAAGTAAAAAGTGTCCCATAAGCTATCCATTTGTTTAAGATTCATGGTTAGAATTGGCTTAAAGTTTAGAAATGCCAGTGATCTAGAGAACTTCAGTGGGAAGGGAAAAGAAAAAGCTTTCCCTTCCTCCATATTTTCGACATTTACCACAGAGACTTTCCGAGCCGGCTGTAATCCCCCAGAGACGGGTGGCAGAGCGGGCTGCAACTGAGGGACTCAGGTTAGCAAATGAATCAAGTGTTTGTATGATATCAAGTGTTCCTTAGATGCAGACTATTCAAAAATGTAATTCATCAATTGTATGCCTATAAATGGAAAGTGAAGCTGCACAAATGAGATGAAAAACTTACATGCTGAACAAAAATAGACAAAACAATCTCTAGGGCTTCCCTGGTGGTGCAGTCGTTAAGAATCCACCTGCCAATGCAGGGGACACGGGTTCGAGCCCTTGTCCCGGAAGATCCCACATGCCGCGGAGCAACTAAGCCCATGCGCCACAACTACTGAGCCTGCGCCCTAGAGCCCGCGAGCTACAACTACTGAGCTCACGTGCCACAACTACTGAGCTCACGTGCCTAGAGCCCGTGCTCCGCAACAGGAGAAGCCACTGCAATGAGAAGCCCATGCACCGCAACGAAGAGTAGCCCCCACTCGCCACAACTAGAGAAAGTCTGCGCGCAGCAACGAAGACCCAACACAGCCAAAAATAAAATAAAATAAAATAAAACACGAAAAACTCTAGAGTAGAATAATAATAATAATAATAAAAAACCTCTAATACATTTATCCGTCTCTTTATCGGGTCACTGTGGGCAGAGCCTAATTTCTCTTGCCCCACAGAAAAATTCCTCTTCCGGAAAATGAAATAACGTCTACATATGAAGGTAATTTAAGCTCTATGTCACCTATCTTCTGAGGAATCTAAGGCTATTTTGCAACATAGGGGACAAACACACCAGAAAGCACAATCTATATGGATTACAACTTATTACACAGAACACGTTGAAAATTACAACAAAATTGCTTTGGAGGCAGAATCTATTTTTAATCTCCCTGTAACACCAATCACCTGGTATTTGACAGTTAACTAATGTTTGCCCAGCAATAACCACAAACATGCTTTTTCTTTTTCTGCTGCAGATTGTCTTGATGGGTCTCCTGGTTAAGCAGAAAATCAAATCTTCCCTCAAAGCCCTCTTTCTGCTTTGCCTCCCGCTTCGACTTTGCACGCAGCCCAGGTACACACCCCCTCTGTTGCCTTCCATCCTCCCCTCCCCACTGAAATGAATTAGCAACACATGTTAGAACGCCAGGGTCCCGTAAGCCCCTCCTCTTCCTTCCTTTTTTTCTGTGGGTGGGTTAGGAGTCATATTTAGTAGAAAACCATGACAAACCTTTTCTTTAAGAAGATTTTTCTTTACACATCTTTATCCTTCTCATTTGTTCTTCATTCATGTGAAATGTATCCTAATTGATTATGTTTTTGAACTTTATTAATTACATTTTTACTAAAACTAGTACATCAACTGTACAGTAATTTTGTAAATCTTATAAATGTGAATGGTAATGATGAATAAAGGGAGAAAAATAGAAATATGAAAAGAAAACAGAATTAGATGAAAGTTCATGGCTTTCACTTATTTCCTTGGCAATATCATATTCGTCAATATATTCCTTACTAGTCATTGAATTGATTCTGTGTCCTTGAACGGTGCTTGAGTCTGGATTAGAGCAATATCTCCACCAATCTCAGCTGTAATGCGTGATGATCAGTGCTGCACCAGGGGGTGTCTAGGCCTCTCCTGAGTTTGTGAGGGAAGGCTTTCTGGAGGCAGATCTGCTCTCAAGGTGAATGTAAGCTGTGGAGGTGTCATGTGGAAAAGCATGGGGTACGGCTGGATCCCCCAAAGCTGGGACACACAGGAGATGATGCCAAATCCAGACAGAGACCAGAACCCTGAGAGGCTTCTATCCTGTGTTGACAGATGTCGTCATAAAGGCAGTAGGAAGCCACTAAAGTAATGTAACAAGGGAGACTGATGACACGGCCGAATTTACATCTTAGAAGCATCATTAATCTGACAGTGGCTGGGAACGGGGACAGAAGGGCAGGTATCTACGTCTTTGTAATGTTTTGGCTTCTCGCAGACTTCCTGAAGGCCCCCAGTTCCAGATGTGTCTCTTTTACTAGACTGTGGACATCTTGAGAGAAGGGAGTGTACCCTTTTCTATGTTCCTCGTGTCTGCACATAGACGATGCATAGAAAGAGTGTGGGCAATAAGTATTTACATCGAGAATGCAGGTTTGGCCGATGCTGCAGTAACCAGATGAGAAGGGGTGGCCCTACCTCGGTTACGGTGCACCTTCCAGGTTTACTCAAGGGCAGCTGTTGAGGAAGAGGCCCGGGTATAGAACACAATTCAGATTTCTTCTGATAACAGAGAGAGGAACGCAGAGAAGTCAGAATCAGGAAGACAGCCAGCTCCGGGGCGGACCCTGTGCTGAGATGTGTTCAGGTCACAGCCTGAGGGATCGAGGCGTGTGTCTGAGCTCCAGTTAACAGAACCGAAACTTACCATCCTCAGGCCAGGGGCCTAAAGACTGGATGAAACTTCCTGATCAAACATATTTCATTTCAATTTATTCCCCCCCAAATGGACTCTACACTATCCCTATATGATATGTCTATATGTATAAATATTTTCATCAAATATATGGAACATTCACAGAGGGGTATACAGATGTTCACTTCGACAATTTATTTGGAATCGCTCAAACGGGAAAGAAAAAAAAATAGAAGAAAAGTGTTTCTAAAATGCAGACCTTGTGTATTATTTTGTAAGAGCTTAAACCCATCAACCTGGTGGGTTGATTATACAGAGTACTTCTTGTAATCATATCTATGTAAAGTTTAGAATAACCAAAACACCTGTGGAAAAAGAGGTACTAACACGTTTCCACACGCTGCTGGATGTGGTGTGCTATTTGTTATTCGTAACGTACCAATTTTATTTTGAGAAACTTTACATGCTGTCTGTGTAATAAAGACTGGCAAGAAAATTTGGTTTTTCTCGTATAAATTTCTTGGATCCTTAGGGTTTTGTTTTTGTTTTGTTTATTGTTGTTGCTTTTTTCTGGCAACGTGATAAAATTCAGCCACACTTATAACTCATATTATCGATTCTCTATAGAAATCAGCTCTTTTCTAGTGATTTCTTTTTAACATATGCACACAGCTTTGCCAGCTCAGTGGAGAGTAACAGCTCTAGAGAGAAAAGGAAATGAGTTTACTGGGATAGCTACATCTAAGTCAATATACCTGTACAACATAATAAGCCATCACTGCTTTATTCTCCTCCAGGTTGTCTGAAGGCTGTTCCACTGACAGAGATTAAGCAGTTTATTAAATAACTGCTAAATTAACACATAAGCTCTTGCACATTTCATTTTTGAGGCAGTGCCAATTCTTCACTTTGACTATTTGATTTCTAAAATTTAATTATGAACTTTATTACTGTGAGTCAATCATTTTCCTTTTCCCCCTAAGTATAAGAAAAAATTCCCCAATTCAAAGAAATCTATTTTTCTAGAAACTGACTCACATGTAAAAGGCATCACTTGAAAACTATTATGTTCATTAAATTAGCAACATATAACAAATTACCTTGGGATGCATGGTCTTTCTGTGTCGAATCATCCTGATTTGGTTAAAAAGCGGTTGAAGAGGAGAGTCTGAGTCACTCAAGGTGGGTGAGGGCCCCTGTATGTCCAGGGCCTGAGTGGTCTGCAGAGGACGGGTCCCATGTCGGGGGTCCCAGTGGAGCCTAAATTCTGTTTACCCAGTGAACATGGAATAATTTCCTATCTCGGTTACCTGGTGACACCTGCCTGCCAGAAATTTGTTTGTGTTCCAGACCAAGAAGTGTCCCGGGGCAGTGGCCGTCCTGAGGCTGCGTGGTGCGGGGACCAGCTGCCACAAATGCACCCGGGCATTAAGGCCACGAGATACGTTGTCTCTTTATAATATCTGGGTCCTGTGCTAGAGCACACGCCACTGGAATGGGTTTTTCCAAGAAACTTAGAAAAGTCACTGAGACACACAGTATTAGAAAAGTGAGCCTGATTCTTAAACAGAGTAACTACCCAATGACGTCTCTGTAGCTACTTTCAGGAGAATAATTCCCCAGAGCTGCTCAGGTCAGAAGCTCCGGTGTCATAGGTGTTCCCTCCTCTCCAAGCCCTGCTGAGGTCGCCTCGTCCGCATTGTTACTTGGGTCCCTACAGCTCTGCAAGCTCCCAGGTCTAAGCCACAAGCCCAATAACCTCCCCTCCCCCTCCTCCACTCTTCTCCCCTCCGAAGCATCTTTCCCAAGGCGCCAAAGCCATCACAGACGGCATCATGCTTCTGCCATCAGGTCTTGGTGGCTTTGGTGGTCCTCGGTGCTGCGGCGTGTTCATCACCCCAGATCTGTGCTCTGCCACCGTGGACCGGGCGCTCTGCCCTCTGACTTGGTGTGGCTTCAGCCATGTGACCTGCTGTGACCAGTGGGAGCCTGTAGATGTCCTAGCAGCAGGGGCACATGAAGAAGGACTGCAGGTAAGGCTTGCTCTGTCCTGCCTGTGTCACCGGCAAGAAAAGGACGTGCCGGGCTGACCTCCTGGCTCCACAGGAATCAGGAATAAGGGGAGCAGAGCCAGGTGAGGATGCTTGAGGGAACCGCCACGTGAGAAGTAAGTACTCACTGCTCTAAGGCGGGGGGGGGGGGGTTGTCACTGTGTGTCACCCGGCAATGCTGTGACCGCATCGGCCACCAAGACCAAGGCCCCTGCTACCCGGTGCTGCCTGCTTCATTCTGGACACGGCCCCGCTCCTGGTCCTGCCAGCGCTGTCACCCCGGCTGCTCAGACCCCCCCCACCCCACCCCCCCCCACCTCCACCCCCACCCCCACCCCCTGCCGGGTCAGCCGACCGTGATTACGGATTCCGAGGAGAAAGGCAGTTTCCTCTGAGTACCGCCCGGGGCTCCTTCCCCTAGTTACACGCTTCCAGGCCACCCCGAGCAACTGCCTTTGCTAAGAACCAGTAAACCTCAGATGACCCCTTTAGCGTCCATCCTCTCCAGCAGGCGCCGTGAGAAGAGGGACCTCTATGAAGCAGAGACCCAGGAGGACTGGAGGGAAAGACACGTGTGTTGAGCGCTACTTATGTAGGAGATGCATCAAGAAAATACTCATTTTTATATTCTCGAACTTTCCTTTTGGATTTTTAACAACTACCTTTGATAGGAAAGAGTTGAAATATTATTGAATAAAAAACATAATCAAAAATGAAGGTCTAATTCTATTTTTAGAAGTTTAACCCATGGAATTTATATTATGATTATGCTGTAACTATATAAATGCATTTTAGAAAAAGTCAGATTAAACATACTGTGAACTGTGTGTGCACATGAAGGTCACATGTCCTTGACAAAAACAGTAGATCAAAGATCCTCAAAATTAGTGTCCTTCAACTTATCCAAGCCACAGAAAAGACTCTCAAAAATGAAAAGTATGAATATAAGCCATACTAATTTCCTTTCAAATTTTACCTTGAAACTCTGTAAAAATTAATGTCCACTTAAAGATGTGAATGGATTATGAAGATTAAGATATTTCTTGAATCACAAATGTCAATATGTTAACAATTAATTTGATTCTAAGCACAATTATTTGGGAACAGAAGTCCTCTATTTTTTTAGAAAAAAAATCTAGAAAACAAGAGGGGAGTGATTTCAGATAGGGTGACATTGTCTCTCACTGCACAGAATATAAGTTCCTAAAATTCAGGTCACCATGAACATGCATGGGTTTTACAAATTTCCCCCAGATAATGTTTTCAATTTATATTTAATGAAAGTTAGTAATGGGGACAAGAAGAAAACATAAAATCATTATAGTAGCTTCTAACATATGACAGGGATAATTCTTAAAAATGTTACATTTTTACTTCATATTTATTATCTTCATTGATCTTTTAGGCAATCATGATTTCAAAAATATTTTTAATATGCTATGTGTTAATACTAGCTCTTAGATACCCTGAAGCAAAGAAGCCTTTTAAGTATTCTATCCTAGCATTTCTCAAATTCAAGTATTACAACATTTTTTTAAAAACTATCAGACAATAACAATTTTGGGGAATTCGTAGTTCCAGAGTTTCTACCCGGGAAACGGTAATAACGTGAGCGATACTGTCTTTTCCTCTTACCCAGGTTTAAGACCCGAGGTGTAACATTGTGGTGGACAGTCACACGGATGTACTGGACCCTGGAAGTGGGCGTCCCCCCTGGTCTGCTGCATGATGAGTGAAGGGGAGGTCCAAAGAGGGGGTCTGATGCCTTCATCCTTGTTTTGATACAGATGAAAACCCCTTCTTTATTTTCTGTTTTTTGAAAATTTCATGGTAAAAAAAAGTTTGAAAGTTATTCTTCTAAATTACTAAGGGGAAACAGAAATGTCCATTACTTCAGTCTTCCCTCTACCCAATCAACGGAGTCTGTACATGTCGGCTAGGGGTGATCTTTCCACAGGACAAATGAGAGTTAGGTCCAACAAGCCCTGGACCTTGATCACGTGGCCCAGCCACGGGGAGCTTTCCTCCGGAGCTGTCTCTCTCCATCCCTCCCCTAGTACCTTACCTATCAGTCATGCCTTCTGTGCACACTGTGAGTACTTTCACCCTCAGTCTGTAATCATGTGCTCTTTCCATCTTCCCAGCCACGAGAAGCGTTCTCTCAGGCAGGCAGCAGAGTGCAGATGCCAGGGGAGGACAGATGCTCAGAACTAGGGTCTGGGGTTTTCCCAGTTTCTCTCAACCTTGATTAACTGTTTTACAAATTTTGTTTTGTCAAACACACATCTGATCATTTCCTTCCTATGTCTCAAAGGCGTCCAGGGTATTCTTAGGATCAAATCCCAATACCTTAACAGGACTCCTTTCATAATCTGGGTCTCAGTTACTCCCATACTTGATCTCCATCTCCTCTGACCTCAAATTCAACTTCCATCCTCACTTACAGGTATTTGTCTGGGTAATCTTACCCTTGGTGTCTCATTTTCTGAAAAGTCTGTCTTGAGTTCCCAAGACTGACAAATATATCCCCCCAAGTCTCTCAATAGAGAGGAAGTATTCAGTAAATATTTATTTACAAATGTTACTGCTGAGGTATCTGTTTACATTGGAAATCTATTAATAGGTATAATTAATTAATGCACATATGCAGGTTTAAAGGAATATAATGTCAGAAAATCAATACTTTTAGTTATGGGAATTTGTACTGCAACATCATACTTTGACACATTAGTGAGAAAAGTTCTGAATGAGTATTTTATTCAAAAGAACATCTTTGTCATAGGACAGGTTTAGGGCAGTCTCACGTGAGGCTCATTAAAAGAGCCACAGGCACCTGAAATTCCATAACTAGAAAAGTATTCTTTGGCTTCACCAAAGGCAAGGCACTGCACGTCAAATCTGACCCATATGTGTGGGACTTAATTTCCCAATGTCGAAATATAAAGAAACATTGGTCACCCTTAGACAATGTGAGCTTTTGGGTGACAATCTCGATTGCAGAGTCATGAAGAATCATAAGATCTCCGAACACCAACCCACGTCCCACTTGGCTGGGCCCAGCTGGGCTGGTCCATTAGACACCAGTCTTCCCCAGGATCAACACCCTCCCAGGGCATCCTCTGTGCCTTCTGCCCTTCTCACACATTTATATTGCTCTCATTTTATTTGCATTTGATTTTGAAAATCCTGTACATGGCTTAACTTCTAGGTAAAGTATAAGTTTCCCAGTAAGGGATTACTCATTACTCCTTAAATAGTGAGAAGGAATCTATCAGTTTACTTCTCAGGTCATACTTTGATAAGGAGAAAGTGGGCTGGGTCTAAGGAATTGATGTCCTCATCTGGGGGGGAAGGGGACGGGGGGAAGGATACCTTCCTACCAGAGCCCTATGTCAGGAGCTGCAGCAGTAGAAGGAGACTAAGGCTGGGTAGGGGTCATCTGAGCTTTCAGACTTTTTAGACATGACTGGCTGAGAAGTGCCTGTCACCATTCGATGTATATCACTCCCAGAGACACATCCTTTGTGGAAAAGGCGCCCAATCAGACAGTACAGTCAAGGGTTCACAAGGTTACACTCCCTGGCTTGGGGCCTCCAAACCCTGAAATACCCGCATCCTATAATTCTAACATATTACCTATACAACTAAAAACATACGTTTCTTCATTTTGATATTGGAGATGTTGACACAGAAAAATAATAAAGGAACACTTTTAAAAAATTGTTTTGAGAGAAGAAAATTTCCCTTCATTATGAGGCCATACTTTTAGTAAAAGAGAATATATACATATATAATACATAGACATATATGTGTATATAGTACATATATATATACACTTTTTATAGTTATAATGTTTTCTGGCAACACATTTGTTTTATTAAAATTCAATCTCTTGTTTTTCTATAAACATATTAAGGCATAATTTATCTCCTATTAATAAAGACGAGGACCTTAAATCCAACCCCTGAAAACCAGTCAGAGTGCTGACTGGAGGTGCAAGCGGCCCCCGTCGTCCTTGATTAGGACCCAGGCCACGCATCCTCGCGCTGACCACGCACAGTACCTTGGTCGCAGCGTCAAAGCAGATGAAGCCCGTGCTGAAGTCGATCGTGAGCCCCATCAGGTGACTTTCCAGCACACACGCGTATGTCTTGCACTGGGCAGAACAGAAAACTGTTACTTTCATGGGACTGACCCAATGTCAGGGTTAATAGCCCACACATATCAGACTGTGTCACAACCCCTGTGATAAGATCCTTATACAACAGCTAACTTTATTTCAGCAATAACTGTATAAGGAACCTGGTGTTGTCAACATCTTAATGTCAACAAAACACAGGCTGAGTGGTTGTTGACCTGCCCGGGGGATGCAGGGCTGAGTTTCCAATCCTGCCCTGGTGACCTTGTCTTTACCTTGTGTCACACTGATGCCCTTCCCTATCTTGGCAATAAAACTGTATACACATTTTTAGGTGTAGGCAAGATTATGTTAAGTTGTCATATTCTGTAGCTAAATATCACTGCATTTTTATTAAGCTAAAAGTGAATTATTAAAGATAAAGGTATTACTTAAATTCTTGGCATATCAATTTCATTGATATTATTAAAAAGAGAGCTCTCAGGCACACAAACAGATTTAATAATCAGAGCAAGAAACACAAGAAATGTCTTGACCTTAAGAGTCTCTATACATTCGTCAGTGTGGTACAAGTTATGTCCTAAAGACATTTACCCTTCCTAGTATTTGTGTAAGCCTATTGATTCTTCCAAATCAATAATTAATGATTGTTCACACTGAGATCAGATTAAATTACAATTTTACTTATATAAATAGTTTGGGAAAACTAGTAAAATATAGATGCTGAAATACAAGAATAACAGATGAGAAATACACACTTGGGGCTTATATGAAACAATGCATTTTTATGTCCATAGGTCAGTTTTATTTGCATTTAATTGCAAACTGGAGTGGGATATTCAAATCAAGGAAAACACCTTTGTTTTAAAGACTTTTTTGATGTGGACCATTTTTAAAGCCTTTATTGAATTTGTTACAATATTGCTTCTGGGTTTTTTTTGTTTTGTTTTTTTTTATTTTTATTGCTTCTGTTTTATGTTCTGGTTTTTTGGCCGAGAGGCATGTGGGATCTTAACTCCCCAACCAGATATCGAACTCACACCTCCTGCATTGGACGGTGAAGTCTTAACCACTGCACCGCCAGGGAAGTCCCAAGAAAAACATTCGTAATTCACAAGCAAAGGGGAGAGAGAGGGAGGGAGAGGGAGAAAGAGAGAAACCTATCGCAAGCAAATGTTCGATACCAATCCTTACATCATATTTGTGTTTATAATACTGTGTATAAAAGTACACTAAGTGAATCTCATTCTGACTAACGATGGCTAAATGCATCACGTTGCCTCCACCAAAAAGCTATATTCATGTGTTTAAGCCCAATTTGCATTGGAAAGTTATAACCAGGCCAGATTATTCATTTGGAGCTAAGTTTTTCAAAAAAGCAGATGAGAAAGCAAACTTAATGGGCCTTGTAAGTTTATTTGTGGGTGTAATTTTATTTAATACATGAACACCTTACCTTCCATGCTTGTACCCACCCATTACCACTTTATTAAAACTAATATCAACTTAAGGAATATCCAAGGCCGTCTCATTTTCTCCAATTTAGACATAATTGCTTGCTATTTTCAAGTAACATTATTCAAAAATACATGTCAGGTGGAAACACCTTCAGTATGGAACATTAAAATTTATCTCATTAAGAACAGAATTATGAATTAAATTACATTGCTTCAATAATCATTAAATCGAAACAGATACGATATAACTTGAGATCCACTGAAGTTTTATTCTATGATTTATAGTCTTAATAAACATATGTAATGAGTATATTTGTATGTTTTAACATTGAAATGTTTGATTTATTGTTTAATTTCTATGTTTATTTTATAATAAAATTGAACTATAGCTAGAAAAAAGCAAAAAAATTATCCTTTTTAGGGAATTTCAAGCTAGAAACACTTTGAAAGATTTTTGCACAATTATTATATATTATATATAATTATTATATATTATTTTGCACGATTTTATATATTATTACACAATATTTGAAGATACATCACACATAAAATGATTTTTTACATGCCCTTTTGGATGACAGCTAAATGTCTATAGCTGGATAAAGCACAATGAAAGAGTCTGGAATAATAACATTAAAAGAAATCAATTTTTGAATGGGATACACTTCTTCACAGAAAGTCTTATTTTAAAAGGGTTGTATTAATTCATATTGAATTAGTGTAAAAAACAATTATATGTCCCTTACTAGTATTATTCACTTACTCTGGGAAAATTGTTCAGAAATTGGACAAATAAAGGTACTAAAAATAGAGTAAATTAATTAGGCTTAACTCTGGTACTTTGAATACTAGGCGAATGTGAGATGTAATTCATGCAAATTTTCATATTTCTGTTTCAATGTTCATTACATTTTCTACTGTCACCCTGGGAAGTATGGCTAGATTTTAAGGTGTTAATTGAAATGACAATGTAGGATGTTTAGAAATACCTGCTTTCAGTGAATTATCCTTTAAATAAATATATATTTATATCAATATTAAGTACATTAGAGATCAGAAAATATTTAAATAGATAAAGGAATAGATTAGAAGCTAGAAAATGTTAGGGTGCAGTCCTGTTAATGAAAACTAATTTCAAAATAAAAATAGATTAATTTATTATTTTTTATTGTATTAGTCAGTTTATTAATTCCTACTTTTATGCCTGTTTCACAATAGGAGTATGTCCTCTCTTTATTTCTTTACCAACTTTAGTGGAAGTGGAAATATTAAGAACATAGAAGTAAACCACAAACTTCTTCATGTAAATATATTCACATCTTTGAATTTTGAAAATAACAGAACCACAGTGTTCAGTCACTGATTACTGATTTCTGGTAGAGTAAACAAGGGGAAATTATAAAATCTATAAAACAACCAAAAGCTAAAAAGACATTAAATATTTTTCTTTTCACTTACCATATGCATCTTAAATTTGTATTGTGAATACGTAAGGTGCTAGTACAAAGAAATGCATCGTTCAGGACATCAGTTTAGAGAATGTGAGGTCCAGATTTAAAAAAATAGTAAAATACAGTGAAACAACATAATTTTATCTCTATCTCACTTCTAAACATCAGGAGACTTAAAATGGAAGTTTAAATTGAAACCAGAAGGTAGAAATCACCATGTATTTGTTTCCAAGTGAAGTGTGATATTCTAGGGAAATGATAATTAGGAAAACCCAAAACTATCAAAATAAATAACAAAAACGTCAACTCCTGTACAACTTTATACAATGCTTTAAAATGGTCTTAAGTGTTGATACTTGGAATAAAATAATATTTAAGGTATTTTTCATCTTTCTACTTTGATATTAAAATATCTATTTACTAAATTGAGGTTCTATACAGCTAAATTATTGAAACAACATTTCTCAGTTACTTTAACATTTTTAGGTAATGCAGATCAGCAGAATATGAGAAAATGTCAATTAAGCAATGAAAAAAGTGAAAATAAGTCTTCTCCTGTTCCCTTCCCCTGATTGTTATGTCATACTGGTGTGACCTGATGGGTTGAATATAGAAATTTGTAGTCAGAAGAAATAAATTAATACATGTCACATATCAGTTCAACATAATTGAACAACTAGGCATCCAAGTCCCCTGTTAACAGGCAAGAATCCCAGGATAATAATGCTGTTCTGTCATCATCATACATTTGTTTTCAAAATTGTGTCCGTGTGTCTATTTAGGTCCTGGCTCTATGACTCAAGTGCACCACAACTGCTCAGTTTTGCCCTTGGTCTCTGTTAAGGGTCAGTTAGGGGTCAGCTGCAGAGCCTGTTCCCGTCCACGGTCCTGTGAATTGTATAGGCTACAGGTTTATGACATTTGGTCTAGATATAACTTCACAGTTAAGAGATAAAGTTTAACAAACATCTGCCGATTACTCATGATGTACAAAATGCACTATACTTCAGTCGGTAGAGGAATAAAATAATCCCTGGAAACCCACAACTCAGTGTGGGGATGACAAGCACTCATCACTCCAACGCAAGCAGAGCATGGGGAGACCTAAGGAAACGGATGGAAGAGACTGTGTTTGGCGGGGGCGAGCTTGAACAGGATTCATGTGGAAGGGGCAGTGGCGGCAAAGGGCAGGCTGACCGGGGATTAGCAGAATTGTCCTGGATGATGTGACCTCTGAAAAAAGCTTCAAATTCCCTGTGTCATTTTGAAGAGAAGGCTTTCTAGCAAGAAAGAGCCTTGCGAGTGAATGAAGTCGTTCAGGCTGGAAATTAGGTGGCTGTGATTGGAGACCAGGAAATGGCTTTGTAAACGATTAATTAAAATAAGAGCATTTTCTACTTTAGATTTAAGGTAGAGCAGATTCTAATTAAAGTTAGAAATATGTTTTTGATGAGTGGTAGGAACTAGCCTAGAAAGATCAAATTGTAGAAAAATTAAAATGTTTTTCAGAGCCGTGTTGCACTTTATTTAATAACAATGGCTAATTATTGCAGAAGGTCAGGACTCACAGAACTGCATCTTTATGCTCCTTTGAATTTATATTAGAATTCTAGGAGAGTGGTCATGCATCTTTGGGGGTCACAGGTCCTAAAACTCCACCGACTCTCACCTGTATCCGTTCCACTTCCAGAAAGGTTGCTGTTTGGAAGGCTCTTTCCCACTGGGCGAGGTCAGAGTCTAACTCCACGGAGAAGTAGAGGTCCTCCCCAGACTCGGACTGCACGGTGAAGCAGTGTTTCCGCCGGTCCAGCAGGTCGCTGTCCTGGTGAAAATCTGGAGTTACACAGGCTGCCACACACCAGTTCTACTCTGACAGGGCCACACCTGGATCAGTGCTGACCAGTGGGTGGTGGGGGTGCTGTGGTGACAAACATCACACCCTATGACAGCACTAATTCTCCACTCAAATGGTCACAGCAGACAATTTCCAGGCCTCAAAGTCTATAATGGAAACACTTCTTCTCTGAACTGACACTGAGGCATGTCCATAAAACAGAAATTAGGATTTCTGGCTTCAACTCTTACTAGCAAGGTAACTACCAAAGCATTGAATGCTTGAGATTCAATTCCTTACTGTACAGATGGATAACACACAATTTCTCTTTTCCCTTACAGAGCTGTGAAGATGATGAAATGAAGCAATACTTATTAATGTATTTGCAAATTTAAAGAGCTTTATAAGCATGGTATCTTATACTGAGTTGATTTCTATAACCCTTAAACTATCATGGGAATATTCTTCTACATGAGGTATGAAAAAACTGTGTCTAACATGTTTCAGAAATTTTATTGCTTTTTAAAAAGTACACATTTACCTTACTTATGTAACTGTATTTCATTAAGTCGAAAAGACTCTGACATGGCAATTTCTTGGTCTTACTAGAAGTTTTCAACTAATGTGTTCACACATCTGTATGTGTAGCAACTTCAGAGATGTTACAAGGTAAAAAGAATGCAGCTAGGAATTGAGGAAAAATTGTAAAAGAGAAAGTTGGGAAAATGACTCAGAATACTATAAACCTGATTCCATACATCACAGAATGAAAAGGATATTTATGTCTTATTCAGCCAATATGACCAATGTGGAAAAATAGCTTGCATTTTAAATTATATTAACTCAATAATTACATAACTTTGACGTTTTTGTGCTATGTAGAAATACATCAAAAGTAGGTGAAGATAATATACATGAATGTTAGTATTTCCATTTTTATAGCTATGGCAGCATACCAAGATATTAAAATTACTTTTCTAGTAAAATGTCACTGAATACCTGCCAGAGTAATTATTTTCAAAATCATCTGGCCTTTAAATTATTACTCATATATTCACAGATAAATCTCATGATCTGAAAAGTAAAACTTTCAATTTCTGAAAAAAGTAAGTGAAATAAATATTTACAACTATTATTTTTAAATTAATTTAAAAGAAAACTCAAGGCATTTTAGATATTAAAAAATCAATTACAATCAATCCAAGTGAACACTCTGTATAAAGTAAGTCAATTCATTTTGGAGGATTTTAGTTGCCTCATCTGGGAAAAGAAGGAATAAAACTTTAAATTTGCTCCTTTTCCCTGGGAAACTGGAATCCCTGATATAAATGGACATAATGGCAAATTTCAGAGAAAACATAAAGCATAATCCTCAGATACAGTCTCTAAATTAATCTTTACAATAATCCATGAAAATAGTCTGTAATCTTCCTTTCCCTGAAGAGGGAAATAGGTCTTGGATGTGTTGGTCCCCATTTTAGAAGCTGCTTGGCCCTAGGGATTCAGATCAGATCATTTGGGAGTCACTCAGCCCAAGTTCAGATGTCAGTTTTGCCTCTTATTTCTGCCTCTCCTAGAATCAGTGCAGGTATTTCTTAAAAGAGGATGATATACCTGCCTGAAGTTCTTGTAAAGATGAAATTAGTTGATATATTTATATATTGCTTAGAAAAGTGGCATGTATATTAAGTGCTCCATTAATCACTAATATCACACAGTATCATTATTAATCACAATATCACCATCAGTAATATTGACTATTACTAAAAAACTGGATTGGATCAGACTCCAGATCCAAATTACGTTCCAGTACACACACACACACACACACACACACACACACACACACGAACACACACAAACCTGTGATACCACTTATGGTGGAATGCAGCCTGTAGTAGGAGAGTCGGGAAAGCTCCTTTTCTAATAAAATTAACTAACAGTATCCACATTGAAAAAGAAACATGCTTGTCTGAATGTTTATTATGCAGGCAAGTTTGACTCTTCCGCCCTTCTTTAGGCATTGTGTGTGTGTGTGTGTGTGTGCATGTGTGTGTGCCCAGACGGGTGTGTGAATCCTGTCCCAGCACATCACATATACTACAAAATGCTCTTACAGACATTAGCCATTATGAATTATATTTTTGAGAAAATTAAGGCTTACAAAAATCAAGGGACTTAAACAAAAACATACTCTAAAAATTCAGAGATCCTAGATTAAAGGTAAAATGTGTTTTAAAAAATATACCTAAGGGAAAAGTAACAAATAACATACAAGGGAATCCACATAAGGTTAATAGCTGATCTTTCAGCAGAAACTCTGCAAGCCAGAAGGGAGTGGCAGGGCATATTTAAAGTGATGAAAGGGAAAAAAACCTACAACCAAGATTACTCTACCCAGCAAGGATCTCATTCAGATTCGACAGAGAAATTAAAACCTTTACAGACAAGCAAAAGCTAAGAGAATTCAGCACCACCAAACCAGCTTTACAACAAATGCTAAAGGAACTTCACTAGGCAGGAAACACATGAGAAGAAAAAGATCTACAATAACAAACCCAAAACAATCAAGAAAATGGTAATAGGAACATACATATCGATAATTACCTTAAATGTAAATTGATTAAATGCTCCAACCAAAAGACATAGACTGGCTGAATGGATACAAAAGCAAGATCTGTATATATGCTGTCTACAAGAGACCACTTCAGACCTAGGGACACGTACAGACTGAAAGTGAGGGTGGAAAATGATATTCCATGCAAATAGAAATCAAAAGACAGCTGGAGTAGCAATTCTCTTAACAGACAAAATTGACTTTAAAATAAAGACTATTAAAAGAGATGAAGAAGAACTCTACATAATGATCAAGGGATCAATCCAAGAAGAAGATATAACAATGGTAAATATATATGCACCCAACATAGGAGCACCTCCATACCTAAGGTAAATGCTAACAGCCATAAAAGGGAACATCGACAGTAACACAATAATTGTAGGGGACATTAACATCACACTTTCACCAATGGACAGATCATCCAAAATGAAAATTAATAAGGAAACACGAGCTTTAAATGACACATTAAACAAGATGCATTTAATGGATATTTATAAGACATTCCATCCAAAAACAACAGAATACACTTTCTTCTCAAGTGCTCATGGAACATTTTCCAGGATAGATCATATCGTGGGTCACAAATCAAGCCTTGGTAAATTTATGAAACTTGAAATCATATCAAGTATCTTTTCCAACCCCACCGCTATGAGACTAGATATCAATTACAGGAAAATATCTGTAAAAAATACAAACACATGGAGGCTAAACAATACCCTACTAAATAACCAAGAGATCACTGAAGAAATCAAAGAGGAAACAAAAAAATACCTAGAAACAAATGACAATGAAAACACAAAGACCCAAAACCTACGGGATACAGCAAAAGCAGTTCTAAGAGGGAAGTTTATAGCAACACAATCCTACCTCAAGAAACGATAAACATCTCAAATAAACAACCTAACCTTAAACCTAAAGCAATTAGAGAAAGAAGAACAAAAAACCCCAAAGTTAGCAGAAGGAAAGAAATCATAAAGATCAGATCAGAAATAAATGAAAAAGAAATGAAGGAAACGATAGCAAAGATCAATAAAACTAAAAGCTGGTTCTTTGAGAAGATAAACAAAATTGATAAACTGTTAGCCAGACTCATCAAGAAAAAAAGGGATAAGACTCAAATCAACAGAATTAGAAATGAAAAAGGAGAAGTAACAACTGACACTGCAGAAATACAAATGATCATGAGAGATTACTACAAGCAACTCTATGCCAATAAAATGGACAACCTGGAAGAAATGGACAAATTCTTAGAAAAGCACAACCTTCTGAGACTGAACCAGGAAGAAAGAGAAAAAATATACAGAACAATCACAAGCACTGAAATTGAGACTGTGATTAAAAATCTTCCAACAAACAAAAGCCCAGGACCAGATGGCTTCATAGGCAAATTCTATCAAACATTTAGCGAAGAGCTAACACCCACCCTTCTCAAACTCTTCCAAAGTATAGCAGAGGGAGGAACACTCCCAAACTCATTCTACGAGGCCACCATCACCCTGATACCAAGACCAGACAAAGATGTCACAAAAAAAGAAAACTACAGGCCAATATCACTGATGAACATAGATGCAAAAATCCTCAACAAAATACTAGCAAACAGAATCCAACAGCACATAAAAAGGATCATACATCATGATCAAGTGGGGTTTATCCCAGGAATGCAAGGATTCTTCAATATATGCAAATAAATCAATGTGATACATCATATTAACAAATTGAAGAATAAAAAACATATGATCATCTCAATAGATGCAGAAAAAGCTTTTGACAAAATTCAACACCCATTTATGATAAAAACCCTCCAGAAGGTAGGCATAGAGGGAACTTTCCTCAACATAATAAAGGCCACATATGACAAACCCACAGCCAACATCGTCCTCAATGGTGAGAAACTGAAACCATTTCCACTAAGATCAGGAACAAGACAAGGTTACCCACCCTCACCACATGGCCTGGTTGTCTTTACTGAAACTCTTCTTTTTTTTAAGTAGGGTTTTCCTTTCTGTTTCCTGTCAAAAGCTAAATCTAACACATATTAAGCTAGTGAAGGAGCGTAAGCCAGGCTGCGTGGATAGACTGAAACACGGGGATCCTTATCAAGGCTGTGACAGAGGGCGGGTTAGAGGACAGGGCCTCAGCTGGGTCAGTACATCCCCCAGCTCCCGCCTAGAGCCCTGGACAAACAACCTCAGCTTTGCTCAGAGATTAATGTAGTTGCGTCTGAATCAGGTAAATTCCATGCCAGATGGGACACTGCTTGGGAGAAAGTTATTCTCTTAAACTACCACTCTCCTAGGGTCCTGGTCTGGCGGAATGTATCCCAAACTCACTTTTCTAAGCCACTCCCCCCATAGATTTCTGAACCTAAGAATTCTAATCTTAGAACATGTTTTCTAATGCCAACAGTCAGAAAAAAATTGTGAGTTGCAGGTATATATTTTTTAACATCTTTATTGGAGTATATTGCTTTATAATGGTGTGTTAGTTTCTGCTTTATAACAAAGTGAATCAGCTATATGTATACATATATCCCCATATCCTCTCCCTCTTGCTTCTCCCTCTCGCCCTCCCTATCCCACCCCTCTAGGTGGTCACAAAGCACCGAGCTGATCTCCCTGTGCTATGCGGCTGCTTCCCACTAGCGATCGATTTTATATTTGGTAGCGTATATATGTCCATGCCACTTTCTCACTTCGTCCCAGCTTACCCTTCCCCCTCCCCATGTCCTCAAGTCCATTCTCTACATCTGCATCTTTATTCCTGTCCTGCCCCTAGGTTCATCAGAACCTTTTTTTTTTTTTTTTTTAGATTCCATATATATGTGTTAGCATACGGTATTTGTTTTTCTCTTTCTGACTTAATTCACTCTGTATGATAGACTCTCAGTCCATCCACCTCACTACAAATAACTCAATTTCGTTTCTTTTTATGGCTGAGTAATATTCCATCGTATATATGTGCCACATCTTCTTTATCCATTCATCTGTTGATGGACACTTAGGTTGCTTCCATGTCCTGGCTTTTGTAAATAGTGCTGCAATGAACATTGCGGTACATGACTCTTTTTGAATTCTGGTTTTCTCAGTATATGCCCAGTAGTGGGATTGCTGGGTCGTATGGTAGTTCTATTTTTAGTTTTTTAAGGAACCTCCATACTGTTCTGCATAGTGGCTGTATCAATTTACATTCCCACCAACAGTGCAAGAGGGTTCCCTTTTCTCCACACCGTCTCCAGCATTTATTGTTTGTAGATTTTTTGATGATGGCCATTCTGACCAGTGTGAGATGATATCTCATTGTAGTTTTGATTTGCATTTCTCTAATGATTAATGATGTTGAGCATTCTTTCATGTGTTTGTTGGCAATCTATATGTCTTCTTTGGAGAAATGTCTATTTAGGTCTTCTGCCCATTTTTGGATTGGGTTGTTTGTTTTTTTGATATTGAGCTGCATGAGCTGCTTGTAAATTTTGGAGATTAATCCTTTGTCAGTTGCTTCATTTGCAAATATTTTCTCCCATTCTGAGAGTTGTCTTCTCATCTTGTTTATGGTTTCCTTTGCTGTGCAAAAGCTTTTAAGTTTCATTAGGTCCCATTTGTTTATTTTTGGTTTCTTATTTAATACACTTGAATCAGTTTTCATTATTGATTGATATCAGCATTTTCCCAAAGACATTATTATTGAAACAAATAGAAGCTTCACTAAGATAAATTAGCGTAACTAGCACCAGAAAAGCAAACAAACAAGAGACACATAAAACAATAACATTAATTTCTTATAATATTACTCAGGGTTGACTTTCAATATTGCCTATTGAGATTAATGGTTTTAGTTAATAGTTATAAGATTCATCTTTCAGATTTCAATCCTAATACTCTAGTTCTGAGGATAATTACATCATACTAAAAAAAAATCCTCAAATCCATGCTTTGAAATCCAAAGAGTATATGGCTTTTAGGAGAACAGGCCGCCCAGTGTGGGGGGTTGGAGAAATGTACTAGTTGTTCCTACAGATGTGGACATTAGAGGGTCAGTAGGAATTGTGGCTGGTCATTTGATCCTGCCTTTAAGAAATAATCCAAACAATCCCACCTGTAAGTATTTCCAAAGAATGAAACTCTAATTCTCAGCCTTTAATACTTGGTATGTGAAGGCTGTTCTTCAATCTCCTAACACTCCTTTTCTGAAAACTGGATCCCTCACACTGCAGTGAACACTAATTTATTCTTAATCTTTCTTCAGAGGCGATTGAAAACAGGTGGTCACCACTTTTTAAAAAGTAACCTTTTATATCCTTGAGGACAATTATCAAGCCACCTTTTGGCTTTCTCTTTATGAAACCAAGTGAAGCAAATTATTTTACCTTTCCTCAGGGGTACCATGTCTTAGCTATTTAATGATCTTAGTATCTCTCCACTGAAACCTATCAACTTTTTCCTAATCCCTCGAGTAGTAAAAGATACCAGCTAGCCTGGATGGACTCGTCCGGATCTGACTAGCATGAGACATAAAGGGGGCTCCTTGTGTCACCTAAAATCACACCTCTGTTTATGTACCCCAGGATCCTGTTTGAGAGCCGTGTCTGTGGAGATTTAAAAAGTGAAGATCATTGTGAGAAGTGGTATCTGGCTAGCAAGCCTCCCATAAAATGCGTTCAATTAATCCTGCACATTTTGTCAGATGAAGGGGAGGTCTGGGGGCCAAACTGCCCAATTAGTACTCATGATATAGATGATATCACCTCCGGCCTGGCTCCTGGGTCATTTTCTAAAGAACACCTCAGGATAAAACTGAACGCTGTTTACATCCAGGACCATTAGATGCTGTCTTTTTCTCTCTCTCTCTTTTTTCTAGTGATACTTCTTTTTAAACCAGTAATAATAACTTTCAACTGTGGAAACATTTTCGGGCGGCGTTCAAGCTTGCACGCACCGCCTTCAACCTCAGAAAGTATTTTATCTTGGCCCAGTCCGGTGCCCACGGTGGGTGCTCAGCTGATGGTCACCCAGGAAAGTTCTGCACGCCTGCTGTGTGCCAAGCACTGCTGTGGTGTGCGGCCCAAGCACTCAGTATCTCTGTCTCACCGAGACTTGTTTTGAACGGGGATGAGACAAATCGGAGCGCAAACAAGGAAATGCTTATTCCTGACAAGTCAGATGCCGGGAAAGCCTGTTAGCGCTTTGGGGGGCGCCAGGCCCCGGGGCCGTGCCGTTTATACAGAATGATAAGAAAGGGCTCTTCAAGGAGGAGACAGTGGAGGGCAGGCATGAAGGGAGAGAGTAAACTGGTATCGGGGACGTCTGGGAGGGCTGCCGTGAGCCAGCGCAGGACGGAGGCCGTGGGGCGGGCGGCGGGTGGCAGAGCAGAGGGTGGGGGGCCGGGCGGGTGAGGTGGTCCAGGCCACGGCCCCCTGCAGGCGCCTGAAAACTTCGGATCTTGCTTCGCTTCGAACTGAACGCTAACGGGGGCAGGTTTTAAGGCAGGAAGATGGGTGAGAAACGGCAAGACTCACGCGGGGAGGCGTGAGGGTGATGGCGTCGTGGAGACGGGTGGGACGCGTCTGCTGAGATGCCAGGTGCGAGAGACAGACTGGAGGTCGGCGCCTGAGTTCTTGGACGTGAATGGCAGGTGGGTCAGGCCGCCAGCGAGGGGCTGTCTGGAGCGGGGGCACGTTCCCTGGGAGATGTGGGTCAGACGTCCACGTGGAGCGTCCAGCTGGCAATAAAGACATCAGGTGGGATGCAGGGGAGAGCTCTGAATAGGTTCACAGTTATTGGTGTATAAATGGCATCCAAAGCAATGCGGTTGGCGATTGATTGGGAAGAAAGTGAGGTTCCAGGAAGGACCGTTAGCTGTACTGGATCCTTCTGAGTCACTTTGGGTCCTCGCCCCTTTTTCTACCTAGTAGTACAACCATCAAAACATATTTCAAGAGTAAATTTCCTTTCATGCATACAAAAATAAGAGTATTGTCATTTTTATACATTTCTGTTGAATAGAAAATAGGTTATGTGGTATCCATAAGTATATATAACAATGAATAATTTAAAACTATATAAAATGCTGCATACATACACACAGATATACACTAACGAAATACGCTTTAATATACATAACATTGTTGGAAAATAGACATTATAAAAATAGTTGAGCACGGTACAACTCAGAGCCATCACTTACAGCTGGAATGAAAATACCACTCTCTCCTTTTGTATGTAATTCTTTTCCATTACTGACTTTTAAAAACCTATATGCTTTACAACGTTCATTGACTCACTTTACGTTTCTACACAAATAAAATACCATCACAGGACGTTTCTAACTCTGATTTTACATAAATACAAGGCATACAGGTACTCTTCTGTCCCAAATAAGTTTAATTTCTGCAATCAATTTGATGAAATCTTAGTTTACGCGTTACAAGTGATCTATTATGCAGCATATATTGTATTAGCTCCCAAATTATCAGATCAATTAATAAATACATTCTGTGTCAATTTATCTTTTGTTTAGATGGCTAGCTATGACTTCTGCGTATTTGAAAGCACTTCCCCAGAAAAACAGCAGTATAGGGGAGAAGATAAACCGAACAGAATGAAGTTTAAATATGTGTTGAATTTTATCATATTGTGTGTGCATGTCCTGACCTTAGGGTCCTGCGGACGGAAACCCAGTGCAGATGGGAGGTCTCTCCACTGCGGGGCACCCGCTGTCAGGGGGCCCGAGCCGGGCGGAGCTGTGAGCACGCACCTTCAGTCTCCCTGCTGTGCTGCAGCCTTTGCTTCCGTGTGACCAGGGCCCCGGGGTGCCGCCCGCGAGGACCAGAGGTCAAACGGGAGGCTGGTGAACAAAGGGAGACAAGCCCGAGCGGGGGGCTGTGGGGCGTGGGCGGAAGTGGTGGACAGAGCGACTGCCGTCCTCCGCCCGTGTCCCCCTCTGCCTGCTCTCCCTCGCCTTCCAGGGCGCGTGGGCCTCGAGCCTCGCTCAGCAGAGAGAGGGGCTGGAGCTGGAGCTTCGTGAGGACAACACCTCACAGTCCGGTGAGAAAACTGAGTCTCTTTGCAGTGCTTGGAACACAATCCCGTAATTTTACACTGTGTGTTCACCAGCCTTCGTTCACCAGCCTTTTGTCCCCAAGTCAAGAAGCCCAAGCCCATTAAGAGCTGGTTATACCAGGATCCCTGACATGATGTGCAAATTCTACGTGAGCACATCAGGACAAGACTGTTGGGTTCATAGTGCTTGAATCAGTAGATTAAGCAAGTCTTTTTTTTTTTTTAATTTATTTAATTAATTAATTTATTTATTTTTGGCTGCGTTGGGTCTTCATTGCTGCACGTGGGCTTTCTCTAGTTGCAGTGAGCGGGGGCTACTCTTCGTTGCGGTGCGCGGGCTTCTCACTGTGGTGGCTTCTCTTGTTGCGGAGCACGGGCTCTAGACGCACGGGCTTCAGTAGTTGTGGCTTGTGGGCTCAGTAGTTGTGGCTCGCGGGCTCTAGAGCGCAGGCTCAGTAGTTGTGGCCCATAGGCTTAGTGCTCCGCGGCATGTGGGATCTTCCCTGACCAGGGCTCGAACCCGTGTCCCCTGCATTGGCAGGCGGATTCTTAACCACTGTGCCACCAGGGAAGCCCCAGATTAAGCAAGTCTTTAAGATGAAATTGCCTGTTACACAAGTACCCCTTCTGCAGAAGCGGCGTGCACGCCTGCCCCCTCCTCCCTCTGGTGCACAGCTAAGTGGGTGGATGGGTGAGTTGTAGGAATTTCAATGATGGAGACGATTATGTGCTCAAAGAAAGTCCCCTAATGGAGGACAGTGCAGAAAGAGCAGCAGCAGGGGGTCAACCAGCCAGGCTTGCGTTCCCACCTCTGCTGCTGGCTGTGCAACAGGAGGTCCCAGGAATGACTGCACAGGGGCTCCCACCGCCGGGACAGAGGCGTCCGTGCACGGCTTCCACTTGGGACGTGATACCAGAAAGATCTGCCATTGAATGATAGCCTTGTCTCTGGTCTCTGTGGCCTGAGTTCTCTTTCTGTGATGTGTGTGGTTGTCACAGAGCTGATACCACACCAGGGAAAGGTGACCTTGAAGAGTCACAGTGATCTCACCCCAGAGACGTGAGTCCAGTCACTTCATTTCCAGTGCTTGCTCAAAAGACTGTCCTCTGATTCCAGGGACGGAAGGGACACATCATTCAATACTTATTTGGACTAAGGTAAAACACATCTAGCCCTTTACATTTGCCAGAAGGTCATATCATTCAGGAAATGGGATAAAAGTAGAGGAACCACCTTGGAGGACATGACCGATGCCACTTTAGGGTGACACACATTTCAAGAGCAATTCAGAGACAGAAATCCCTAACACTTACCCAGTGCTTATGAAGTGCCCTTTCTTAGCTTACTTCTTCAAACCAACAACCCAGAAGGTAGCTATAATTATAATTCCTGACATAATGGTGAGAATTCTGAAATAAAGATAGCTAAGTAATTTATCAGTGATTTATTGCTGGGAATTATTGGGACCAGAAGTCAAGCCCAGGCAACCTGCTGCTGATTCATACTGTACACACGCACGTGCTCTTTCTCTCAACCCACTAACCTGGTAATCACGTTAGTATGGTATTTAGAAACTGAACAGAAACATGCAGTACGTGACGGATGGCTGAAGTACAAACACACTGTA
This sequence comes from Balaenoptera acutorostrata, assembly GCF_949987535.1. Taxonomy (NCBI): domain Eukaryota; kingdom Metazoa; phylum Chordata; class Mammalia; order Artiodactyla; family Balaenopteridae; genus Balaenoptera; species Balaenoptera acutorostrata. The sequence continues at coordinate 81,350,465 of NC_080080.1, forward strand.
GGGAAACAAAGAAGAAAGTAGTAAAATTATCTAATGGGATAAGAGTAACCATAAATCTATTGCTAAGAATTGTCTTCGTTCCTATTAAGTACATTTGCTCTTCCAAACAAACAATGATACAGGAAGAGAATGACTACAGTAACTCCAAGGCAAAACTGAACTTTATTCCATGTTTTGATAAAACAAAAATATATCAAAAGGCTATTACTTCTGAAACATCATAACCAATATTTCCAAATCACAAAACCACACCCACACCCACACCCACACACACACCCCTGTAACTATAGCTACATATATCCTCGGAAAAGAAAACATCTCACAGTAGTGCATTATTTCCCTCCCAATAATATTTTGTTGGCCACAACAAATTGAAACTCGATGAAGAATTTTCTCAATAGTTTTTTTTAAATTAGGAACACAGTTGATTTTGACAAGATCCAACTGACTGATAGATGTAATCCCAAATGTAAAATTTAACTGTTCTAATTTTGTTATTTAGAAAAATATATGTTAATTGAAAATATTTTGGATATTTCAGAGCCAGAGAGACTCTTTTCCTTACAGATGAGATATAACAATTTTAAAGCTGCCAAACTGAAAGCGGAAAAAACAGGTAATGAAATCTAATCACATAAGTTAAATTTAATAAATCAGGTTCGTGTATGTATTAAACAATGAGAAAACTTAACCCGCTCCACAAGTCCATCTCTAACAGTGTGTCTTGACACACTCAGTGTAACCATGACAGGCTGGTAGGACGGAGCAGCACGGTTCCAGAAAGTGGGATCCTTATGTGCAACTTCTGCACAGCACTCGGATAGTTGTCACCTGGAGTTCCTCTAATCTTCACTCTTTGGGATGGTGAGCAACAGGCCTGATCTATTCAACTCTTTAAAATATGCAAAGGATAAGCAACACGAGGTGGGCAGTGCTCAGTGTGTGTTGCTGAGCTTCTATAAGAAACACTATCAGCCACAGAAGTTGATGGCATTCTAAAGAAACAACTAGCAAAATACCAAGAACAATATTTTTCTTGATAAAGTACTGTGTAACAGCAAAAGTATAGTTATTATTAATAAAAATGAAGTGATGTGATTGAAAACTGGTACTGCAAACTCTCTATGCCACTGCATCATTAAAAAAAAAAAAAGAGACTTCGCTGGTGGCGCAGTCGTTAAGAATCCGCCTGCCAATGCAGGGGACACGGGTTCGAGCCCTGGTCCAGGAAGATCCCACGTGCCACGGAGCAACTAAGCCCGTGAGCCACAACTACTGAGTCTGCACTCTAGAGCCCGTGAGCCACAACTACTGAGCCCACGCACCACAACTAATGAAGCCTGTGAGCCTAGAGCCCATGCTCTGCAACAAGAGAGGCCACCGCAATGAGAAGCCTGTGCACCGCAACAAAGACCCAATGCAGCCAAAAAACAAAATAAGTACTTTTCTTCAAGGGTCTGACATCTGGTTTCCTTCAGTTTTTTAAAATTTTATTTATTTTTTTATACAGCAGGTTCTCATTAGTTATCTATTTTATACACATCAGTGTACACATGTCAATCCCAATCTCCCAATTCATCCCACCACCACCCCCCCCCGCCACTTTCCCCCCTTGGTCTCCATACGTTTGTTCTCTACATCCGTGTCTCTATTTCTGCTCTGCAAACTGGTTTATCTGTACCATTTTTCTAGGTTCCACATATATGCGTTAATATATGATATTTGTTTTTCTGTTTCTGACTTACTTCACTCTGTATGACAGTCTCTAGATCCATCCACGTCTCTACAAATGACCCAATTTCGTTTCTTTTTATGGCTGAGTAATATTCCATTGTATATATGTACCACATCTTCAGTATTAAAACTGTATTTTCACTTTTAAAAACAGTAATATAAGCTTTTGGAAGGTCCAACAGTTTTAAGATTTCATACAATAGGAAATGTGCAAGGCAGAAACTTTCTGTAAACAGAAATCCAAAAGTATTAAGTCTAAAAAGATTATGGAAAAACTTACAATAGACCTTAAGGAAGGAATTTAAACTGAGTAGAGGATTACAAGTAATCCTCTTCTTAAGGGATGAATCCTTGAGATTGGCACCAAATTGATTTGGGCAACAAAAGTAATTTTCTAGCTTTCTCCTAAGCAAAGGCTATGTTCTACTAACTGCCCACACAAAATTTTACTAACCAGAAAATTCATATAGAGATAAGTTGTCACTTATTTTAAATGCTTCAAAAATATTCAATTTATTCATATTTTATGTGTTATATAAATTTTTATTTAGAATATGCTAAGAAGGTTCTCCTAACATAGTTATACTGTCATATTTTATTAAAATTACTGGAGTATATTAAAATATTAGGATTTTAAAAAGCATTGCTCCCCAGTGCTTATTTTCAGAATGATAGTCAGGCTGTGCTTCTAACTCAGAATGAAGGGGAAGGGAATTCTGCAACATGAAGTTGTAATAATTCATAAATATCTTGCTCTTAGACCCACTTACATGGGGAAGGAACGCCCCCTAAACAATTAGATATCGAGAAAGACAGAGAGAGGATTTTGGTTTATCTGGAAAGCAAGATTAAATATCTTCTGTGCATTAAGTCCTTCATGACAAGAAGTGACTGAATCCTTTTATTACCACATCCTTTTCCTAAGAGATATTTGTTTGGTTGAAGTAAGGACCTTGAATTGCTTTGGAAGCTTCATGAAAACACTCTAAGGCTGTACTTTTTATAACTAAAAGGACAAACAAACATTTGAGGAATCATCAGATCAGTCACAGAAATCATGTACAATTATTTAAAACATTTGACAAATCAGTGTTTTGCTCACCCCTGACATAGAAAATGTAATGCAAATGGTATAACTTAAGGAAAAAATAATAATGTAAGAATGATACGGATGTGTGTGTCACTATGTAAGGACAAAGGGAAATGGTGAGAACTTCCAGAATGAAAAGAAAAGTAATGATGCCTTTGAGCTTTCAAGAGTGTAAATAGGTCAATAAAACAAATTTTTAAAAATGAGATATAAGTAATTAGCACTCTGGGACTTGAAAGATGTTTTGGAAAAACAGAAATAAGTAATTTATGTAACAGTTGTGCATTTATGGAGCTCTAACAGAAGAGTGGGTACGTGCTAGCATATTAATAAATCTAAGAAAATGTTATTAAGATAACAAAAATAAAAGATAAAATCACATTTTAATCAATGATGATCACTGTATTTCATTAAGAAAGGAAGCAGGCTGTGAATAGGGGGCTGGGTGTTCTGGATAAAGGCACTTTTGCTTTGATCTGCCTCTGGGGTTTCCAACAGACTGAGCTCAGTCAGGGGAACCTAGGTCCTCACCTAAAGCAGCAAGACTCCTCGAGTTTACAGTCGGTGAAGACTCTAAAAAAATCAGGGAAATTAATTCTATTATTGGAGGAAAAAAATTAAAACATATTTTAATAAGCTTGGATTTTAGGAAGTGATTACACATTTTAAAGCAATACATTAAAAAACCAAGAACTGGAATCATTTTAAAATGATGTATAAAATGTAAAACAATCAATAAACCTTTTAAGAAAAACTGTTATTTAAAAAATGAAAAGGGCTACAAATATGTTCGGAAAATGCAGAGACACATATGGTCTCCCTTTCAGAACCTGAAAGACAAGCGTTTCTGCAAACATCAGCACACGATTCAACCACTCTGAATGACGTCAGTCTCCACTGCTCCCCGTGTGTCTCCTCGTGTGATGGTTGGCAGGACAATTACTATTGTAACTGCTTCCACTTCACGCGGGTAGGGCCTGTCCTTCTCTCACCAGGAAGAATCTGACCACTGGACTTGAACCCCTAAGTCCAGCTGTAGGATGAGATCCAGGTCACAGGGACACGGGGGTGTCCTCCGGGGGTAGGTGACACCGGCCCAGTTACTCGCGGTTTTTCCTTATTCTAAATGTTCACTTTTGTGACTAATTTTATATTCCTACTTCTGCAATCTTTTTATTAGCGAGGCCCCCAAACTGAGTGAGTGACAGGTGTCATGACATCTGGACACCCCTGGGGACTGACACCCACACCCGAGGGCCTTTATGGTGAAGTGTGTCCGGTGCGGCCTGAGTGTGGCCTCAGTTCATTGTCTAGGCCACTGGCTTTGCCACTTTCTAGAAAACACCTGCTGACCGGCCCTCCTTCTTCCTGGTTCTGCAAAAAACAACAGAATTCTAGTTTTCGGTTTTTTCCATTTTTCTCTGATCTCCGTACTGTTTGGGTTCCCCTCCGATTGTCCAGTCCTAAGTCTGAGACACGTCACATCTGCGATTTCTACTGGACACGTCAGTAGTCAGATGTGCACAATGTTGAACGCTCAGAGCTCAGGGCCGAAGTCAGGGAGCACGTGTGCCTCGGGGGCGTCAGGGTGGAAACGCCGGGGTGCCCGGGGCGCAGAGGGGATGAGATCTACTGCCGGGGAGCGGTCGGCCTTAGGTAAGAGCGGGGACGGCCGTCAGGGCAGGGCACCCATACCCGAGCGTAAGATGCCCAGGTAACCCCGCAGGCTGAGGACCTCGTAAGGAGGCGGTAGGGTCACCCCCGGGGAGCCGAAGTGTATGTTGACGTTGCGGGAAAGGAAGGAGCTTTAACCTCCGTCCTGCTGGATTAGGCCAGAGGATGCCCCAAGGAAACACTACAGCGTGAGTGCGAGGCAGAATTAAAGGCTTTTCTGAGGTCCAGACTGCGAACCGCGCGGTGTCTTTCTCCGGCTCCGTCCGGCTGCACCGCCAGGTTAGGGTCCGAGCTCGGGCAGTGGCTCTGCAGAAAGAGGCAGACGGGCACGAGCAGGGGGCGGGGGCTGCCCCCGCGGCACGTGGCTGACCCGAGGGTCACGGCGACCGACCGGAACGTCTCCTCTGTGACACCTTCCGCCGCCGACCCTTGCTGGGACGGGTCCTCTCCGGCCCGGATCCCCGCCGCAGCCCTGGGGCCGCCGCCTCCGCGGAGCCCGGCCCATCTCACGTGGAGACAGGACGGCCGGCCCTGCCTCCGCTCGCGCTCGCCCTCCTGCCGGGCCGCTCCTTCGTCCCTCAGGTAAGGCTCACAGCCCTGATTCTCGTCTTCCCACCCGAACGCCAGCGCAAACCTCCTACCCGAGCACATCACCGCGGTGCTGAGCATTTTCAGTTGCGGCGCAGGACACACACTGCTTGCACACCTGGGCGCGCTCACACATGCCCTCCCGAGCCCGGGATGCCCCCTTCCCGCCCGCTCGCCGCACTCCTAACCCTCCCCACACGCATCCTCCTCAGCTGAGTCCTTCATGATCGTCTACGTTTCAGTCTGTTTAGGGCCTCCTCCCTCCAAATGACCTTCTAAACCCCCTCATCAGCTGGGCTTTCTGTGAGCTCAGGCGCCTGTACAGTTGTGCTGAATCCCTGGTATCCCGTGGGGCGATCGGCACATGAATGATACTCAACGAATATTTGATAAATGAATTAATAAATAAAAACGCATTCACAAACCAATGAACGAACTGCTAAATCTTCACAACAACCTGTGCTTTCTTCGCCCCACTGAACAGATGAAGAGGTTGACAAGTCCACAGAGCCTGACACATCGGCAAAGGGCAACACATGGAAGTGAGGTCGCCATTTACTGCCACGTTCCTTATTCTGAACCCTTGCTCTCCCCCTTGGTGCCGGGCTGGCTTTCTCATTCGCGTTTCTTTCCTATTTATCAACGCTTATACCGAGAGAGAAAGAAGCCAGAGTACAACGTTGATGGGCACAGATTTTTGAGACAGCCTGCAAGATTCACATCTTTAGATCTGAACTTTACCAGCTGTGTGACCTTGAGTTATTTATTTAAACATTCTTTGCCTCTGTTTCCATATCTGTAAAATGGGAATAATAGGAACTGCCTCACAGTGGTGTAGTAAAGATTAAATATATTATTACATAAGCACTTAGAACAATACCTGGCACTGCACGTGAACTATATATTCCGGGTAACTATTACTGCTTCATTCTTGTTGTTATGGGTGTAGCTTTGGGTCAGAAGAGAGTGGGTTTTCCTGATCAGTGGTCCGAGGCCAGATGTTCCGTGGTCCAGATCACTGAAATGTGCCTTATGTGAGGGACCCCTTTCTGGAGAGAGAGGCCTGCCCCTCGCCCAGCTGCACAGGACTCTTACGTGGTGGGACGGGTGACTGGGTTACACAAGGTGCCCCTTCGACTCGCTCCCCAGACCCAACCATCGGAGTCTGGGCTCCTTGGGAAGCCAGCCCTCCTCCAGGCACCGATCTGCATGCAGGAAAAGAATCCATTTCGCACTGAGCCTTACGTCCATGCCTCTGCTCTTGTGCTACGTCAAGTTTCCCTTTGTGAAAGACAATCCTCAACCGATAACGCTGTATGTCAAGTGTAAATCCAGGAAGCATGGAACGTGCCCGCTGCCCTCACGAAGAGAGCTTTCCTATATACATACAAGGGACAGCAGGCATATATTAATCAGTGTCTGAAAATATCTCCAGGTCTCATAACCTAGGTAAAAATTTTCCCAAAGCAACTAATAGGCTTATAGCAAATTTTATATGGGAAGACCAATGAGACGGGCTGTTTGATTTTACTCTGGGCAGAGTGCTAATACGTGGGCACTTTCGGATACTCACGATAGCAGTATAAATTATTATGGCTCTTCTAGAGACAATTTAGATTCATAAACCTAGCCTCTTGACCATATCAGGATATTTCCACCCAGGATGTCCAAAATTCAGAATTTAGATTAAAGGAAATACTTTGGAAGTTAACAAAAGTTTGTGGGCAAAGATCAATTCTTTGCTGGGTTTTTTTTTTTTTTGGCCTCTTTAACCAAACATGTGTGTCACCCTAAGAAAAATGTAAGCTCAGTGAAAGCAGGGCTTTTTCTGCGTTTGTCTCCAGCTATTCAGTGCTTAGCCGATAACCTGGTAAGTAGCAACACTCAACAATTATCTGTTGAATAAATCAAAGAATGACGGTTGTGATATGTGTGATAGAACAAATGCGGAGGTATCTAAATGGCAAAACTCAGGTACTGGCCAAAAAATACGGCCAAATGATGAGATAGATAAAATAAAACAATAAGTCATATTTTTTGAAGAATATTAACTGACATAAAAATCTCAAGTCATATTATATGAAAAAGCAGATTCAAACCAAATTCTAACTTTGCACCAATAATTTTAAAAAGGAGAAATAAAATAATGAGTGTTTATGTGGAGCCGGGCATAATTCTTAGTCTCTCCTTTAAACTTGTCCTTATAGACTGCATTATTTTTGAAAGTTCCAAATAAAGACCAGGTAGCTACTTGGAAATAATTTAAGACTAAACAACAATATAGAAATGCAGGCTGGATTACTATTATGAAAAAGTTGTATTAATGTATGGATAGGGTGTGGACAAATAAACTGTTAGGGTAGTTAATTTCTGGGTTTCTTTCTTTATCTTTTCTTTCTCTCCCTCCCTCCCTCCCTCCCTTCCTTCCTTCCTTGTTTCCTTTATCTCTTTCATTCTTTTTTTTAAATTTCACTAGTTCTTTGTTTGGTAAAAAGATAAAATCCCATTAGAAAGCTACCTCATTCGCTATTCTGGTAGCTACTCTGGACCCGGGTACCATCTCCTTTTCTTCAGATGCTGGCATGTCTTATAGGAGTTGCCGGAACTGCTTTGCTGACAATACACTCAAGGGTATCGGAGTTTTTCCACCACCGTTAGTCCCACAATAGAACCAAAAGCATCCCCAGCGCGGGGCAAGCAATGACCTCTGTTTTTATTTAGCTCTTGTGCTCTTGTGAATGTCAGCTTTAATCTAGGATTCTTCTGGACGGAAGAAAAAATTACGAACACTTTGGAGGTAGTCATATTTTCTTTGTTTCTCTGCCTTCAGACACTTCTGATTCTATTCATTATGTTGTAAATGTTCCAGCATTTTCTACTCCACTGATTCTCTAACTGGAAGAGAAATAACTGACGTAAAACACAAGGAACTTAGTTCTCCTTGGTTACACAAACGAGGTCAACCTTAACTAGGATTTAATATCATTCTGTAGTACTTCCAACCCTACAGACCCCAGATTGGAAAGGAACGAGATTATTATTTAGGTTTTATAAATTATTCCCATTTTGATTCTTAAAAATGGCCACAAAAACTGTTTGGAATTTTACAGAATTCTCAGTGACTTTCCATTGCAACAATCTTGTGTACAGCACAGAAATTTAATTGATTTATGACAATTATATATTCGTTTCCACACCCAGAGAGACAACCTAACCATGAGATTTAAACATATTTTAAACATACCTTTCTTTGCATATACCTTTATATTTTCTGTATTTTCTAATTCCAAGTCTTATCCAAATCTTTCTCTCCTGTATTTTACACAGCAAATAAGACTATGGTAATAATTGATGTTTAAACTCAGACTATTTCCAGTTGACCTTCTACTTCGTCCTCAAAGGACCCCTGACAAGCTTCCTCCTGTTTCCACTGCCCCCCCCCCCCCAGATGGAAGCACCTCGGAATCTGCTTCAGAATTATCGAAGCCGAGCATTTCTCTTCACTCTACCTTTTCTCTTACGTGTTTTTCTTTTCTTTGTCTTTACCTTGTATTTTCCTTCATATCCATGCATCACTCGTTTTCATGAACTACCTATTAGCCCAGAACCCCTCCTGGCCGAGGAAAAGCCATTACAATCATCACTGCTTGCTGGTCCTACCTTGAGAACCTTGCACATAATCTCATAAACTGAAAACGTTTTCTCTGCTCTGGTCCAGTCCCACGTGGTCACCTTGAAAAGATGAGAAACTAATACATCATTTGTTTTAGAAAGATGGCCCCTGCTTTTCTCTTTATTATACACTATGGTGCACACATGAAGCTTCACACGTGCACTAGGCCGTCTCTAAGCTGTGAGGTTCTCCTCCTAGACGTCCTTGACCTTCAACAATGTTTCTGTTTCCTTTCTCCTAAGTTTCACACCATTTCTATTCCTCTTTCAGCAGATGTTTTATATTATAAGCAACAGTTTACCTTTGCTCAGTGTCTTGATGTGTTTTAAGTAGTGTGTGCATTCTCTCTACATAAATACTAAGTGTTGTTTTTTTGGGGTGGGATTAATTTTTTTATATGGGGAATATAGCCAATATTTTGGGTAACTGTAAATGGAAACTACTAAGTGTTCATATTTCACACATGTAATAGTTTTTTCTCCATTTACCACCTGTTACACGCAAAGAATACTAGATACCATATCAACGCTGGCTTTCATTTTTAAGAAAGATATAGTTTACATCAGGAAGTCACTCCATGTTCTGAACATCATGAAACACCAAACACCACAGTGAAGCTGTTTCACTTGTTTGTGCCTGAAACACGTATCAGTCATAAGAAATTATTCAGAGTAGGAATAATGTACAAGGTATAAATATTTATTTTTTTTCCCCTGTCTTCCAGGTGATTTGAACTTTGTGTAGACATAGATACTCAAAATTACAGCAAGTCTAACCTGATCATGCCAAGACCCTATGTAGTATTAGACCTGTAAGTGAGTGGTCTGGCATTTAATACTTATAGTCAATAAATATTCATTGAAAATCTACTGTTGTGTAAAGTACATGTTTCCAAAGGCAAGACGTTAGGTGCAGCAGATCGCCATACATATTTAATACGAAGCCTGATGACGAGATATGGGATGTAACAGATTAGCACAAACACCACTGACTTGACTTAGGCAGACCTGCGCCATGTAGATAAACACATTCAGCCTGTCATAAATGTCGAAACAGAGATGCCTTCTAGGTTTTTCAAGGGTTATAAAGCCAATGTTTAATGCCAGAACATATATCTTTAGCAAGAAATTCTCAGAAGCATTTGGACTGTTTTCTATTTTTTTCTGTATCTTATTTTCAAAATATATTGGTAATATAGCATTTGTTACTGTTAAGCTGATGCCACTCTGTTGTGATAATATGGGAAAAATAAGGAATGTTGAACAGAAACACTTACTGGAGGCGCCAGAAACTTATAAAGACACGAGCCCCTCAGGGCTAGGAACGTTGGCGAGTACACGCGGTCCTGGAGGGGGTCTTGTTCCCGTGTTTCACACCAGCCCATGTAGACAATCTGCAAGGAAACGGAACATGATTACCGGTCCAAAACGCCTCATTTCAGGTGGCTTATGTGGTTTTTTTGTATCTTTTGTGGTATTTTAATTTTCTCATAAAATTATCAGTTTAATTGATGCAAAATGTATATTAACCAGATTTACCTTCAATAAATGAGTGTGAACCACTCATAAAATTTTATAATATGTTTCCATCAATGTTTATCAACAAACAAACATGTTACCTTCACGGAACCAACAATTACGTTGATAACTGTTTTCTCAAGAGAAAGAATGAAAGCCAGAATATCATGGAACATAAACTTCAGTGTATAAAATGAGAGCAACAACCAGCCTAGAATTTCATATGCAGCAAAATTATTATTCTTTTCATGATTTAATAGGGCTAACCCAAATTTAGGATAATGTTATGTATCTATATTTATACTGATGGATTAGGTCTGAAAGTCACAGCAGCTGGGCCCTGCTTTCTTTCAACTGACAAATATATTCAGAGAAGAGAAATATTTTGACTTCTAGTGTATCACTAGTCTAACTTTGTGTTTGCTTTCCATGGGGGAAAAAACCCCCAACAAAACACCTTCCTATTTACACGTAAGTCATCCTCAACCTGAGAAATATTACAGGGAGGTTAATGCAGTTAAATGTTGTGTTACCATTAGCTCAGAATCACATATAAAATTATTCGGAAGCAGATGTACATATCTGTTGTGCTGTTTGTTGCCTCAGCAACAATTAGGTTGAGATTCTTTTGCTTTAGAAAGTGTGAATGTCTTATTTTATGGTGACAATTAATATATTACATTCGGCCCTGAGTATTTAAGGGTTCCGCACTGACGGATTCAACCAACTGCGGATTGTAAACACAGTACACAATCCGCGGTTGTTTGAATTTGCAAATTGGAACCCGCGGATATGGGAGAGGGGTTTGTGGCACTTGAGCATCTGCAGGTTTTGGTTTTGGAAACAGTCCTCTGCAGGTACTAAGGGACAGCTGTATAATCTGGATAATAAAAATAGCAGTTAGACAGGGAGAAGCAAAAATGTTAAATAAACATGTTGCACTGGTCCCTGTTTGCAGCATAAAGACAACTTTGTGGGTATTAATGACTATTAACACTACACCCAGTAGACATGGTCTACTCTATCTTGCTATCATACTGTACAGAAACAATTGCTTTTTTTCTTTTTCCTTCAAAAGCAGATTTAATCCTCAAAGAAACGCAATACTGAGCAGATTATTCAAAACATTTGCTAAGATCTTTTATGACAAATATATGGAACACACTAGGTCATGAAATGGAAAAAAAACATAGAAATGCTATTTTTAAACTTTGGGAACATTTTACCTGCTTTAAAACGTGATTCAAAGTTTTTCCTTGTTTTCATTTCTTTTTAAATTTAGTTATTCCATTACTATCTAGGTTTGCACATTGGTCCTTAATTTTGTTCCCTTTAGCTATTTTTAACTTTATTTGAAGGAGTTCATTCACAAGTCTTGGAATGAAATTAAGAAAACAATCTCATTCACAATAACAAGAGGATAAAACACTTAGGAATAAACTTAACCAAAGAGGTAAAAGACTTGTACACTGAAAATTATAAAGCATTAATGAAGGGAATTAAAGATACAGATAAATAGAAAGACATCTGTGTTTATGAACTGGAAGAATTAGTATTTTAAGATATCCATAATATCCAAAGTGACCTACCAATGCAATGCAATCCCTATCAAAATCCATACGGCTTTCTTTACAGAAGCAGGAAGATCATCCTAAAATTCACAGGGTACCACAAAAGACCCTGAATAGCCACATCAATACTGAGTAAGAAGAACAACCTAGAGGCATTGCATGTGCTGATTTTAAAATGTATTACAAAATAGCAGTAATCAAAGGAGTAAGATACTGGCCTAAAGGCAGATGTAGACCAATGGAACAGAACAGAAAATACAGAAATAAACCCATGCATATATGGTCCACAGATCTTTGACAAAGGTGCCAAGAACACACAATGGGGGACGGACAGTCTCTTCAGTAAATGGTGTTGGGAAAACTTAATATCCACCTGCAGAAGAATGAAATTGGACCATTATCTTACACAGTATAAAAAATCAGTTCAAAATGAATTAGATGCTTAAATGTAAGACCTGAAACCATCACGGTTTTAAACCATTATGCATTTCTGACAGCTGGTGAGGCTTTGATCCTTCACTTCTAATATAAACTCAACCCAGTGTGTATACCTGTGCCCCGAGGCACATGGCAAGGATGTTCCTTGTAACATTATTCTTAGTCCCAGCCATGTACAAATGGCTTAAAATAAACCATGTACCCTCCGATACATTCTGTAGATGAATATAGTAACAAATTGTGATATCATAAAGGAGCAGTATACAGCAAGGAAAATGAGTACGTTATAGTTACATGGAACAACAGAAGTGAACCTCACAGAACACAGTGTTGAATGAAAGGAGATATACAACCATATATATATATATATATATACATATATATATATACACATATATATATAAAACCTATACCAAATATATATATATATGATTTGATTAAGATAAACTATAGTTGTGTTTTGGAATGCATTCTTGGAATAAAAAGTACTTCAGTAAAAAAGACAAATGGTCAGGATAGTAGTTACTCTAGCAGCCTGCAAGCCAGTTGTGCGTGGGGAAGAATACAGAGGGGGAGACAGAATCTAAGCTGGAAACAACCCACTTTTCTTGACCCAGATTGTGGTTACACAGGGGTTTGGCTTTTGAATAATCAAGCTATACATCTATGTTTTATGAACTTTCTATACATGTATTATATTTTATAAAATCCCATTTTTAAAACAGCACACACTGTGTATTATTAATAACGGTTTTATAACAAACTCAACTTAAAAATAATAGAGTTTTGTGAGTTTTATAGGAAGAAAGTCTTCCAACGAATGACAGGGTTAAATCGCCCTGTCATTCTGGGCCCATTGCAATGATATAAAATTTTAGTTATGAATTATATCAACTTAATCATTATATTATTTCTCAATTAAGTCAGTCTTTCATTTTAATTCAATTTGATAAAACTTACAGTTTCTCTGTGTTTATGACTTCTCTGCATTGGCAAGAGGAAAAAAGAGATTAAAGTGGTGTACATAATCATGAGAAGGAAATATTTGAGCTTCCTAAGACTGTGAAATTTGAGTTTGCTGTCTCTTCCCAGCTCTATAATTTGCTGGAAGCTGAAATATTAAGAATGATATACTGATATTTTTCAAGAATTATCTTTAAATACAATTTTATTAGTTTGAGCTGAGTGTAGTTTGGAGGAATGAGCTGAAGATGTAACTAATAAAAATGGGATCATCGGATCTATAAGGGATATTTCTTCATGCTTGCTCTCCAGGCCAAAGATCGGCCTAATCACTGTCTATGCCAAGGAAAAGGGTTGTTCTCAGTTCTGCAGAAAGACCAAAAGGCACTTGCTGTTTCTCATCATTACCTTGACTCCTGTGAAATGATTATATGGTTGAGGAGACATAATGCATTTTCAGAAAATTCATCCTACACTTGTCACAGCAAATAATAACTCTAAAGAAACACTGTATCACTTATTTTTAAAAAAGAAACAAATGAGCAGTATAGGCACAAGGATATTTCAAATAGAATATTTTAGAAACAAGTAGAATTAAAAGAAAATAGTTTCCTATACCTATGAAATGACAAGCGAACTGCCAACCATGTATCACACACTTTTCAGATACATATTTCGAAGACTTGCCTATTTTTTCAGCTTTATTGAGGTATAAATTGACAAATAAAAATGTAAAATAAGGACCAGGGCAAGGCGAATGAGGCATTCTACTTGAATGCACCAAAAACACTCAGTAACCAAGACAAGTAATATATATATATATTTTTAATGAGGATCTTGAATCAGATGCGTATGTTTGATTGATTGATTGATTGATTGATTTTGGCTGTGTTGGGTCTTCGTTTCTGTGCGAGGGCTTTCTCCAGTTGTGGCAAGCGGGGGCCACTCTTCATCGCGATGCGCGGGCCTCTCACCGTCGCGGCCTCTCTCGTTGCAGAGCACAGGCTCCAGACGCGCAGGCTCAGCAGTTGTGGCTCACGGGCCCAGCCGCTCTGCGGCATGTGGGATCTTCCCAGGCCAGGGCTCGAACCCGTGTCCCCTGCATTAGCAGGCAGACTCTCAACCACTGTGCCACCAGGGAAGCCCAAGACAAGTAATATTTTAAAAATTCAAACTGCAAACTGTCACCAGCAAAGCCCATTAACAATTCCCAGGAAATAAAAATAGAATCTGGGTAATAAAATAATGGTGTTATAATTTAGAGACCCATTGACGGGCCAACTTTCTCCATCTCGCAGCTGGTATTGGGGCCAGGGTGTACTACATAGGAAGATTAAATGTTTTCGGGTTGGGGATGATACCCAGAAAACTTCCAGTTCTGCAGAATGCACCCTAATGGCCTACCCCCAAACAAAAGGGGCACTGGAAGGGAGAATCCCGCACAGTCCCCGCAGGGGGATGGAAATGGCAGATCCTGGCCACTACCCTCCAAGGCATGTGGTTTGAACAGATGTTGAATTATGGGGCCCAGGGCCTCCTAAGCGGGCGCTCTGATTGACCCTCAAGGAGCCCTGGCAGACATTGGACATAGGGGGAAAGCCTGTAGAGTTCTTAGTCAACACTGATGCCACTTACTCAGTAATGAACACGAGATCAGGCACACTCAGTCACAAGAGCTGTAAAATAATGGGGGTATCAGGGAAGGCCCAAGAATGAGCATTCATAGAGTCATTACACTACAAATTGAACAAACATACCCTTACCCATTCCTTCCTATACATTCCCCAAAGCCCTATACCCATGCTAGGAAGGGATTTTTTAAAAATGTAAAATATTAAAGTGATTTAATATACATATATATTGTGAAAGAATGCTTCCCATCTAGTTAATCAACATATCCATCAACTCGCATATTTACTTATATATATGTATATACACACACACACATATATATATATATATATATATATAATGTTTGGTGAGGACATTTAAGTTCTAATCTCTTAGCAAATTTTAAATATACAATACTGTGTTATCAACCATAGTCACCATGTATACATTAGGTCCTCAGATCTTGTTTATCTTATACATGAAAGTTTGCACCCTTATACCAATCTCTCCCCATTTCCTTCACCCCCCCAGCTGCTGGAAATCATTTTCTACCCTATATATCTATGAGCTTGACTTTATTTTTTTTTTTTTATTCCACATATAAGTGATACGGTGCACTATTTATCTTTCTCTTTTAGCATAATGCCCTCAAGCTTCATCCATGGCAGGATTTCCTTCGTTTTCATGGCTAAATAATATTCCACATATATGTGTGTACATATGTATATGTGTGTGTGTGTGTGTGTGTGTGTGTATATATATATATATAATATATATATATATATATAAACTCACATTTTCTTTATCCATTCATCTATTAACAGTTTTTTTCAATATCTTGGCTATTGTAAATAACACCACAATGATATGGGAGGGCAGATATCTCTTCAAGATCCTGTTTTCATTTCCTTTGAAAATATACCCAGATGTGGCATTGCTGGATCACATGGTAGTTCTATTTTTAGTTTTTTGAGGAACCTCCATACTGTTTACCATAGTGGCTGCACCCGTTTACATTCCCACCAACAGTGTAGGAGGGTTCCTTGTTCTCCACACCCTCATCAATACTTATCTCTTATCTTTTGATTTCGGCCATTATAACAAGTGTGAGGTGATATCTCACTGCGGGTTTTGATTTGCATAAACGTTTTTAAGCTACATGTGAAAACACACCCAATACGTGAAGCCTGTGCTGCACAGCAACATTTTATTCTTTAAATTTTGATCATTTTATTGTACATTATTTTTTCTTGTTTTAAATAGACTTTACTTTTTAGAGCAGTTTTAGGTTCCCAGCATCACTGAGTGGACGGGACAGAGACTTCCTGCAGACCTCCTGCCCTGACACCTACAGCCTGTGTGCCTCCGCCCACTATCAGCGTCCCCCCACCAGACGGCACACTTGTTACAACTGCTGATCCTACGCAGACACATATTATCGCCCAAAGTCCATGGCTTACGTTAAGGTTTGCTCTTGGTGTTGTACATTCTGTAGGCGTTAACAAATGTGTAGGGACACGTATCTACCACTACGGCATCATACAGAATAATTTCACTGCCCTAAAACCCTTGTGCTCGGCCTATTCATCCCTCCCTACTCAACCCCTAGAAACCAATGATCTCTTTACTCTCTCCATAATTTTGCTTTTTCCAGAATGGCATATAGTTAGAATCAAACCGTATGTAGCTTTTTCAGATTGACTTCCTTCACTTAGTGATACACATCTAAGTTTCTTCCATGTCTTTCATGGCTGGATGGCTCATTTCATTTTATCACTGACTAGCATCCTACTGTCTGGATGTACCACAGGTTACTTATCCTTTCACCCACAGAAAACCAACTTGGTTGCTTTCAAGTTTGGGCTATCATGATAAAAGTGCTGTACACAGCAATGTACAGCTTTTTGTGTGGACATAGGTTTTCAACTAATTTAGGTAAATACCAAGAAGTGTGATTGCTGAAATGTACGGTAAAAGTATACTTAGTTTTGTGAGACACAACCCAACTGTCTTCCAAAGTGGCCGCACCATTTGCATTCCCACCAGCAGTGGATGAGAGTTCCTGTTGCTCCACACCCTCACCAGCGTTCGGTGCTGTCAGTGCTCTGGATTTGGCCATTGTAATAGGTGTGTAGTGGTATCTTGTTGTTTTAGTTTGCATTTTCCTGATGACATCTGATGGGGGCCATATTTTCATATGTTTACTTGCCATCTGTATATCTTCTTTAGTAAGGTATCTATTAATGTCTTTGGCCCACTTTTAAGTTGTTTGTTTTCTTATTGTTGAATTTCAAAAGTTCTTTGTATATTTTGGATAACAGTCCTATATCAGATATGTGTTCTGCAAATATTTTCTCCCAAAACGGTGGCTTGTCTTCTCATCCTATTGATAGTGTCTTTTGCAGAGCAAAGGTTTTTCTTTTAATGAAGTTCAGTTTAGCAATGATTTCTTTCACAGATCCTGCCTTCGGTGCTGCCTCTAAAATGTCATCACCATATCCAAGGTCATCTTGATTTTCTCCTATGTTGTCTTCTAGAGGTTTTATGGTTTTGCATTTTACATTTGGGTCTGTGATCCATTTAGAGTTAATTTTTGTGAAGGATGTAAGGTCTGTGTCTAGGTCTTTTTTTTTTTTTTTTTTGCATGTGGATGTCCAGTTGTTCCAGCACCATTTGTTGAAAAGACTACCTTTTCTCCACTGTATTGCCTTTGCTCCTTTGCCAAAGATCAGTTGACTATAAATGTGTGGTTCTATTTCTGGGCTCTCTACTCTGCTCCATTGATCTACTTGTTTATTCTTTCACCAGTACCACACTGCCTTGTTCACTGTAGCTTCAAAGTAAAATTTGAAGTCAGTGAGTGTTAGTCCTCTGAATGAGTTAATCTCCAGTATTATGTTGGCCATTCTGGGTCTTTTGCTTCTTCATAGAGACTTCAGAAGCAGTTTGTCAATATCCACACAATACCTTGCTGAGATTTTGATTGGAATTGGCAACATTTAATAATAATTTTTTTTTTTTGGCTGCACCAGGCAGCATGCGGGATCTTAGTTTCCAGACCAGGGATAGAACCTGTGCCCCCTGCAGAGGGAGTGCGAAGTCTTAACCACTGGACCGCCAGGGAAGTCCCTAACAATTCTTTTTATATATGTATCCAAAGTTTTTTTGGGGGGGGCACAAGGGAGGGGGATGTACTTTAGAAGATACAATATGCCATGTAACAACATATTCTAATAAAGAATAAAATGGAAGCAAATGGTAAATTCTTGAAGCAAAATTATCATAGCACACGAAATCCTTCACATTTCTTAACATGGGTCCACTAATTTGTCTTTAACTTTTTCTCAGCCAAAGTGAAGACAGACAGACTTATCTGATCTCCCTGGGCTAGTGTGGCCCTCGGTCCCTCGGTATCAGTGTCCTCTGGGAACCTGTTAGGAATGCACAGTCTCATGCCCTATCCCAGACCTGCTTAGTCAGAAACCATGGGGCTGGGGCCCAGCACTCTGTATCTTAGCAAACCCTCCGGCAGATGCTGATGCTGCCTCGATTTCTGACATATTTATCGCTAAGTCAGGGAGTAAACCATCTGATTATGTTAGAATCCCAACAGCTGGTGAGGCTGTGTATTACTGAGAACGGTGTTTGTTACTTAGGACAGAAGAAGCCATAAGGAAAGTATTCTAGTACTGCTGACCCTTGAACAACGTGCATTGAACTGTGAAGGTCCACTTATATGTGGATTGTTTTCAACGGTAAATATTACAAGACTACATGATTCTAGTTGCTTGAATCCGCACTTGTGGAACCGCGTATATGGAGGAAACTTGGCTACAGAGGGCCGACTGTAAAGCTATATGCAGATTTTCCACGGAGAGGGGGTTGGCACCCCTAACCCCATGTTGTTCAAGGTCAACTGTACTTGAAAGAGAAAAAGAAATGCAGGGTTCTTGGTGAACAGGGTATTTCCAAACACAACAGTGGTGGACAAGCTTGTTGAAGACCCATCCCACTCCCAGGAACAGCTGGAATAAAAGAGGCAAAAAACCTAAAATGCGGATAAAACCATTTTAGAAGATATTTCAGTGTTATCAAGGCACAAAGACGTAAGCAGCCCAGCTCCTAGTGGAAGGAAAGCTCAGATGGGTGAGGACCCTTTCAGGGTCACTTCCCGGCTTCAGGGTCTGTCCCTTGTGAGCTGGTTCCTGGGGACTGAAATGGTGGGTCTCAGTAGATTCAAGATTTAAGTCACACATGTCGGATTTCAGTTCCTTCCAAGAAAAAACTCAGCAGGATACAACATAAGAGTAAACATAAATGAGTAACAGGCCAGGCCTCATAAAGATGGGAGCCTCGTTTGCAAGCACTCAATCCTGATTGGGGTTAAATTGTACTTCTGATTTTATTTTGCCAGAAATAAAAGTAACACTCTCTGAAGGAAGATAACATCCTCTGGAGCCTCAAGTCACATAATATGATTTTTACATGCAACGTCTACTCTTTATGCAATATTGAGAAGCCATATAAGGAGGCAAAATTAAATAGAATTCAGAAAATCAGGAGAGAAAAGACAATAGGGGAAGCACACATGCATAGAAGATTCAGATTGTGGATGTACCAGATTCAGAGTTTAAAACTTCTATACTCAGTATCCTCAAAATTTAGATGACTAGTTCAAAAATTGTATCAGATAACTGGAAATTACAAAATAATAAGACACACACCTAGAAATAAAAACAGAAGAGCTGACACTTCAGCTCAGTATCAAGACGTGTAGAAGTTTACATAGAGCTGAAGAGAGGAGCACAGAATTAAGTGAATTTAACACTGCATACGAATCAGCATAACAATCAGTTGCATTTCTTTGCTCAAGGGGTAGACCATTTTTCGACCCCTTGAGTGTGTGTACGTGGGTGTACACAGCTGATTAGCAGAAGTCTAAACGTTACAACTAAAAGCAGGTGGAGTAACAGATGCTTCCCGAGGTCACAGTGATCGAAGGTGGATACAGAGGCCAGAGAATAAGAATCCTTGCGGTACTCCTCCCCCTGCAGACCTTCAGAATTCATCTCAAATCCCTGAATCAGGGCTTCCCTGGTGGCCCAGTGGTTAAGAATCTGCCTGCCAATGCAGGGGACACGGGTTCGAGCCCTGGTCCGGGAAGATCCCACATGCCGTGGAGCATTTAAGCCCATGCGCCACAACTACTGAGCCTGCACTCTAGAGCCTGCGAGCCACAACTACTGAGCCCACAAGCCACAACTACTGAAGCCTGCATACCTAGAGCCCGTGCTCCGCAACAAGAGAAGCCACCGCAATTAGAAGCCCGCGCACCATAAAGAAGAGTAGCCCCCGCTCGCCGCAACTAGAGAAAGCCCACGCGCAGCGACGAAGACCCAATGCAGCCAAAAATAAATAAATAAAATAAATAAATTTATATATTTAAAAAAATCCCTGAATCAAAGGAGCAGAGATGCGTGTCTCCCAAATCACAACCACCTCTACGATCCACCGGCCTTTATTTCAGACTGCAGCATGCAGGGCACCTAAGAACCACGTCTGCTCCTGATCTTGTTTCCAGCAGACTGTGACGCGAGCGTGTCTGCTCTGATGACGCTATGTGGCCATGGCAACCATGGCCACCTCACCGGAGTTTCCCCTCAGCATCTTCTGGGGGGGAGCCTGGACCGGGCCCCCCGCCTTCTACTACGGGTGCCCCCTGTCTCCTCCGCCCCTTGTTCACCTGCTCAGCGACACCCTCCCAGCACCTGAGGCCATTTTGCTTAAGAAACGGGCCAGACTATGTCCCGTCACAGCCTTGATGTTCTGTGGCCTCAAGGCCACCCTCCCCCTGGGAGCGAGGCCGGTCCGCCGCCCACCCACAGGGCAACAGCCAAGGCCTCGGGCACTTTTCCCGGGAAGACCCCTCTCCGGGCCGCGCTGCTACCGTCGGGGCCTGCCGTCTGAGGAACGTCCCACCAGGTGATCTTATGTTTGTGGCGGCTCTTACAAAACGTTTGCTGTGTTAATGTTCCTTTAGGAGACATTTAAAAAAATGAATTTCAAGGAGAGCTTTAAATGGAAAAAAAAAAAAGTTGCAAAATGAGCTAGATGTCCCCTGAGTGGTCAGGCAGAAGCGTTAAGAAGTACTGCTCACCGTGGGGAAGGGCACTGGCTTGATGGCGAGTTGACAGGTGAACTTTTGTCACGTTTAGATCGGCTGCAAAAACCCGGCTCCTCTCCCGCCTGCAGCCGCTTCCCTGAAACCCTCTGCCGAGCCAGCGGTTCTGGAGCAGCGCCGGGCCCCTCGCACGGGGACCA